>NC_088885.1:62944925-63247955 GCF_037157495.1 Lathamus discolor
CGTTCAGACAAAATACAAAGAGAGTACTGCTGATAGCTAGATACCAAAGCTGTCCTGATGCAAAGTACAGAAAGGTTAGTAGAATATTAATTCAGGAAATTTTGGCCAGGATTCTTGAAACAGACACAGAAAACCCTAAGAAGGGGTACCTAAAAACTATTTGCAGGCTTATTTTCAAACAGAAAACGAAAAATGAGCTTCTACTAACCATATCTGCATGACTAAAGCTGGACTGAGAGACAGGAAGGTTTCATTCAGAGGGAGCTCTAAATGCTGTATAAATAAATACTGAGGGTAGCACAATAGCCTTGTTTATTTGAGTCTCTTTATTGTATTTACCAACTATAAGGATTTCTGTGTACTGATTAGGGGTCAAAAGGTTATCCTGGAGTATTATTTAGCAAGATTGCTCTTTATTATAATGGACATTGAAGATGCACATCAATAAAGTGGTTATTTTTTAATGCTTTTTAGTGCTGTTGAGACAAATACAGTTTTGAAAGCCTAAAATGTGTCCCGGTTCTTTGAAAAATCTGCTATTAGCTACTAACATATTATTTTCTGTCAGGTCTTTGAATTCACATTATTTGCATTAATGCAATAAATTAATTAGCATTACCACTTTATTTGTTTTCACAGCTGCTTAGCCACAATGAATATTATTCTCTTAAATCATTCTGTCATAAAGCGTTAATTATAAATGTCTTTTATAATAATAATGGTTTCTATGGTAGTAATAAAACCCTTGCGAAGAGTCATTGCAGTAAATGTAGGATTATTAGACTATATCCAAACAATGCCAAAATGGTTAGCAAAATAGTTGTTTCATTAGATTCTGCTGATGATTGATTCCTTGAGAACCCTTTAAGTATTTTAATGAATCTCCATCTGTACCCAGAGAGCTTCGTTAAGTCGGGCATCTTTTTATATTTCAAATCCATATTTGCTGTTTAGAAAACCTGCGTGTACACCAGCTCTGCTGGTCTGGAGAGCCACTTCTTCATACCACCTGGGGTCAGTCCTGCAAACCTAACCCAGCCAAGTCTCTCACAGATGTTGGATGGCATTGCACTTCATTAAGGCTCAAACAACTCATCTTCTGTTACCTCTTTCTTTACTCAAAAGACTTCTCCTTGTCTCTCTTCCGCTGTCTCACCACAACAAGGTATTGCGTAACTTTAACTCCTTCTACGAGGTCTTGAATCAAAG
The DNA here is from genome assembly GCF_037157495.1 of Lathamus discolor. Taxonomy (NCBI): domain Eukaryota; kingdom Metazoa; phylum Chordata; class Aves; order Psittaciformes; family Psittacidae; genus Lathamus; species Lathamus discolor. The sequence goes on from NC_088885.1 coordinate 62,946,135, forward strand.
TGATACTCAGATGATCAAGGAACATTTACAACACTTGGTTATCCGCACATGTTCAAACATCCTGATGGATCTGGGTATGTATTCTTTCTATGAACTTTCTGATAAGGGCAGAAAAAAAATCAGAAGTGGAAAAATATAGTTTAAATATGTAGTTCCCTGCCAAACAAAACACAGTACTTTCCAGTACCGAGCATCAGTCCTAACTTCTGAATGCCTCAAAATAAGTGCTACGCTACAATTATAGGAAGTTCCTGATCACAATATCTCGTTATTATTCTGCCAGTCATTAAAAGAGGTTTGGGATTTTACAACTAAAAATCATTAGCATGAGCAAAGTCTGATGCCAGACTTTCTCTATATAGAAAAATATTTGTAACACTGTATTTCTTGCTCAGCCCAAACAAGTAAATAGAATAGATTTTGTCACAGCAAAAAAAAAAAAAGTTCTGTTTTTTTTTTTTCCTTCAGCCACTGTTGGCATGAATTGTACCTAGATATTTCAAGTTGATTGCATCCAAACATTAGCCAATATAAACCCTTTTTTGTAATTAAAGGTGCACCCACATACCAGACTGCATGTATTTAAGTCTGAATGACTTAAAAGCCAAGCCACAAAGTACTAAACCCACAAAAATTCAAATTTAGACCTTCTTTGTCAGTCTTTGAAGAAAGCATCTAGTTGCTAAAAATCTAATTATGCAATTGCAGTCTTAGCTGCAAGCTTCTTCTCATCCGTCAGTCTAACTCTCCCAGTGCTGATTAGGAAACCGAAGACTCTACTAGACACAGCATTGTCAAAAAAGGAGGGATTCCATATCAGAAAACTCAGCAGAGAAATGGCTCAATAGGAGATTGGGAAAAAAAGTCATAACTATATTGTGTAATACTTTGTCTTTTTTAAAGAATTCATTTAACCATGGAATGGCAAAAGGCAAAATGCAAAAATTTCATTGGAAACAAAAATAAAGGCATAACGAAATTACAAAATAATAATTTTCTGGGACATTTGCTCAAATCCAGGTTGTAAGGCTGAAGACTGAAAACCAAGTAATTAAGGATATTCTTGTTGCTAAATTCAAATATCGGATCAAGACTTGAACTGAGTTCAAAATCTGATTCCACCACAAATTACGTGTTGGAAATTATAGCCTAATTTTCCAAAATTGTCACTGTGCTTGAAGAAGTACCTGCACACATTGGCTGTGTGACTGCCATTGGAATTTGTGAGATTATATGCTTATACTGGTTAGATATTCCCGCAAATTTTACCAGTGCTTGTTCGTATATGTACTTGTGCAGAGCGCATCTGAGAGCTTGGATGAGGAGTGCGCTTTTGAACCAAACCTCCTGACTGCCTCCTCACCCTGCATCTGCCTGCATCCCAGAGAACTCCCTGAACACATGAGCACAGACTATTTCAGATAAAACTAAGCTAGAAGACATGCTCATGAGACTGATGCAGTCTCAGTGCAAACAGGATTTCAGCCCATGGGACTTTGTCAAATGTGTATAGTACAGACATGAAGTCCTTAGCACAAACTGTTTCACTCCACAGATACTAGTCCACACTATTTGTTATCATAACATCATATCCATTTCCTTAACAAGATTTGAAAGCCTGAAGAAGGATTTCAGTTTAGGAACCATGGCATACATAATCTACAATCAGACAGGATCTGAGAAAGAGGTGTTCCTCTGCCCTCTTTCCTGATAGGTTTCTTTGGTGTTTACTCCCAGAGCACAACTAATGTACATCAAGTTTGGATTGCACAAAATACATTCATAGACAACCTCACCCTTCTTCTGAAATCTGCAGCTTCATAGTGAGTAGTACCTCAGCTAGTGTGCTCAAGGACAAGCCAGGGAGGAACCAGAGGAATAGCAATCCTTACTCTTCCTCCTAGCACTACCAAAATTTCCAGTCTAATTTGACAGGACTCTTGAGCTGGGAGCACAGTTGTTCTGCTCCAACTTCGCAGGCAGAAGAAAGAGGACAAGAAGGGCCCCACCTCCCCACAGTTGGATATGAGATGCCACCCAAGCTGTGATACTCCCATTTGAAGAAGGAAAAATGATGGATGAGCAGAGGCAGAAGCACAGCAGTTCAGACAGGGCCAGGGAACACACAGCACCATGGACTGGAGCATGTCAGTAGCTTTGCCATAATAATTCAGCCTTCTTGCTACCAGGCATTTTGTGATTCATGTGTCCACTTATAACTGCTGTACTGCTGTGGTGCTGGTACAGCAGTCACTTGTAGTGGACACCTTAAGGATAGGAAGATTAATCTTTTTAATCTTGCACCTCAGCCCTGCCCCTCTTGAGGCCAGCATATGATATTGCCAAAACACGTGATGCCCACAGCATGCTAGAACCAAAGAATAACTCAGTGAAAACAGTCTATATGAAGTCTTTTCTGGCCTTCATGCCCTATCCGACCTGTGGAAACCCTTGCTTTCCCTGTTCCATTTCATTGACGAGACAGAAAACCAGACTTCTGTCTCTATCCTCTGAAACACATAGCACCAGGAATTAGGGAGCCAGAGTAGGACCTTTAAACAGGCTAACATGAGGAGTTGCCACAGGGCAGCTCCACAAAACCCAAAGCACGGCGGGCTGATGGCCACCTATAGCCTCATTTAAAAGAATAGTCCTGAGAGGCTGAGGCATTTGGATCACTGTGCTGCCTGGGCACAAGAGGCTGGCCGGAAAAGACATGGCACCTCTTCTCTCACATCTGATATCTTCTTGAAAGACACCAGAAGCAAGTGGATGCTGCATACTTAGAGCCTCCTGAATACGAGCGGGGTGCAGCTAGGAGGGACAGGGAGACTCAGAAACTTAGATGTACTCGGGGTCCCAGTTTAGACACAGCCTTTGTTTACAGATCACAGATTATAAACCTTTATTTATGTTTCTGGCTGAAAGGTTGTTTGGTGGCAGCTTTCTTCAAAGACATGTCACACTTAAAGGATCTGAGAGTCACTCCTTTGTTAACTCAGCATACTCCCAGTTTATTTTTCATCAACTGCTACATCCCTAAATATTTCCTTTTAATATACCATCTCAGGATTTACACAGTGAGCTCCCACATGCTGCATGGCTGAGAGGAAGTACATACTGTGATGATTGCAGCTCTTCCATGATGAAAAATATCTATCATTATATGCTGCCCCCTCCCCCCCCAGTTCTCATGTACAATTATGATAGCTATGCTTTGGTACAATCAAAATGCTTTTTACAAAGAACTTTCATATAATCAGGAAAGAAAGATAATATATATATTTGTACAAAAACACTGCCAAGGGTTTAAACCTTTTAGAAACTGACAGGGTGTTGAAGAGTGCTCTCTGCACATCTGAGCTCTTTGCCAATGCAGAGCCCTCAATAGGTTTTAGAAAGCACTCTGTACCTAAAAGAATGAGACCGCAGACCAATTCATTGCTGAGACTTCCTGGCAGCTCAGTAAGTTAAATCACACATGCTTATCTATCTGGGATACATGCTCTGCAAAGGCCAGAGTTATAAAATACACATTGAAACAATGAGAGAACTAATATGGTAAAGAATTAAATTTCAAATCAGTTACAAGAATCTTTAGTTAATTATACTATGGACAAAAGCATTACTGAAAGAAGACAGCCGAAAGAGGTAACTCTGAAACTCATCAAACTGAGTGGAAAAAGGGGACCCTTCGCATGACTTAGCCAAATCCCACTGAATCTACATGACTCCCGAATGGCTGTGGCTCAGTCAGCTGGGAGATGCTGCTCTCCCACTGCACCCTTTCATAAAACTATCTGTTGGACTACACAGAGAAGAAAATTGCAGGAGTCACACTGTTCTCTCTTGCCTCACAAAACTGCTGTTGTAAATAGAAACACATTCTATTGACAACATAAAGGCTATTCTTCATCAATTTAAAAAAAAAAAATCAAAAATAATTCAACACTAATTTGCAAAATATCCCAGACAACATGAATCTGCTTTTTGTGAATAAAACATTTTCTAGAAAAAAAAAAAAAATCAAAAATTACATGCAGCTCTAGAGTATGTCTCTAAATTAAAAAGAGGGGGGTGGGGGGAGTCAAATGGGACTGGAATGAAATTTGATGAACACGTTCTCTTTCTCTTTCCTTGCCCACAGCATTTAAAGGCAGCAGGGGCATTGTGACAACACAGACAGCTAATTGCAAGGAAATGGATGTCTGATGCCATTAACACTACCTACTTTCCTTGGACATTTAAAATAAAAACAAAACACGCCACTAGGCACACAGTTCTCTCCCTGGGGTGGAGATGAGAGAGAGCCTGAACTACATGTGATAGATGTTAAGCCAGATCGCTTAATGCACTACTGGAGGGAGCTCAGATACACCTAAATGAGGATAGAATTTGAACCTATGTAAGACAGAACATAATACTTGTATTCGACAGAGTATATATTCAGTCTTAATCTTAGGTAACAAACATAAAATTCCACCATTTGAACCCACTGAAGCTGTCATTTAAGTGTTCTAAGCAATTACAAATAATATCTCTACAGAAAAATGACAAATAACCTACTGTACCTAGGAATACACAGGAAATTCTTCAAGTGTACTAGTGTATGTACAGAAAAATAGAAATCAGCACTTATGGTGAATAAAAATGTTGCCTGAAATGTAAGCATTTTGCTAGACCTGAAAATAGGAAAAGGAATGTCTGCTGATGACTCATTTAGCATACGCAGCAGGGGAAATTATACAAAGCCATTCCTTCTTTCATTGGATGTTCCTACATAGGCATTTCCAAATACACGGTCAGATGAAGACTAAGAAGAGAAAATTAAAATGACTGCAAAAAATGCTCAAAATCTCAGGAAGGTTTGTTCCTTCCTGATAAATGATGGATTTAAACTACTTTAAAAATTCAATGTTTTGAAAATACACCTGCAAAATATTTTATTGTTCCAATTTTGAACAGCCATATACTAAACCTCAGAAAAAGCTTGGAAATACCAATAGGTTATTAATTATATGGCACAGTTAAGCACAGCAACAATTATTGAACTTACCTGCAGCATTCCAAGCTTTAACTTCAGATAATATTGTCGTTATAACTTTCCTTCTTGTTTTTACACAGAGTGCATTGTTTTAAACACATTTCCACACAGTGTAACATGACCTTGACTAGATCAGACTGTGTCATTTTGAGTAACTCATTTCCCCTCTATTTTAGTTAAAAAAAAAAACCAGCTTGGCAGTATTATTCTTACAAGTCAAAAACTGAAGTTATATAATATTCATATTGTTATTGACTGAGATTTTTGTTGATAAGTTACTCTACAATTCACTACATTGCCCTTTTTAGAGGAAAATTGAGTAGCTACTATTTACAATTTGGGTTAAAACCTGAATTCACTGAAATCAGTGGGAGATTTTCCTATTAATTTTGGTAGCAGCAGGATTTGACCATTAATGTAATAAAATAGGTAGTGTAAAAAAAATCCCAGCTCAAATCACTACTAGATTAGCAGTCTGCAATTAATTTGTACCATCTCAAGTTGCTGAATAAAATTAAACACCTACAAATCTAGCTATGAAACATATATAAAGTTAAAACAGATAATAATTAAGTCTGACCTAACAAGATATTAAATTACTATTTAATGTATAAACAAATCTTAATAAATAGCCATTAATTTAAGACAGTGATTGCCTAGAAAAACTAGATAATATTTTTATAGCCAAAGTTTTTTTCAGTTTAACTCTGTACTTACGTTGTGCGTTTTGTAGCATATCTCTGAAATTATCTCAGCAGTAAATTGGTTGTGCTTGTCTGTTGATTGCATTGTGAAAAGGCCAGGTGGGCTAGTAGCTGAAGGACTCTATTTATACACCTGGCTGGGTAGATTGAATGGACCTGCAGGAAGAACCAGCCCCACCAGGCCTTCTTCAATGGCTTCCATCTTGACCTTGAATCTGACCTTTGCTATGGTCCACTTCCATCTCCATAAAAATGAGCTAAATTGTCATCTATTTGCTCTTTTATGTTTTCCCAGGTTTGATGATATATTCCTAGAGCTGACTAAAACAGATTAATTATCACACTTTGGTGTGAATCATAGGAAAAGACTTTGCAATGCACAAGTGAATAGTTGTATGCAATTCTTCACAATGCTGAACTGACACTGTTATTCAAATCAGAAAATGCCGATTATGAGGGTAGCAGAGGGAAAAAGGTTCCCACCACAGAATTAAATGAAAGGTCAAACAGCTTAAGGGGATCAAACAAATAAAATAAGCAAGGTAAGCAATTTCAGTACTTGCATAGTTCTGATCTCAAACTGAGGCTCTTCCATCTGCATCCACTCTCATTGTGAAATTAGCATATAGAACGAATGACCAGTTTACTGGTTTAGATATAGCATGTTAAGTTGCAGGAAGTGATAATGATAATTTCAGTCTTTATAGATGAGAGTGTTTTCCAAATTTGTTAAGGTGGGAACTTGATTTAACAATGAGTGTTCCCTTTTGAGTCTTTTGAAGTTAATTCAATAAATTATGCATGGGTCCTAGTACCTATGTCTCAAGTAACTGTATTTTGGGAAAAGGATGTTTTTATTTGATGAAACGTTTTATCACTAGAGAGAGATAAAATAAACAGGGTATAAATTTCAAATAAATTCTGTAAAGGAAATGTGACATAGCCTTGTGTCTGAGTAGATTATTTCTCATTTATGTTAAACAATTTTTTAGAATTGCAATTTTCCTAGGTACTTCCACTAGAGACAGAATTGTATAGCCCCATTGCTCATCTGAGATATGCACATCCATTAAATAACTAGTTTGGGTGCCAGGCTATGTTTGGGGGTTCAATAAGAACCCATTACTTTGTTATTCTGACTAGGACCACCCCATTATGGTATTCTTGGATTACAAGATAGCTTCATAGGAGGAAAGGAAGGCATGGTGCTCAATCCCTTCACAGAGGCCAGGAGTGCTGAAGGTGAGGTGAGGGCTTCAATACTTTCAGCCCACCCCTTCTTCATTTAAACTCCCTGCAAACCCCTAGCAGTTGCCAGCAGACTGAAAGGCCTTGTGCTGCCACGCAGCTAACACAGAAAACACCATGTCCTCATTACAGAAGCTCTATTTCCCTTTTGGACAACAAGAACAATGAAATTTGCTTCTCCCTTTCTACCTTTTTTATTTGGCACTTACTGCTAAGTTGATATGGATTTCCCAATTCCTCAATCTGTTTCCTTTTTGTAGTTTTCTTCCCTTGATTATGCATTTACATGTATAATTCACACAAAAGCTTTTAGCACCTAGTCTTCTACAAGAGCTCTGAAGCATCTTTTCAGTCTCCAGCTATTAGCCTTAATACATAGTGTACCTAGAGGCCTCAGCTAGGAATCAGTCCCTCACAGACAGCTTCTGCAGCTTTAGGTTCTCACTTTGTCCTCTCTTGTGCAGGATGGAAAGAGAGTTTCAGCAAGGGTCTTCTCCCAAATCTAAGCAGAACTCTATGAGCAACATGCTTTCTTAAGAAATAACTCCAACTTTGAGGAAAAACTCCTAATCTGTAGGCTCTGCTCTTTATATCCATGTCTGTGACAGCTGCACAATGAAATAAAAGCCTTGTGTAGTAGTAGCCAGCAGCTATGATAAACTGAAGGTTATCAAATTATTTGAATTTCTGTGCAAAGTTGTGTGATCATTATTTATCATACTAAAGGGAAGGACATGATAGCAAGTTCAAGACAGCTCAGCTGGGACAGGCTGGTTCACCACCTTTAAGGTAAATCCTCCCAGTCGGTCCTATTTGCCATGCAGTAGTTTTAGTTAGCAGAGATCTGTTCAACTAGTAAGCTAGTTTCCTTTTGCATCTACTCTGAAATCAGGGTAGCTATTTAATGAAAAGAAAGTCTTCTCTGGAGCTTTAAGCGGATTTCTTTTAACTCTGCAGTGACTACCATCTACAGTATTTCTGGTCTAAGTAAGTGTTATAGTCATCCCATGTCAATGAGATTCAATAGCTGTAAAGGTCGGTCTGGTAACTTTTGACTAGACTTAGAAATACTACAATCAACTTTCTTAACCATGGATATGAACTTAAAGATTTTTAGTATCTTTCTCAACATTTGAGAAATGTGAGACTGACTGACCGGCTTTAATTTGCTTATTGTAGTTATAAAAAAATCATTAAAACACCAGGTTCCAAGAAAAAGCTGCTAGCAGTGTAAGATTTATTGAGCAGTGTTACTCTCAAAGATTTGGCCTAGAAGCAATGTGTTGACAGGATGTGTCTCTATTAGCAACTTGCAATGGAGTGGAGTTAAGAACAGCAGCAATGAAAATGTGCTTGGGTCATTGATGTTGTGGTATAACTTATACCAAAGGCAGATCTAGCAAGAGGTATCAAGTATTGCATAGATTCCTTGATACGTTTTTTTCCCCCAAAATTCACTTGGGTCCTTAGTATGCTTAAGTTTTAAACATCACCACTAGACAGTTTCAGGTGATAGTTATGGTAATGCTCTCACAAATAGAATATGGTGGCTTATTTGTTCACTGCATCTATGTGCAACCAAATAGTGGAGATTTTTGGCATTCTCATATAATTTCTGAGAACCATTAATGAGTCAGGAGAGGAAAAGTAACCAAGATCAAAGATAACAAGTAGAACACCCCGTCTATTTGGACCTTTTTAATGAAAGCACATTTTTAATCAAAACTATTTAATTACTCATTAGGACTTCAAAAATAGTATTTAATTAGAGCTTCCTGGGTCAAATTTGGGTTGACTCAGCAGAAAATACATTATTCTATGCTTTTGTTCTGCCTTCTATAAATTGCCTTCAGAAGGACTTAAACAATGGTACTGCTGTGGTACAACGGCCAACTTGTCACCTGTTGTCAAGGAAAAGGTGCTCATTGCTGACATCTGTACTATTTGCCATTAGATAAATAAACATACAAACTTCTGCCTATTCGGACCTTGCAATCTTTTCTCCCCAAGAGAAAGTCATTGATCTTTTTCATCAGAACATACATCAAAAACTAGAAGCAAAATACCCATGATTCCTGGTATTCAATTCCCCTGGGCTCTCTTTGCTCAAGAGAGATTGATTTTTTACTTTTTAGGGTGGATTTGCTCTTAAATTAGCCTTTTTTTCAGTGTTTCGTTCTATAAACTTGAAGTAATGGAGGGAAAGTAGAAACAGCAACGTTATCTAGATGGAACAAATGGATTTTTTTCCCTTCTTTCAGGATTTTGAGAAGAATTCTAAGGAATTGAAACTTTCCTGGGTCCAAAAGTGATAGGGCATTGGCTTTATTATGATAACACTACCAAACGCCCTGTGTCTGTGATACTTCTGCAACTTGTTCCACCCACTGAAAATACTGAATGAAATCTTGCCTCACAGGAGGAAAAGACAACACCTCCCTGGACGCCCAAAAAGGAGTGTGCAGGGCCATCATCTGTAGCCTTGGGGTTAGCTGGGGGCACACAGTGCACATGCTTGCACACACACTGCCTTCCCATTAGCCGCTGGCCAGTCTCCAAGAAAAGCAAGTCTGGCTCAGCACAAGGCACAGGAGAACGACTACTCACATGTGTTTACAGAAACAGCTGTGAAGGGAAAGGCATGAGTTTACAGCAGCATCAAATACATGTGTTGGCTGTCATACATGCTACTGTTCTGTCAGGAAAAGGAAAGGAAGATGGAGAATCAATCCTCACACCGCTGTTTTACATATAGCCAACAAAAAAAAAAATGATCCTATTAAGCAGTCTTGCAGAAACTTTTTGCTGATTATAAAAGGCCTCTCTTTTAGCATTCTAACTTGGCTAAACAAAAATGACTGGGTTCAGTTAGCACCTGAACAAGTTAATAACTTTACTACCACCATCACGTCAGCCAAAACAAACAATCTTTTTAGGATCCAAACAACCTTTTGGTGATTTCTTACAAAAGAAAGCCAAAATAAATAATGGGATACAGCTTCAACCTGATGAAGTCTTCAAGATTCTTTCAAATCTCAGTTTATAAAATAAATCAATTTTTTAATAAAAAAATAACATCCTTGACATGCAGAGAAAATTTTAACCATGCATTTTGCAAATTTTTTACTCAGTTCCAGCTACAAAATGCTTCCAGTATGGAAAGAAATGTGATCTTTGACCTCTATCCCAGCTCTGCACTTCTGAACCAACAGTGTTAAAGAAAGCAAGCAAGTAGGCAAGCAAGCAAGAAAATGATCCACGAATGAAACTGCTATGGGATTGGAGGACAGAATATGTTCACAGATTACTCTCTCCCTGTTTGAATAAGTTTATTTCTCCATGTGTTCCCAAGATATTTTATTGTAAATCTGGTATTGATGACTGTGCTAGCCATAATTATCATTGAACTGTGAATATTTTTTTATGGATTGTGCAATAAATCTGGATTTTTTCTTTCTAACATAATCTTTAATTTTGCCATAGGATTCTCTTATCCCTTACTTAGTAATGTCTGTTATTGCTAAAGCACAAAGGTTTTTATCGTAAGAACTAAAGAATTTAATGCTATTTAATACAGACTTCTAACACATTCATAATATGGGAATTTAAAAGAGAAGTGTCAGGACAGTCTGACCTCCAATCCACAGGAACCATTTGCTCAGTGAAAGGTGTGATCAGCTAGAGTCAATTTTTGAAACTGGAGTGGATTCCCGAAAATCTTACTGCTGAAATTCCCCAAAATTCATTAACTCCTTTATCCAGCAGGACAACCCCAGTGAACTGCTGTCAGCTGGAAGCAAGGAAAAGAGCTGGAAAAAGCTTAAAAGTGCTGTTTGTGAAAACTAGCTTTCCCCGCTTTAAAGTTCAGGGCTTTTGAGTATTCCTGTTTGTAATGAGCAGTCCAGGGACAAATACCCGCTGCAAGCAATATCCCTTCACGATCAACATCTCTTGTGCTACTTTTGTATGTGTATGGGTTGGAGGAGGTATCACTGAGTCCTTGCAGCTCCCTCTGCACCTAGGAGCTAGCACCAGTAGAAGGAGGTGGCACAGCAACATCTGTAATACAGCTACCTGTCCCTGCTCCTGCTGCTGCAGGAGGAAGCAACCAGAAAGGGGAGACGAACATGCTCATTGAGTAGAAATGTTTCTCAGGGCTAGGGTGGAGGGTGCAATGGACTTGAGCAGGCACATCTTGTTTTTAGGACAGTAAAGCTAAAGAGATCTAGAGAAAAATGAAAAATTTCCTTTCGCCACTCCAGAGGGTAATGAATCATTGGCACAAAAAGAGAAGGGGGTAAATGAAAAACACTTTAAAATTCTGGCCACGCATCAGTGTAGATGACCTGGTGTTTTCAAGCTTAAAAAATTGAAGAAGATAAAGGCAAAAAAAAATAAAATGTGTGTGTGCCACTGAATCCAATTTTTGTATTCAGCACTTGTATGTCTTGATCTACAAAGTCCTGAAAGTATTTGAAATGATTGTGAGAGAGCATGAAATGGTGAGCATTATACAGCTATGAATAAACACTGAGGGAAAGCAGCAGTATCATTGTAACAACCTGCACAAGACCCAAGACTTGCCTTTGAACCTTTACATTGGTGCAGTACCTGGGGTTCCCATACCAGCAGTGAGGACCCCTCTGTTTCAGTAGAAACACTCCCATTCTTAGTAAGCAAATGCCAGTGCTGAGGCTTTTGGCTGTTAATATCCCATGCTTGTCAACACTGGAGAGGTGAAAGAACTCAGAAGCTCAATGGGAAGTTTCCTTGAAAATAAAATCCATGTTAAAACCGTAAGAAAACTTGGTTTGTAACTGACTTGGGGACTCAAGTGTCTGTAATTCCATCCACGGTTTAAACTATAATAAGAAATAGCATTTGGCATCCTATAAATACAGCTATTGTTATAGCAGCTGCAAAATACTTAAATATTCAAATTTTGTTATCTAAAGTATTGTTCATAGTCACCAGGATCATTTACAAATCCTGTGAAATTATGGGATTTGTGTTTAATCTCCAATAAATCTGTAATTTGATTCTGTTTTACATCCTCACATTGTATGCATATTAGCTTTTTGGCATCCACTGGCAACAACTTCCTAACAAATTGGATTCCATGGCATTGTTTCAGATATGCTTTAAACAGCATGTTAAAGCAATTTAGGAATTCAGTGGTTTCAGAGACACGGGCAAATGCTGCCTCTAGTTCTGTGCTGTAATTGCTGTATTCAAATGCTACACAGGCCTTCAGTTGCACCATGCACACAGGTCAGCTCAGCTCTGAATGACTAAAAATAAATCCCACAATTCAATATGCTCACATGTATGTCATAACTAAATATCCTAATTTACAGCTTGATTGCCTGTATTAGTCCAGGCTTCACAAAAGCTCTCAGATTTGAGGGACTAATTAGTTCATATGCAGTTAGCCTGGAGAATCGTCTTGCACCACAGATGAAAGAACATATCACATTTATGTAGACTTATGCATTCCAGCATGTCACCTGCTTTCACACTATAAATAAGAGAGGGCTCTCAGTGAAAATATATCGGAACTTCGTAATATGGCTTGAGAATCACTATGTCGTATTATGCCATTAACTTTTTTAAACTCCACCTGTGCCATAATAGATCCCATTATGCAAATTGAGGTCCTGGATTATAGGATTTGTACTTTTATACACTTAACCTTAAAACCCAGTCTTCTAATGGCACAAATTATTTCCCATTTCTCACTGCAGGACATGATATTTGGGAGTACTTCAATACAGTGTGCTGGGAATTACAAGATTTTAGTTCTTACAGGCTCAAAGTAAATAACTGCTTAGGGTTCACTGAATACTATACCCTGAAGATGTGAGCAAGTGTCAAAGGTGTGCTTCCTCTTCTTGCCCTGCCTTTAAGGTGCTGCAGGTGTTTGCTGCAGCTTCCCCAGGGCACTCATTCAGCTGCTCAATATACCCTCTGGATTTCCTTTTGTGTTTCTGCTAGACTCAAAAGCAGGAGGGTGGAAAGGAGGGCAATGGGTCACTCATGTTCATCACAGCTGGGAACATCAGGCTGCATGGGCAGAAACTCAGGGTCTTCCAATTCAGAAACAGCCTCAGCATCCCATATAATGTTGAAAAACAACCACATCCCCAAGTAAAGCCAACACAGGGAAATTCTGCTTGTTCCTTGAAGACAATTCGATTTGAGTTTCAAAGTGCACAGACTGAAAATATAGCATTATTACCTTTAAATAAGGCTAATACCAAGAATTAATAAAGCCACTCCTATAAAATTACACCCAGTTTTACAGAAAAACCCCGAAATTTCAGTGTCAGCTTGACATTGACTGCCTTGTGAAATGTTCCTGACTTCAGTGTAAACATCTTGACATTTTGAGGATTTGCAACAGTCTTCAGCCTAAATCACAATTATTACTACACTTTCATAATAATTAATACTGTTATCACATAAGCAGTCAGTGTCATCATAAATCAACTGAAGTAAAAATGTGAGTACAGGGATGAGTCTTTCCCACTAGATAGAAAAACTGCCAGTTTTCAAAGCTGCGTAACCCTTGTGATATTAACGTACTCTTAAGCTAGCACTGGTTATTAAAATACAAAGCTATATTAATAAAAGAAAATAAATTAAAAAAAACAACAAACAACCCAGAAGCAGTTTTTCAGTTTTCCAGCACTAACCCCATGAAGTTATTCCAAAATTCCTCCTGTCATACAGACATCTAAATAATAAAGATAGGTAGGCACATAAACTCTGTACCTTGCATCAGTGTATCAAAAATGTGGTCACAAAGTCAACATCTGGCAAGGCTGATAAAATTATAATCACATTCAGGTAAAGTAGGTAAGAAAGAAGCAGTACCCCATATCCAAGCTCTAGGTTGATGTGGTTCTGCACACATGCACATACGCGCACACAAGCAGCAATATATGTTAGGAGAAGAGTAGGACCTATCATCTGTGCAGGGTTAGTAAGTATACACATATGCAAACAGCTGATGGTGAACCATAAACCAGTGATCAGAAAGCATATGGTGTAGAAGAACAGCCACACCAGGTCAGGTGTTCGGTCCGTTTGCTCATTCTTAGTTTACACTTCTGCTACCATGTTTAGTAAGACTAGTTAATGCTTTGATCTACAATTAAGCTTGCATTATAAATACAATTAAATAGTTTCATGACATCTACTAACACGTGTAGAAGAATTGGCTATGTCTACACATTAAATGTGGCATTTCAGTACCTTTGACTACTGATATCAATGATGAACATACTGGTGTTTTAACAGGCAAACTAAAAGTTTGTTATTATATTTGCAATTTCCTTGACTGCAGAAAAGCAAAAGAAACAGCAAATATAGACAAAACTTGCTAAGGCAAATAACTCTATTTCTAACTGAATTTGAAGCACTCTACTGCATAACTTAGATGCGCCTGCATATACTATATTGTCCACTGGTTAAATACTTTATGCTTAATATAATGGATGTTATAATTTCATTAGTAATACTACCTTAACCATTTTCTGTTAAATATAGTATTGTCATTCATTAATTTTGTAGTTATCTGGGAAAACAGAGGCAGATTTCAATAGGGAAACCTGATGATAAAACTTCATTATCTACTGTCTTAGAGTTTTGAAACAAAACTCATGTACATGCTACAGATGTTATTGCATTAATATGATCTTTATAAGAAAACTAAGCTGCTATGTTCAAAGATTCAAGTATTATTTTGTTACAGATATAGCTTTATTTTACATGACTTTTTTTTTTATTTAAAAAACAATGGACATATTATTCATTGAATGCTTTAATATCAGTTCCATTTTGATCTCCAGGACATAACCAATGAATGCTGCAATCTAATTGGGGGGGGAGGACAGGGTGTTAAATATTTTGGTTCTTTGAAAATTATCTGCTTGACAATTTCTTTGAATTACCTATCTTTTGACAAAAACTAAAACAACTTCTCCCCTATTCTAGAACTCAAATATTTTCCTTCTCCAAACAAGTCTTTTCACAGTCTTTTGAAGTCTTGGAAGTCTTTCCACATCTTTTATCATCCCCATTGTCTTTCCAGTTCTATTCTCTAATCCTAATATAACCATTTTGAGTGGCTGGTGTTAGTCAACACAGTGGCATAATGACATTTCTGATTTAGCTCAACTCTTTTCTCAAAAATTTCCTGCAGTTCTTTTTGCCTTTTTAACTGATAATAAGAACAGAACCTCTTTTTCAAAGACCTATCCATACCGACTCCCATATTGCCTTCCTTAGTGCTGAGTTAAGAGTCCCCCACTGCAAGTGTACGCTTCCAGACATACATATTCTGCATCATGTCTGTCACGTAAGTTTTCCTGCTGGTCTGAGAAGCAAGAAGTCAGGGAGGAGACTTATTACTGGAGGATATTTTCCATTGCACCTCACCAGCTTTCACTTCTCAGCTGATCCCTGAGTGATAAACTAGATATGAAACTCTGATCCATGCATTTCTCCTCCTCCACCTAACCACTGCACTTTAGTATGGTTTTCACAATTAGCGTATAAGTGATCTTGTGCTCATGATTTTGAGGAAAATCCTACCCTACTGCTATTTTCCTTTGAGGGATGCCCATCAGCAGAGGGCACCCCTCTCTGTGGAGGGCAACCTGAGAAGCAGGGTTTTGATAGATTCCTCTTTGCAAGGAATGGATTATTACTTGCCTTTGCAAGGCTACGGCCTTCCTGGTGTTTATAGAGTGGAGGAAACATTATGCTAATTTTTTCTTCTTCTTTTACAGAAAAGCAGCTTGCCGAATAACAGGGGTCATTTATGCCATGAGTGATTCACTGGCCACAAGCCTCCTGCTACTGATTTGCAGAATGGGACAGATGGGTAAAACTCATACATCTCTACAAGATTCACAAAACCTAGGTGGCTTAGTTGGGTAGCAGGCATGCGCCAGCATATTCAGTATAAGCTATAGTTGCCAAACATTCTGGGGAGAACATGAGTGATGAATGAAGTGCAAGGTATTAGAGGTTCTTGCAAGGAAGGGGAGTTTGTCAAGGCTGTGAGATCAGGCTGACAAAGAACGTAACTCTCTACGACAGGATTTTGTTAATAAACTTTGCACACTTTTTTATTTCTTCCCCCCACCCCCACCCCCCCTTGGCCCCCCCCCCCCAGCATGAGGCAGGGGAAAAAAGGGACCATTTGTATTTCAGTTATTTGCAATCTAATTTGCCAGGCCAAAGGATAGTCTGAATGATCTAATTCTCAATATACTACAGGACTGAGGTGATGTACAAATCATCCTAGAGGATCCAATAATTCTGTTTCAATTGATCAGCTTTTTAGGCAGTATCCTTCAGTTGAGACTTTTCAGATAAGTAAAGTAAATTAGGTTGAAAACAAAATGCTAGTTTCTAAAATGTGGATTTCACAATGTATTTTTGATCTGATAGGAGCTCGGTAGCATTTCTTCTATCCACTTGAGGCCTACTGAGCTGTGCATACTGTACTCTATCAAAGCCCAGTTCTTTGCAGCTCAGTGAATAAAATACTGCAGTTTCTCCCATTGACTGACTGAAATAAAATAATCTATGATGCATGAACAAGTCTAAATGAAATAATAATATCCTTAGCAGTGAAAAACGGATTGGTAATACAGTAATTGAGCAGATTTATTGCCATCTCCTTGAGCTAGCCTGCTGAAACAGCCTGCTATTTTATTTAATCTCATATCAGAGGAATTACTGGCTGGTAATCCATTGTTAAACATCATTTAGAATGATGGATGAAAATGTCAGCTTTTCCAACATAATCAATTCATATCTCATTAGCACATATTATTTATGATTCTCATAATGGGACCTGCAGGGGTCTCTAGGGGGAAATGGAGACCTCAGCTGTTGTTGAAATGAGATGAGATATACTGTAGCTTATGAGTTAATAACTGCATATAAAAAATACTTCCCCACAGTATTGATTGTCCTTACCATTTTACAAATGGATTGAGTGCCTTGGCTTCCCCTCTTGCTGTGTATGGCAGCTCTTCCTTCTATTCATTTTGTTGCTCATAATTCAGTGAGAAAAATATTAAAAAGCATATAAGAAAGACTATTTTACAAATAACTTTTAAGATCCGGGGGAGGAAAAGGGGTGAGTAGCAGGCTTTGAACGTAAAGTAATAAGAAACACTTCACTGCTCTGTTGCCGTTTGCTAAGGACTTTGGGCACTTTTTTCCCCCTCAGTCCCTATGAAGACAAATCGACATATTTCTCCAGCTACAGCACAGTTGCATTTTAAGGATACTTTCTACCGTTTGCTGCCTCAAAGACCAATGAAAAGCAAACCTTGATTCATGGATTTAATGCAGCTGATGGTGCAGCAGTAATCATGGTCACAGTGTCAACTGCTGCCTCAATTAAACTACATTTGAGAATCATTTTATGCTTCAGCTCATAAACATCAATAAAGGAAAATGAGTAATAAATGACTGTCTAGAGTACAAAGGACCAGCTCATATTTCAGATGAA
The DNA here is from genome assembly GCF_037157495.1 of Lathamus discolor. NCBI lineage: Eukaryota > Metazoa > Chordata > Aves > Psittaciformes > Psittacidae > Lathamus > Lathamus discolor. The sequence goes on from NC_088885.1 coordinate 62,963,668, forward strand.
AATGAAGACAAAATGTAGCTTTTATTTGCCTGTGGAATTCCCATTAACTGCATCACTGACAGGAGGGAGTTGGATCAATAGTTGGCTGGCCGCAGAAAACAGTTTCTGGCTGTTCAGCAGCCAATGCAAAAGGAAAACTGTCATATTGTGATCTTTATCAGGTAATCTTCATTACACCAGACCAATGATATATGTATATGCTGGTCAGCTAGGGGCACTTCTAATTCCTGCTTCTATTTGTGGTCTGAGCGCAGTGTGCTCACAAATTATTTGTTTACAGCCATAAAAAACCTTCAGTGTTCATCTCTTTTATTCTTTTTATAGGTAATCCATAACATGGAACTTTCTCTCAAGACTACTTTATTCACTCAGAATTTTTAAGAAAGCAGCGCTGTATCAGAACTTATCTTTCTTCCTGTTTAAGTGGAATCTGTTAGTATCTTTTGTGGCTGTTGCTGAGACTTGACTGAAAGATTTACTGAGTATCCTCCAGTAAGTTCTTGGAGGGTATTTGTGCCTTATTATGAGCATTTTTGAGCTTATTTGAACAAAGGCAACTGCTAGCTGTGAAGTAGAAACAAACACTCTCTACAAGCTGTTAGCTTTCCAGGTGGCAGCTTGTAGGTATGGCAAACTATATATGAAACACTATCATCTCCTATTTTTCCCCACCACAGACCTGCAGAGCAGAGGTATTTCACTCGTTTGAAGCGCCCTATAATTCATATAGCTTCATTCCTGTGTATGTGAGGTGAGGATCTGGACATACAAGCCCACAGCTCTGCCTCACTTAGTACATGGCTCTTGGAAAAGCAGGTTTTCAGAGCACAGCACAGACCTTTAAAACATCACCACTTAGAAATCTAAAATAGGAGGGAAAAAATCACTTCCTCTCCAAGCAATTGTAACAGAAATGATCAAAACCTCTATCTGGATCTTAAAATAACCATGTTATTTTTATACTTACTCACAACTCCATTCCTGTGAACTACAGTTATGTACTGTTTCTCTGTCTAGTTTTCTGTTTTACTCTGACCCTGTGAAATTACACTTTCCACTATGGCATTTAATGCCAAGCATTAAAAGAAATTAAAAAAAAAAAAAAAATCATGGTTCACAGCTAATAGTGAGATTTCCTTAAAAAAACTTCAAATTCTTACATTCATCAGCATACACTTTAATACACAATAACATTTGACTTGGAAAGTATTATCAGGATGATAATTAAAGCTTGTGTTTGTATGCATAAAGTAGACCTCACTGCTGCTCCTGAAAGTTAACCCCCTTTGCCTTCTCTCTCAGTCCTTGGATTCTGTTCTTCATCCTCAATCTCCTCACCCTATCACCTTCCCCTCAATTTCTGTTTTTTCACATTTTGCCTCTTCTTCTCCAGTTCCTTCCCAGTCTCTAGCTGTAATCTAGCTCCACCTTTCCTGCTACACATTTCCCTTCACTCTCAACTTAGTACAGTAAAGCAGAATGTAAGATGATAATAAAAAATATGTATACTGCATGTAAATATAGTAACTACCTGCTAGCACGTTTTCCTCCAACATCTTCCTGTTTATTTCAGTCTCCTCAGTTACCTTTAACTCCTCCTCATCCTGTCTTCTGGCTGCTTACCCCAGCAAATTTTTAGTCTTACATACCACACATTTACTCTCCCCTACATGCTTATTTGCACTTCTAGTCTCTTTCTACAAAACCTTAATGTCTCCTGTCTCTTCAGATCTTTTTCCAGTCCACCTTTACAGCTCTTTTTCATGTCTTTTTTCACTGCTTTAGCTTTCTTCTGCTTTTTATATCTCCATGAACATCACAAATGCTTCCTCCAAAACCTGTCACAATCTGCTGATACCTCCATTCTCCCTTGCTTTTCATGCTGTCTCTTGCTTTCTATTCGCCTTTTTAAAACTAGTTTCCCTCCAGTTGATTCAGCTTGTCCTGGGTGAGGTGGCTGAAAATAATTCAAGGCACTACCATCTTTTCAAGTGGCAGGTTATTTCCAGGCGCAAAGCTAGAAGGAGATGGTGGCCGTCTCATCAAACAGCAGCCTGGAGGTGGCAGCTTCTGAGAATAAATCGAAGTTTGTGATATTTGGAGCCAGAATCAAAGGTGATGTTACACTGACCTCAGAAGACACAGTAAAATTCTTGATGGTTCCAGCATTTTCATGAACTTGAAGAGTTAAACTGATTTTGCAGGATGCATCTATTTGGAAACAGCATGTGATTGTGTTTTGCACAATGATCTCTTTAGAAACAGTAAACATTATCACTACCATTTTTTTACTAAGGTCGTATTTTTGGGACAGCTGTCACACATAGAAATATAGAAAAGATGTCTAACAAACTTTAGATTTTTTTTTTAATTGCAGAAAAAATGCTAAAATATTGACATTTGGATATTATCATAGCTCAAGCAGTTTTCAGTTATATGGATCTTTTTATACAGTATTATTGCAGTAGATTTTAACCTACTGAAGCCTCAGTTTTCCATAACAGAATGTGGAGATTTTGTTGAAAAATATTTACCCCACCAAAGTTATCTGAGATAACACCATCATTCAGAATTATGGTGTCTGACATATGACAAAATGACTGTTTTCCATACATACATTGATAAAGATAATAATTTGAGCAAACTTGCAGGCTGAAAAAAAACCAATCACAGATATATAAATATGTTTCTTTGTAGTTAAAGATCCTTCTACAAAATTAACTTTTTTACATATAGGGTTTCGCTTTCAGTCCAAATCTTCAGCAATGAACTGCATAAAAAAAATGGGGATATGTATCAACAAAAATACACAGAAGTCAAGAAAGTGTTGTTTTTTCTAATCTCCCCATCTCTAAAATGGTTTTTCACCAAAAGCATGAAAATAACATTTGGGTAATATGATTCTCATTCATCTTTCGCAAGGGAGGGAAAATAGAATAAAAGGACATAGTTTATATTACATTCTCTTCCACACAACTACAGATTTACGGATTTGTCATTTTTTTCTCTGAAAAAAAAAAAAAAAGCTTCAAGATCCCAACAACTTGTTCAGTTACAGCAACAATGAGACAGATACTGCACTTGTCAGTCCACGTAAGACATGGTTGTAAACATGCCATTGGATGCTGCCATCATGCTTACCCACACCTTTTTATCAAGGCTACCACCATTGGCTCCAGACTGCAGTTCATCTCAGTAAGAAATACATCAGGAAGAGGAGAGACCAGTCTAGATTTTCCAGCAATCAGGCTATTTTTCCTCAAATACTCAGTTTTTTTAAAAAAGGAATGCTTTGCAATTATCTGAATTTGATTTTGCCAGTACTCTGAAAACTTCCAAATAACCTGCTGGTTCAAACAAGTTGTTCTGGCTCTTGAGCACAATTCTGCTTTAACAGCAAATGGGTGACTTCCAAGAAACGCAAAAAAAAAAAAAAAATGGAGTAATTTTAGGCTGATATTTTCAGTCAAATTTCTTTTTCTTAGTCTAAGCACAGGGCAAATCAAAAGGCACCAACAAGCCATGGTTTTCTGAAAAGAAACCTGCTAACACCAATCACAGCAAGATAATCATTGAACCCAAATATCGATCTGCCACAAATGGGAACAAGGTTTTAAATTAGTACAAATTTAAAATATAAAACAACAAAAAATGAAAAATGGGGAAAATTGTTTAGAATCAGCAGATATCAGTGGCCTGTTTTAATATATTGGTTTTATCTGACTAGTATATGAGCGTTATCTGTGCAGTTAACTAAAACTCATTCATGAGAAAAGATGGAACTAAGAACGGAAGTTACTTTGTTTACTGCTATGAAAGTAGATGTAAGTTCCAAACTGAGCCACCAGATCGTAATTTCTTATAGTTCTAAAAGAATCAATAGTCAGAAATTGAAAAAAGCTGCTGAAAAAAGAAAAAAAAAGACAAAAAGGAAATAGGACAGGTTGCAACATGTGTCGGATGTGGGATGAGGGGTGGGGGGTCTGCCAGATGAAATGGAATAATGTATTATCCCTTTGTGGGATGTTGTGTTATGCTTTGATAAAGACTGCAGGGCATTGCTATTTTTCATAATTTGCTCTATGGCTTATAATTAATGCTAGGTTACCACTTTATCATTGGGCTACAGAAATGTATGTGCTTTTTCTTTTATAGTAACAGCTGCTGCTTTAATTAATTTTTGAAAAAGTGGATGGGTGAAAGAAGAACCTGATAGTGAGCTTTGAGAATACCAAACCATTGCCCTGGACATGTTCAGTCCCCAGCTAAGACGCAGATGAATAGCATTTTAAGCCACAGTTGATATGATAAAGGTTTTATAAATGTTTTCCAAGTATTTGGAAAATTTAGTAGCATTCACGAAATATTTATGCTGAAATACTTTTTATTGCCTGAGACAGACAAACAATACAGCAACAACCTTGGTAATTATAGTCATTAAATGCAGTATCTGTATGACCCTCTGATACTTTAGATATAATACAGGATAAGTGTCTTATCTTGCTAAGTTATAAACAAACATTCTAAGTATGGACATTGAAATATAAATATTTACTACCCTTTACTCTCTAAATAAATTAGGTTTTGCCTTCTCCACCCCTTTTTGCACTTACTAGATATGTAGTTTGTTATATTGAACAAAAGCACAGGTATGTACTTCTTTATGCTAGCAACTATCAATAGCATGTACCTAATACATCATATTGAATGAAAGACTTCATAAATCAGTTATACAAGGGATCATACAATGCTTTTAGTGAATTTCCAGAGAGTCATAAAAACTATAAATCAAGGTATTTTTGATTAATCAACTCACAATATCAGCTTTTGCCAATAGTTATCTGTTGTGTCCTTTTGACTGGATGCACACTAGGGAGAGGGCTATCATCTGTCAGAAGGAGGTTTAAGCAAGAAAAATAGGGGGAAAAGCCTACTACACTACTGTACATATCCACAAGACTCCTAGTATCTGGTAGAATGGGGCAGAGCTTAAAGCATAAAACAATCTGACGTACAGTCTAGAATTTACAGTGGAAATAACAGAAGCTTTGAACGGTGAAGTAAAAAAGCAGACAAATCCTAATTTTGCAAAAGGCGAAGGAGTGCTAAACAAACACGGAATTAAACACATATTCAAATCTTTCTACCATCTCATCATGTTCTTTAAATAAACTGAGCGCTGAAGTTAGTAAGATAGCTTCCTTCTCTGGATCTAACAGCGTATGGATATAAGGGAGCAGAATCTCAGATTAGCCTATGTCTTGAAGTCTACGTGCCTGCATTTAGCAAGGAACCACCACAGATTCATTTTTCCAAAGAAAATGCTGTTGAAGAGAGAAATCCCATGCACATCGTAAAAGACATTTGACATCAATATTTAATTTTATTAGTTATACTACAGGTACTCTAGGGAACCTGATGGAAAGCCTTCTTAGTATTGATTAGAATTCAGCAATCCCACTGCACACTGTTCAAAAATTATTCAATTACAATTAATTTTTCAATTCAGAATAATTTAAAATTTATCATGAAAAGTTAATAAAAGTACATAAGCTTGGAGCACACTGGGATTTATAACTCTGAGATAGAAATATTAACTAGAAATTACTATGATTTTTAACTTGCATAATCAATGGTTTTAATTCATTCAATTTGCCTGCACAAGATTACAGTAATGGTGTGTTTTTAGTGGTTTGTGCAAACTTCAGAATTACCTCTTTCATGTGTGTAACAATGAAAGATGACTATTAGTAATACTGTGCTTTCTCATTTTCACACAAAAGAGATTGAAAAGCAATGGTAATGACCAAATTGCTAATCAAAATGCAATGAATATATAAGAGTTAATATATCTGACTTTGAAAAAAGATCATTCTGTCTTCAGCTTTGTCATGTCAGAAGCCTCAAGACACCTGTCTTCTCTGTGGCATACAGTGGGTTCCTTTGGGGTATCCTCAATTTATAAATGTTATATACTTATTTTCAGTACAGTATGGTTGCAATAAAGAATCACCTAGAACAAAAGTGTCTATGGAGGGATTTGGGTTCAAAACAGATAGCAGTGTTTATTTTTAAAGTCTCATGAAATCAAAAGCAGAACAGATTACAAAGTCTTTTAAGACCAATGATGTTAAAGCTCACAGTTACCTGTATTCAACCAATTTATGCAAAAGTTTTTGATGCTTTCTTATGACATGAAATGCTGAATTGCAAATTTAGAGCTCTGTGTATAACAACAATCACTGTCATTCAGGTATTCACCATAGGAAATAGCTGCTTGATTTTTCTTACAGAAAACTCAGAGACACAGATTATTTCTATGTTTCTGGCAGTGGAAAACTGTATCAATATTTATTCTTCCCACCTGTTTCAGGTACCTCAGACAATAGATCGAGAGAGAGATCATGCCAAATAAAAAGTTGAAAAGAAGCAGGTGAGTTTTGCAGAATTCCAAGGAAAGCCAGCAGGAGTCAAGAGACTCCTACTGGACACCTGTAATTTTAAATTTCTCATTAATCCTGTGGTCCTACACAAGAGATTAACCCCCCTAACAACATCAGTGTTTAGTTTGTGGATTAGGGCAATTGTCTCAGATTTCCCTGTTCAGATCCTGTCCTGTCTCACTGCTCAGGCCCCCAGAAAGAGGAGGATCTGTTCTTGCAAAACAGAAAAGAACTAAACTAAAATTTCGTGCAGCCGAAGTAGCTGGTCCAAGGCAAATGGCATAACAGAAAATGATGACCATGTAAAGCTTATGGAATTTCATCCAGCCCATAAAGTTAGGCTTCATGGTCATTTGCAATATTTGACCAAGATACTTGGAAAATTTGGAAACCCATAGTTGGTAACACACCTTATTTACGCACCTTTGTTATTTCTTTTCACTTCATTTTCAAAAGTGCTTGAGTAGCCTGCAAGAAGTGGAGGCAATAGAGTAAAAGATCATCAATTTTCAAGGAAGTAGTCAGTTACAGAGAGCAGATTTAAGAGGAATACATAAATGAAGGATTTTACTTCAGTAAAATTTGCAGCAGGTAGTGAAGAAGCATTGGCTCATCTGCATATCTTATTACAGCAGTTTGAGGGGTTAGGTTCATACTTTGTAGGGTTTTTCATAACTATGCATAATTTTAATGTATATGATACTATAATTTTTATTTCCAAACACAAACTTTTGAAGACAATATCTTAGGTAGCAAAAACCCAACTATAAACTGCCTTTTCCAAATACTTTAAACTAATACCATAAGATCTAGTATAAATTAATAAAATTATTACCAGATAATGTGAAGGATTCTACTGTTGTTTTAAGGATATCCTCTAAAGACTCAATAATTAATTGGCAGCTGAAAAGAAAATGAACAAATGTAGACGGGAAATTGATTCACTTTTAAGTGGCAAATTGTTGAGAGGGAGCTTTGGGGAGGAGCCGATGGAGATGATGTTTGAGGTCTTTTTTCACCTGAAGTGAAACATACGTGGAAAGTTTTTGAAAGCAATGTTTTGTACGAAGAATTTACATAAACCTGCTAAGCAAGTAAAACCCTGGCATGTAGGTGAATATCTGACAGAATGTTTAAAAAGGCAGTCTTGCATATCTGGGCATTATATATCATAGACAAAAGCTCATATCAAATAGTGCAGTGGGGCAAGGATTTCATACTGCTATTTTCTTGCTGCGCACTGGGCAGGGACTTTTCATTTCACACATCATCATTCACAGTTTGCTGCAGTGACTCAACACAGCCAGAACATGCCAACAACACACAAAGTGAAATATTTCAGTGCGGTTTTCCTTTGGAAAATGAGGGACATGGGATTTTGATTTCAATTACCTTATGTTACAGTGGGAAGAAGTAGGAAACGAAAGAATCATGTTTTCTGGTTTGGCAACGACCAGCCATATAAGAAGCATGTTCTAAACCCTACTGTCAGCAAGGACAGAAATAGCTATTTAAGGGTAGAAACAACATACATAATTAGACAGAGAGATGAAAGTTGCTGGCCAGCCTTACTCCTTTTCTGACATCCACTAATAAACTGGGTTTAATATATATATATATATATATATATATATAAAATACTGTCCCATAATAAAAAGCAATTTCTGAGCTGACAGCAATAAGCAGGTTCATTCTTGCTATTCTCACCGAGGACAAAATAAGCATTGTTTAGAGGAAGGAAAAAGACAATTGTGTGACATTAACAAAAATGTAAAAATATCCTCTAGCCAGACAAAATAACAAAATACAGTTTGTGTATTCTGAGTTTGAGTTCTCTCCCCCTCACCTCCAATCCATCTTAGTCAGTATCTGGTATTTTTAAGAGTGAGGGTCATTGCTGAAACACATGGAAGAGCAGCACCAAATTTTTTGCAAGATGAATAGCCAGCCCAAGTCAAAAGATATTACACTATGGTCATGAAAAAGCAGGTGAAAGCACCAGCTTTGAATAAGAAAACTTCTGGCAGAGCCCTCATCTGAACTGGTACTTCAAATTTAATGTGATTTTTAGTGAATCATTCATATTAGTTATGACTGTAACTGACTGCAGCACCTTTGTGACTCTTTATGTCATCTTAGATCAAATTTTGGAAGATAGATGTGAAACAGTGATATCAAATGCAACTTGATGCTGACCATGTTCCTAAAAACACGTATCTGACCCATTGCCGGACGGAAGATTATAGCAGCCTAAATAAAAAACCCAAATGCAAATCCAGAGCAAATTATGGATTTTTTAATTATTATTACATAATTACATAAATTACAGAAATTATAAAAACTATAAAGAAACGACAATGTGCCATCCTCTAGTTTGATTTAAAACTGAAGTCTCTGGAACCATATTATAAGAGTAAGGGGAGATTCAGACACCAGAACACACTGAATAACAATTTCTACAGAGTAAATTATGATGTTCATACCGGTTAGAAAATTATAAGTGACAATTCAAGGAGTATTGTTCTTAAGTACAGTATGACTCTACTAAGAAATATTTCTCAAGTTACCCAATATCTACCACCCAAACTTTTCAATCACATTAATAACAGTAATTCATACTGTAATGGCCATTAAAAAGGGCTATCAGCCTTTCAATGCACAATTAGTTTTTAAAACGTTTTAAAAATTAAAATCGTTTTGTGAATAAGTATGGTCAATGTTCAGTTTTGAACAGTAGTCACACACTGGATTGCTTTCACATGGCAATGAGGTCTTTAAAGACATTTCAAATATTGCTAATTAATCTCATCCTGTGGGTAAACAGTAAAAAAACTTACACACAGTGAGCTTATTCCATAGTCACACATGGCACATAGTCAGGAAATTTAAACTCAGGTACTTCTTATTTTTATGGCTATGTTCTAGCCAGTAATCTAATTTTTCATCTCTGTAGCGTAAAGAATACCAATGAAACTGGTGATTCATTTAGGACTAGAATGATTCTTAAATGTACATCTACTGGACATCCCATAGGATTAGTTCAAAACAGAACTCTAAAAAGTAATCTCTCTTCTACCCTCTTAAAAACCCAAGTCTTCACTCCCTTTCATCCAGTCAATTCTTATCCACTAACCTGGTATTTATTTATTTATCAGCATTCTTCAGTTCAGACTGGCCATTTGAAAATGAAAAGCAATTCTGTGATGGGATCATAGAGAAGGAACCTCCAGCCAATTCACACTCCAGCGAAGGACTTATACCAGAGAGGTATAGGTTGATACAAGAATTAAATGCTGTGGTATTAATGTCTCCACCTTGATTTTAATTTGCATATACTCGCACAGAACAATTGCAAAAACGTAGAGTGTGCACCTGAAGTACTGTATAATTTGAGACGATTCCCTGCAGAGCCCTGTTCAGTGCAGCCCTACAAGACTTCCCATGTGTTTAAGACTATAAGCAAGTGAGGGCAAGCACTGTGGAGCTGGTGCCACAGAATCCTCCTCCTGCTCAGCACCACCGCTGCCGCTGTTCTCAGTACCAGAGTGCTGATCACTGAGCAGGACTGGTGCCACACATGTACATGTTGCTAAAGTCAAGGGAGAGCGGAACAAACTCATTATTTCAATACATCCTTTTTCTCAGCAAGCTCAGGGCTGATTTTACATTGCCCTCTCTCTAAAGGAAAGTAGTGTGGGCAAAAGCATTGCTGGGTTGATTTGATAGCACTTTCACCCTCTCTTCAGAGAACTGAGAGTTAATCCAGTTTGAAAGAGAAAGGGATTTTTACATTGTTTAATTTTAAGAGTAGTGTAATTGTATAAAACGGAGCTATTCAATATCTTATTTTATTTTATTGCTTACAAGAAAACATCACTGAAGACTGAATTTTTTTAGAAACTATTGCTTGCCACACTATCAGGTGTCAAAGGTTAACAGTACTGTCTGCTCCTTAAAACACCTTGGAGATGTCAGAAAAGCTGAAGCCCTTAGAGATTTCAGATGTTTCCACTTGAAAGTCTATCCAAATAGTGATTAATTAGTAGTTATTTCAACAGTGAAAAAAAACTACCTGTAACTTAATAAATGCCTGTTAGTGGAATACATGTTTCTGCAGTGATATTCTGTGCTTGTAAATCACATGTACCACATGCACCTTATTATTATAATTACTAGGGAAAATATTTTTCATTAAATTATCACCTTTTTTCAGTAATAAGTCCACTCTGTATTCATGGCATGTCAAATAGTTTCATTTCTTTCTATTATTTTCCATTGGGTAGAATAATTCGCTGTTAAATCTGCTTGTGTTGTGTTTCCAGATTGAAGGAGCTCTTGCTCGACTGTTGGAGGGAGGCAGAGGTATTTTAAGAATAATGGGAGCGAATTCCCTTCTCGGAGTCACAAACGCTTTGAGCGCAGCCCTGCTCTTCTAGGTCGATGCAATGCTGCCATCACATGGTCCATATTTGGTACAGCTCCCGGAAAGGAGAAGGTTTCCAACCCACCACAGGGGCACTCCAACCAAATTCTCAGTTGTACAGACACTCACTACACACACACGTAATTAAGAGCTAGGTATCAGTGATGCCCGTCACAAATCTAATAAGACCTACTTTTTCTTGCGTCATTCCCTGAGTACATGGAAGCCCGGCTTTCAGAATTTAGAAATTTACAATTATTTCTGACTCCTACAACTGCCAAGGGAAAGTTGATCATATTACTAAACACACATCCCACCTGCTGTAACCAGACACAGGCAGAACAAGAAAAAAACCTGTTCTTTATGCTGACAGGGAGGCAGAACTGACCAAGTCAGATGGCTATAAACATGGTAACAGGCACACCCTTCCATATCAAGCACTTGCAGGATTATACCTAGCATGAAACTTTTCAAAGGTATCTTACCTAATTTAAAAGACCACAATATATCTCAGCATGACCACCCATGCTTTCCTTTAGGTAGCATGTCAGATTTTCTTTATTCATCACACAAACAAGGGGGAGATGGAATCAAAATAATGAAATTATTGTAAAACAACACTAAGTACTGTAAATGTTATTAATTCTGAATTCACAGGAAGATTCCAACCATAAGAAACTAAGGGTATGTCTATTTGAAACAATGATCCCCAAATCCCTTTAAAACTATCCACCAAACTTCATGTAACTTATATGAGAATGAGAGAAATCATGCAACAGAGTATTTATCCTGAAGGAAAAATGAAGACTAAGGAAAATCTAGACAGATCAGGTACGAGAAAGGAGTATTTGATCAAATGGAACCCATCCCCACCTTTACAAAAACTAGTTAGAAAGCACATAAAGAGGTGGTTTCTACCTTGTGCTTCATGTTTGATACTTTCCTTGCTAAAGATATAGTTACCACACAAGGTTTTGTGCCCTTGTAACACAAGTGAAGAGACACTGATGCAAGTAAGAAAAGCTCATGTTTGTTAAGGGATAGGTGAGTTTGCTACATACACTGCAAGGATACTTTACAGAGAGCTTTCTGTTACTTAGGGAAAATTTTCTGATGTAAGCCAGCACAGAAATCAAATGGTTAATAAAGTATTTCTATTTTAAAATAAAATCTCATTTCTTCTATCAGCAAAATTCTTGAAACATTCTCATTTCTTGTGTGGTTTTGTGGCAGCTGCAGAAACAACTGTAGTATTATCACAGTATTATGACAAACTATCAACTATTCCAGCAAGTTATTTGTCCTTGGGTTCCAAAATTCACCAACATTTTTACCTTTCCAGGACATATATCTCCCATTCAGAATTATACAGCAGTTAAATGCTTGGTTGAAAGAGGCATTTTTAACCTGTGACCACTGTTGTGGCAAAACATAGAAATTCCAAGATGTCTCTAAGAGTTGTTTGTTATTTTGAAGTTGAAAGGAATATAACACATTGGCTACTTCATTATTTTCTCTTAAGCTGTATTAGGGACATATGGAGGGAAAAAATGGGAAATTTTTGTTAAAATAAAATGGTTTGTAGTGTAGCAATGTGCCATCATTTCCTCACAGTATCAATAATGTTAACTTTCACACGCATCACTCTGTCTATGAGTTAATGGAAAATGAGAATTGCCTAGCACACCTATTGGAAGCTGCAGCCACGGACTCTGTAATTGAAGGTCAAGTCATGATGCTAACAAAAATTCCACTCACTTTTTCTAACTTGTCACAAGAATTTTATCAGCTTCAGAAATGTGTGATGGTCCTACTTCACACCCAGCAGCGAACAGATCAAGAAGATATTATGAGCTGCTCTTTACATTAGGTGAAAGTGCACCTGGCCAGTTTCTGAGTTTTTCACAGGGGAGCTGTGATACGTCGCTGTAGATACTTTGCTGCGGCTGTGTAAGAGCTTGCTTCAGGGCTCATGAATAAGGAAGTGAGCTGTTATTCCCAGTTCATTCCCTCTTTTTCTTTTTTTTTTTTTTTTTTTTTAAGTTGGATAACTTCTTATGTCTATTTCTACTTCAAACAGAGCCATGAAAATAACATTTTCTTATGTAAATAGACTGGACAGATTACAGGAATCCTGCTAAATATTGATTTTGTAAAGGCAGAAGCTCAAGACATAGTTGTTTGAATTGTATTAAGTAGTGACTTAAACACTGATTTCAAAAAGTGAAAGTGTAGTGGTATGCATTAAAATAATACGCTTCATTGCTCCATATTAAACAATGATTATGAGCATAACATAATAGGACTGTATTTCTGAGGGCTGGTAAATATATTTGAGAGGAAAAATGAATGCTGTACTTCTCTAAAACACTGCTTAAACAAGTCTTGTCCTGTATTTGCTTCTTCTAAAACAAATATTACCTATTCCAAACATACCATCAAATCCAAAGACCATCACTTAGAGCACATTCTAGGTAAATCCCTCTAGTCTTACATATCCCCATGATCACATTAGGCGGCTCCAGAATGCAGACATTCGCATTTGTCCCATTGCTCAGTGCTACATCTTCAGGTCTATATACCAAACATCCTATACTAGGCCTATACTAGCCAAACGTGGGGAGAAAGGGAATAATCTGCTTCAGTTTTCCAGTGACTCTTCTTTTATCTGATAAGGCCAGCCAGGAGGTGCATTGATAAGTGGCCTGGGCAAACCTCCATTCCTGCCTTCCTACTGTGAGGAGAGATAATAGATCCATTTTATTGTACTTATCCTGGACAGCCTAGCCTTTAATTGCCTAGGAGAAGTATAGAGGATCTTGTTCTTCCTCTCCTTTCTGTTTCCCTTTCTCTCTCTCTCACAGACACTTTGAACTGATTCCATCTTGTCTTGAAAAAGTCATTTAAGTTGGCAAGTCCCTATAGCAATGGGTATTCTCATAAATAAAATATTTTAGTCCACAAGATTTTTGTCCGTGATTTTAGTACATTTTGAGCTATGTGATTTTGCCATGTGGGATAGGAAATCCATTTTTATATGCCAGTAAGTGAACACTGGAAAACTGTACTTATGTGAATGCACTCATTTTTGGAAAAAGAATTGTGAAAAACATCTTTCATTTTTCTTCATTGTTATGATGAAAACTATATAGATAAATGATTCATGAAAATTTGCAAAACTATTTTAACTACCTGTCTTTATAAGCATTGAAGCTTATGCAGTTTTCATGGAAGCTGTTCTCCCCAAGTACCACAGCATTACATGGGAGAGCTGTTGCTTTCTTACATGTATTCTCATCTTTATTCTGTCTGTTAGGGGTTTTTTGTAGGTTTAGCTCAAGCAATAATGTTAAAAACTGTTAAGCAATGTTTAGAAGGTGGGTTTTTGTGTGTTTAATACATGCTCCCATCAGGTAAATGTGCTTTCCATTATTAAATTCAATGGTTCATAATGACTTTTTGTCTTGTACAATCCAGAATATTCTTTAATAGAAATCTACATCAGTCCTTAATTGTCTTTGCTGAATGACTTTACCACTTCTATTTTCCTCAAAGAACCATTTCAGAGGGGTCATGATAGTTGTATCAGTAGAAGATGATGGAAATAGTAGTACTCAGATTCTCCAGCTCCACTTATCACTGCAAGCCAAAGTAGCACCATTTTCACTTTGTACCCATGACATTCAGCCTCAGAGGATTGCTTTAAATAAATCTCCAAGAAAAGTCTATCAGTTCTGACTTCCACTAAACCAGATTGTAAATCCTTGTGCACTGTCTCTGCTTTAACATGGTGCACTACAACAAGCACAAAAACCACCTTCCTTTGACAGTTTTTAAGAAGTGATGGAAACCAACAGTTCTGCTTTTGAATAGGAAGCAACACATAGTACTGAAGAGCTCTGTAGAAAACCACTGTTGCCTGTACAGAACTAAAGCATATTGCTTCCGTTCCTGAAAATATTCTGAATGTTATGCATGCGATGAATGACAGATTGATAACACGTAACTTAACAGAAGCTTTGCCATTGGCATAATTGTGAGGGACTCAGTCCAGGAGACCTCCATACATCCAGGCATTTGCAAGATGAAAATACAAGGTAAATGCTGTGTGGCTTTCATTTAAAGTGATGTGGAATGAAAGTATTCATTCCAGGTCATAATCTTTAATGTAAGAGGGTCTTGTGGGGATGTCATGTGTTTCCAGTCATTCCAGGCATTCAGATTTTTAGGTATTGCTTTTCTGTTCTTGCCTTTGGGACCTTGTCCTACAGTAACCAGATGCTGTGACACTGGTAACATGCTCTACCTGAGCATGTTAAAACTATAAACAGTTTAGAAAACCCATTGTAATTGTAGCAGTTTAAAAGCTTTGGCTGTTACTATAAATTCCACTCCAGCTAAATCTGGTAACACTTCGTCAAAACAAATATTTTGAGAAGGCCCTGTGGTGGAGTGCGTGGTTCTGATTAATTCATGCAATGAGGCAGCCTTTTTAATTTATAGTGATTAGCGAACTTTCTAAATCTGTAAAACTTCAATAGGCTTCAGCTTCCAGTAAATACCAGTGTCTATCTTTACATCACAGCTTCCATTTAAAAGAAAACCAAATGCATCAGCCTACACCTGATAATGCTTCAAACACCAGGAAAAATAAAGGGGGGGGGGGCTTTTATTCCACCTACCGTGCAGTAGGAGTGTTGCTGCGTGTCATTGCTTAAGGACTAAGTTGCAGGCTCTTTTATCTGGCCTGCTCTAACCAGAAAGAGAAAAAAGAATTTTTTTTGTCAGAGCATCATCTAGAGATCAACTATTTATCTCTGACTAAAATCTTGACACAAACATATCTAAATATCAATGATCTAACCTGACAGCAAGCGAGGGAGAGTGAGAAGTAGGTTTTACATATCCTTTCATTTTACTGCCTGATCGTGGTGTGTTCCTAAATTTGATTAAATACTGCTCATATAAGTTACAGCAACTTCACCTGCTTCCTGGCACAAGTTCTGGAAATCTGAAAATTTAATACTAATAAATTGTGTGATGCCATTATGCTCTCAGCATAGCCTCTTTGCTAACCTATGTATAAATGCACTGGCATACACAGAAAGAGCCCCAGGCACTGGCAGTCTGAATGGAGAAGCTGGGGAAAACTGTTATGACATCAACATAAAAGGCAGGAAGGTTAGACATTTTGGGTTAAAGTACTTCCATATACTGGTCATATCCCTGTCTTTTCACACCTGCTCCACATTTCTTTTTCTAAGAAAATGTAGGTCATCATCAGGCAGAGGAGCAAGGCTTTCTTCAGAGCTGGACTGAGCTACCCAGAGGCTCTTCCAGCTGTTTTAAATGGAAGTGATCTCCCAGTCTTCTGGGTAAATTGTGCCAGTACGTAACCACTCCTAACACCTATATCCAGGTGAAACTTCTCTAGCTGCAACTTGTGTCTGCTGCTCGTCCCATCACTGTGCGCCCCAGAGAAAAGTCTGCTCCACCTTCTCTACAACCACCCAAAAGTTCATGTAGTCATCCCTAAGGTCTTCCATTTGGCACCTTTTCTCCAGCCTGGAGGAATTTGGTTCTTCCAGCCTCTGCTTGTATGTTGTATGCTCCAGCCCTCTGACCACCTCAGGGGCCTCCTCCTGCCATTTGTCAAAATGCCTCCTGCACTGGCAGGTACAAAAGTGGCAGTAACCCAAACGCAGCTCCACAAGTGCTAAATTCTTGGGAAGCATCACTTTTCTCAACCTGCCAGCCTTGCAGGTCCACATGCTTCCCAAAATCCTTTTCTAAAAAGCTGAATTCCAGAAAGTCAGCTGCAGCTTGTGCTGTTGCAAGGGACTATTTCTCCCCACATGCAAACTTGCCAACATGAAGTTGCTGATATCTCATTCCTCCAGCTAATAACAGACAATTTTATTTTATAATTGTATTTGCTCCAGCTTTAAAAAAAAAAAATAAAAAAATGCAGCCTTTCCATTCTGTCATTAACCATCCAGATTTTTCTGGGAATTTGAATTGCCTGACAATACCAGCCATAGCAAATACAAAGATCAGAAGCGACTTCATTCATAGCAGCAGCACGTCCAGATTTGTATGAACACAGCTATAGAGCATGAAACCAAATTAATAACCTCCATGTCAGTGGCAGAAGGTGCACTATATTCTACAGTATTTTCTTCTTCTTCCCAACATAGTTTTTGGCTTGATAATCAGAAAAGGGTTTTTATATCCAGATAATAATGCCTCCAGCCACACTGACAGATACTTATGTGTTCCGTGTTATAAAACTCCATATTAAATTCAGGTAACTCTCCTGCTCCACTTGTGATCCCCAGATATTCCTACAGAAATCGTAGCAATGAGTAAACAATACTAGTACCTCACCACACCACCACTGTGCACAGTGAGCATTGAGTGGATGCAGCAAGCACTCTTTCTTGCTTGAACTGACTCCAGGTTTCACATCTTGAAGAGTTTATCTTTTGCAGTCACAGCTACTCTTACTAGGAACAGCTGACTCCTCAAGAAATTTGCAACACTTTCAAGGAAAAAAAAAAGCATGTTTAAAGTGTTTAAAATCCAACTCAAATTTCTGAGGCAATTCTTTCTTACAAAGCAGAAACTGAGAAGACAGCCTTAAAATTAGCAAAAGGATATCCCGGAAACACATTTTCCCCTGAAATGTAGAAACCTGTAAAGCTATATTCAGGGCAGTACCTGTGACAAGGTGAAGGAATGAACTGTGTATATTCAGAGTTGTGTTACAGAAGGTTTTAAAAAGTACAATTAAACCTAGGTTGGGTTTGAGTAAGTTGTCAGGAGTTGCTGGTGAAAGCTGACTCCCCTGACAAGGGGGCATTGAACGATATAGAGAAAATGCTGCAGGATGTTTGGTTTGTACAAGGTCTGGCAAAAGCTTGCAAAGGAAAGGTTAAATGTTAGGAAAGAGAAAATGAGCGTGCAAACCTTTATTGCTTCTGCCTTTCCCTTTGCATGCTATGTACCTTTTGGTGAATTAATAAATAATGTTTTGGTTTGAAGAAGCTGGTTTTGACCTATTTGAACCAGCCAGTGTAACAAGTCCCCAGACTAAAGGGGCTTACAGGTGACGAAGGCAGCTGAGCCTGTCCCCTAAACTCTGTTTGGGAGGAGGGCTGTGGGACTCAAATCGAGTCCCAGAGGGATGTGGATGTCAGGAGAGCAGCTCACAGGGATGCACTCTCAAGTCGGGATGAAAGTACCCCAAAGCACTGCTCACCTCTCAGCTCCCCTGACATGCCCTTGGACCCTGCTGAGCCATAGTTTTGCCTTTAGAAATAGAGATACACCCTTGCAAAGAAGTTTCCACTCAGCCTCAGATAGGGCATTATCTACAGAGGTTAATGAGCAAGAGAGAACTGTGATGGCCAGCCAATATCTTGCCTCACCAGGAAAGCTGAAGTAGTCAGTGGTACCGGCATATCATTGTTAGAGAAAATATAAAATTCAAGTGGAAAAATAATCCCAGTTCCCACTGTTGGGTGCGTAACAGTTTCCATAAAGCCCTGTATATAAAAATGGTTGCTGAGCTAGTACTACAGAAACAGCAGCCATAGGAAGCTGGTTTTGGCAAAGGATCCAGTTGTTGGGTTAAAAATAATTTCAATGAAAGATAAGAAAAAGTAGCAGGTTCCAAAGGAAGAAATCTGATAAAATTAAAGTGTAATAGACACTTCAAACTGTGTGATCTGACCTAATAAGTTATTAATAGGGAACCATTACTCCTCATACATTTTTTATGAGGAAGGCATTGCCTTTTTGTCAAGATTAGTGGATTATAAAATATTTGTGCTACACAATATAAATGACCCTACCTATTAATAAGTCTCTGGAAAGATATGCTTAAATTGAATTACATTAAGAAGAAAACTGCCAACAGAAAATTAGGCATAATTAATGGGAACACATAAATAAACCAGAGATAGAGGGAAAAGGACATTCTCTTCATTGATCATTTTGAGGATTAATTGCTGATATGCTCTAATGACATACCAACTATTACTGTTTTTATAAGGATCATTTCACAGAAGATGAAATCCATGTAACTATGAATATGTATCACAATTTATTGCCAGAAGAAAATTACACTGATCACATACCTCTAATTAGTCAGGATAGTTCTGAAGGCTTAAAGATACAGCTTAAAATGTAATATGCAATAAAGGCTCATTACACTCTCTCAGTAAAATAAATTTATAAACTTTTTTTTGCTGATATTCAAACACTAAGCTTTCCCTGCATGTTTACAGGACAAGCCACACTGAAAGTGAGGACATAGGTAACAGCACTGTTATTTTCCATGTCCTTTCAGAACAGCGATACCTTGGAGATGAAGGAAATTATTTTTCACGTCTCATTCACATAATGGACAAAGTGAATAGAGTTACACAATGAACAAGCACTCCAGTCATCTCTATTCGCCAGCTTATATAAGGTTTCCTTGGACATCACAGAACTGCCTCCAGTGTGTACAGCCATGTTCTGGTTTTCACAGACTCACATAAACTTTCGAAGGCTTTCATTATTAATCAGGAATGTAAATATAAAGATTCATCGACCAGTCTTTTAAACAAAATCTTACAGACTGTAAATAGAAAAATTATTTTGCTCTCAAAGTAAAGTCCTCTAAATAAAATAATTAATTAAAAAAAAAAGTAGTCAAATAAGGCCCTTTTTTTCTAGGTGGAAGAAAAGAAAGAGGACCCATTCATTAGAAATAATCCACCTGAAACAAAACACCTTACACTAATCCCCTAAAAACCTTATCTACTCTTTGACACTGTTGTAACAAACACTTCCAAAGTACTGTGCCAACATTGCTCATGTGTTCAGTGGATTTTAATTAGAGCTCTGAAAGCTTGGGAAAACTGGCCGAGCAAGCAAGCTTGCTCTTTTCAGATGGCAGTACAACTGTCCTTTTACCCACCTTCCAATCATAGCATATGTTTAATTAAAATCTATGCAAATCATGGAGACAGAAGAGAAAAATCTCCTTCCCACAAATTAGTGAGGAAAACATGATTAAGAAGGGGCATAGCAAGCTGAAGAAAGCAACACATGTTGTTCTTTAGTTGTACTCTGAACTGAATGTCTATGGTTAGGTCTTGGGGAACCATTCTTTGTGAATGGTGTGAATGGCCTCATGTATGAGCCTCTTTAAATGCCTTAGAGATAACAGAGATATGTATGGATTATTAGCAAAAGGAAAACTACAGCAGATAAGGGCACAGAGAGAGGTATAGAGAGAATTCTGAATCGTTCTGCTGTTGGAGTACTAATCACCTCAGATATTTGTCAGATAATACTTATTTTTCTAATTCACCATGAGAGAATGCCTATCCGTCACCTTTACTAAAGCAAACCAGTTCACCTCATCAAGCAGGTTAGCAGACAGCTTCTGTTCCTGCTATGGCATCAGCCTCCTAGCCTAGCAAACACTCCCACTTTGCTCTTCTTTTGGATCCACCTGAGGTGTGAGAACCACACTCACTAAGGGAGGAGAGAAAGGGCCCAGCCATAGGTAAATGCTGCAAGACCTAAGGGAGGAAAGCTTTGGGCCAGTTGTGTTGTAATTCAAGCTTATTAGGGAGAGACAGAAGATGAAAAAGATTAACTCCAGCACAGTACAGAAAACACATCAGTGATAAAAAAGAATATGAAAGAAGAATAATGACTAAAAGCAAAGGAATAAAAAGGGTGGGGAGGGAAAGAGGAGACTTAACAATAAGAAGGAAAAATAAAACACAAAAGCGAGAAGGAGGGCACTCATGAGGGTAACCATAAATCAGTCACATCCTATAGGCTATTCTGATGCCCAGTTATTGAAACAAGTTTGAAGATAAAAAATATCTGTTAAAAAAAAAGTAATAGGACTTCTTCACACAGTATTTCATCAGGATTTGAACCTGCAAAAAAAAGTTAAGAACACTGAGCCTAAAATTGTTGTTAAAAGTTAACAATGCTGAGCCTAAAACTGTTGCATTGCTTTTGAAAACAAGACTATGGAAAAGTTCATGTTTCAGGGGTACCAACCACGTTGATTTTTGATATAATGATTCATATAAAAATAAGCACTTTAGAGAAAATAATAAATTCAAAATATATGTAGAGGCCTAGACACAATGTGAAATAATTCAAGGTGATTTTTAGTTAGCATTACTAGATGGCTCTTCCTATTAAATAAGGCTGCTAACACTATATACCTAAGAGCTGCTGTCAGGAGGGGTACTACTGAGCATTTCCAAATGCTCAAAAAGTTCAATAAATGCTGAGCACCAGTGCTGAACATTAAATAACTTTGTGATTAACTAGTGTATAAATGAAGAGAGAATTCAAGAGCAATCATAATTTCTATTTATGTGCTGAAAAGAGAGGATGAAGTCTCTTATTGAGGCACAGAGTGAAATAATTAGGATAGAGGCTCAGGGGTTGTTACTTTTTCAAAAACTGATTGCAAGGTACATCTGGACTTCTGTATTTGGGTAGTTGTGATTCCTTGGTCTTTCAGCTATATTTAGCAGATTGAAAAGACAGCAAAACAGAAATTGAGAGATGATGTTGATACACAATAGCAATTACTAAAAAGCACAGCTCTTTTGGAGTCCAGAGTCTCCTGTCATGACCTTAGGGGGTAGCACGCTGTAATGAAGATTTTCCACAGAATCTGAAGATTTCCCTATTCTACTGTCATTATTAAAAAAAGGGGGAGTGATTTAAATCTTGAGAGGAAAGCTGCCACCTGCAGTTTGAATGCCTACAAGAGAATAAGTAAAAAACTGCATAGGAAGCAAAAGTTTCATCAAGTTGTTGGTTATATTAGCAGGTGAAATAGCCTTTCGAAGTACCTGGCAAGTTCAAAGCCATGTTTTCAAAAGCTCTATTTGGTGAGCTACAGAAGGTTTCCATGTTATCACTGGATAAAAAGAAATCAGAAGCATTTGCTGATCAGTTACTGATAATTAGCTACAGTTTTTGCAATTGTTCTTCAAGTTTCTTATGGAAGCAGGTCAGCTTCAGGCAGGTGGTAGGTACCACACATCTCTCTGGAGGCAGCTATCAAAGAAGATTCAGAAAACCCATTCACATCCCTAAGAGAGATCATTCTTAAACAAGCAGTCTTAACTGCAATTTCAGCCACAGCACTGAACTCATAATCATCTACACATGTAGTTTGGTGTATCCAAAACATATTGTCTTTTCCTCTTGTGAGAAGCTACCAAACCAGCATCTCCTATAAGACATCCAAAGCCCACCTTAAAAAAACCCAAACAACCTTATAGATACTACTTTACTGCCTTAGTCTTTTAGGTTTCAATACTCATAAATATATATACAAAAAGAATATATTTCCCTAATACTTTGTCCAAGTTATTTCTATGTCTTTTCTTATCCTATTTGCTAGGATAAGAAAAAATAAAAAAGCTATGATATTATTCAAGAACTGACTGTTTAGCTTTACTGTGCCTAGAATGCCCACTTTAAGAAACTGTGTTGTTGAATTGATTTGCGCATGAATTTGGCTACAATTGGCAGAAGCAGCTACTAACTGGGAAAAACGTGCAGAATTGGTAATCAGTAAGGACTCTGCCTCCATTTAACTTTACTTACTACAAAAGCTGTGAAAGTCAAAATAAGTAAAATTCAGTCTGTTTTTGTACATTGCACTTTGTCATGATTTAAGCCCAGGCAGTAACTCAGAATCACACAGCCGCTCACTCACTCTCCCCCTTTTTCACCCCCTGCTGCCGGAGGGGATGGGGAGGAGAACTGAACCCAGGACACACAGTCAGGAGTAGTTTGTCTCTGACAAGTTAACTCAACTCCTTTAGTCAGGTCTACATCCATCAGGACCCTAGATTTGGGTGTGGTAAAAGTTTCCAAAAGCTTGAGTAGTTCCCAGTTTGCATGTTGAGTTGTCCCTGCCTTTATGATGGAATGACTGTTGACTATTTTTCAGATACATTTTTTGTTTAAAACTGTATGTTTCAAACACAAATAAGTTGTGTTTTTAAAATTCCTGTCAGAACTTGCAATGGCATAGAAAGCACTTCTCATGAGAAGCACAAGATACCTGGTCTGATAATACCCAAGACTGGTTTGCTTTTCTAATCTGTGAAAGGCACAGCTCTTTACAATTCTCACTCTGAATGGCCAAGTTTTGGGCTGCAGCTAAATAATGTTCTCTTCTACCCCTACTCATTTGGAAATAATTACCAATGTAATAATTACTGGTGTTAAGAGATTGGGTTGTTTATCATAGGGACTTTTTAAACCCCCTCATTATCCTCTTGTGTTGTTCTACAACTCCCAAGCCCTGAATTGCATTAGTACTCACTGACCATAAATCCTAGTGTCTGTCACCAGCAGCTATGTTGGAGATGCAAAAAAAAAAAAATGCAGAAAAAATGGAACTACAGATAGAAAGCTTAATGTTGCTGAAAATGACCAGCAAATTATTATCTGATTTATATCTGGTGGTGCCAACCACATGCCTAGCAGGAAAGTGGAATACCATTAAACTAGTCATTTCCAATACCAGTAACGAGCAATGCTACTGACAATTTCAAACACACGGAGTGTCCACTGGATATTAATCCTAGCTAATTCCCAAACCACAAGTCCTTTGCATAGGTTAAGCATGAGCTGCAGTCACAGTCTATAAGTATCTTGGGTTTGCTATGCTGGCTCCTTTTCACAAGTGTCAATTTGGTTACTTACAAAAGTATATAACTTAAGTAACAGGGTTTGGGATATTTTTTTAAACTTTAAAAGTATCTGCCTATCGTTCTACAGTTTTTCTACATCTTGCTCCAACTGAGAGCTCTCATTCTCATAGAGCCACCAGCTTCCAGCCTCCAAAACCCCAAACTCAGCAGTGCCCAGAGCAAACAAAACCCCATTTCTTCTGTCATCAGAAGAAATGGCTTGAGGAAGTGGGATCATTCTAGAATATGTTGTCCTCCTAAACCACATGATGCATTCAGAGAATTAAATTTTCAACAAGTCATTTACTGATAGCCACTCTGCGAGTGCTACTCCACCAGCTTAAGTTTCTTGTGGTTCCACAGGCATTTACAGGACAGGGTTTTGTTATGGAAAGATGCTGTGTGGAAGCATTTCTGTTTGTCTTTCCCTGCCAACGTTTGTTCTTGCCAAACAAGGTCAAAGTTAACATAACACACACACAAAAAAATAATCAGTTTAATACCTGTGCCCTTTAGTTTTCATAACAATTATGAAATAGCAACCACCCTCATTGAGGGGGGTAAGTGATTAGCTGAAGTGCATTCACTATTGATGTGCAGCAAGTGTAAATGAAACTGCAGCAGCTCAGTGCTGCAGGATTTTAGAGCACATTTGTCACTGACCAGGCTTTTTGAGATCGTTATCATTTCTCTGAAGTGAATACTCTTTGGTGGAACATTTCTTGCCATGGAATATTTTTACCATGCAAGTACAACAAGGTGGTATAAGTTTCACCAGGATTCCACCAGGAGGTAATATCATTATCATTTCCTTTTCTGGACATAGAAAGTTTTCCTTTCCCTTTTTTTTTTTTTTTTTTTTCTTTTTTTTTTTTTCTTTTTTCCCCTCTTCTTGTGGAGGGCAGGGGGAGTTGTAGTCACTAAAAGAGCAGAGATCCCAGCTAACTGCAGACTTTAGATCAATGCACTTCTAGCTCATACTATGCACTCGGAGACAGCTAAAGCACTTCTTATCTTTTTCTCAGCTTTATTCTAGCACAAACCAGTTATTTTCATCTGGACCCATCTTTCAGCTGTACCTGTTTATTTAATATCTATAATATAATAAATACATATGTATCTACACTTTTTTTTTTTAATCTTTCTTATCCTTCAGGCACTCTGTCTCAAAGTGGGTTAATTACTAGTTTGTGAAACTTGGTACTCAGTCTCAGAGTTCTAGTAATATGAACCAAGGCAATGATCTTTTGTTTTGAGAACTAATCATTCTAAATTTTCTTTCCATTCCTTACCTCAGCCAAAAGCAATGCAGAACAAGCAGTACAGGCTCTATGATACAAAGCCATTTAGCTACGTCTTGGAGAGTTATTATTTACCTTATTAAACATACTGCAGATCATCTTCTCACTTTGAATTCTATTTTTTCTTTTTTACTCTTTCCATGTGTCTTTCCAACTTTGTTCTGCAGCTGTAGCTTAACATAGGACCTGGGAGTCTGGTATAGGAAAGCTTTGATGTTCTATTCAAGACTATTCAGGGAGTTTAAGTAGCTTCTTTTGCAGAAGCCTGCTCCAGACATCAGTGTCAACTTTTTTTTTCTTTGTATTTTCCCATCTCTTTTATTGGTCTGGTAACCTCAATAACCTGAGGGATCAGACAAGTCAGCAGGAGATAGGAGAAATTTATGGAAACTACCAAGCAGAGTGGGATTGACATGTTGTAAAAGGAAACATTATGGGAGGGACAAAAAAAGAAAACATAAGAAGATTTCATTTGGAATATAGGACATAATTAAAAGCAACCAGATTAAATCACCTCACTCCACCAGCTGAGTGTAAGAATTTTCTAAGTATCAGTACTTGAAGGTACATAGCACTGGCACCTATGGAAGAATCTTGTGAGGTTCAAGAAATGAAACACATCAGGTATGGTTTGACAGAGTGATACAGAGAATTGCCCTGTTGAATCATCCTGAAGTGGGACAGAAATATGCCCTGCTCATGTCCATGATCCCTAAGTGGAATGGAGGTAGAATTCTCCTCTGTGGAGAGGGGTAACTGACAACATGGTCTTTATTTCTTTCATGCTAAAAGTGTTTTATCCAGCACAAACTGGCATAGCACCGTTCAAATAAAGGTTTTGTTTGCTTCATCATTCTCACCATTTCATCCTGCAAATGAACTGATGACTCATTTGTGACAAGTATTAGTCACATTACTTAAGATATTATTATGATGTGCTCAGGTGACAATATAAGAAACAGAAGAGTGACTCCACCCTGGAAAGAGACTGTGGGTAGCCTTCAAGTTACAGAACACTACTATCCGGAAGAAGTACACTAACAACATGGACAGATTTGGTGTCATTGAGTTCCTTGATCCCTTTCCTATTACCTCCGATGGTCCTCCTTTATGGCTGAAAACTATGCCAACTGACAATTACATTCCGAATTGCTGCCTTCTAAAGTGAAAACTGAACAGGCTTTATGCCATCTATAAAACACCCTATGCAGTCCACTGTGTGAAATGCCCCTTGCTTACACAAGGTCAGGTGCGTAAGTTGCTATTTGATCACACTGGTCATGCTGTGCAAGATATCCACCAACAAGTGGAGAAGAGACAGCATTGTAATTTTACCAATTATTAACCATTAATAGAGATTCCACTTGATTGGACTGAGACTCCTTCATTATACATAACCATTACAGTTTATAGAGGGTTTTTTAAGTTCCATCCTTCAACTTGATTTCTCTGACAATATAATACAAATGAGTACTCTGACTGCTCCGTGACTGTCACCTTCTTTCCCAGTCATCTCCCTGGCCTGACCTTGACCTATAGATACACTTTAGCATTTAATGATAATGTGGTTTGTGGTAGCAGTAACCGCAAAACAGGATCTTCCCAGTGGCTTCAAGCCAGAGCGTTACTCAGTAGCTAATGGTTGGAATGGAATGACAACAGATATGGGTGAAAAAATCTGAGATTTTGCTTTTCTGTTAGTTTGAAATAAGAAGAAAAATCTACACTAGAAGGATCTTTGATCTTGCAAAGTGTCTTTGATTCTGCAAAGTATTCCTTTGAGAAATTACAGTAGTAAAGTGTAGTCCATGGATCTGACATCCATTAATATCTCAGTTGTGTAAATATGGAAAACATTCTACCTAGAAAAAACTTGATCATATGTTCTTATTTTTCTTTTTCCCAACACCATTTTATGACGAGTGATGAGTCAAACTTAGCTTTAGGAACAATAATCTACTGCAGTAAATTGTCATAACGGCAAAAATCAAGAACAAATATGACCCACAACAGCCTATATTCTAGCAAGCAAATAAACCAACTATGTACTCAGTTATCACTGAAATATACCCTTCACTCTGCATAATACTTTGCATAATTTCCCAGGTAGGAAACGTCATAAGGTGCTGCTACACTTCATTTTTTTAACCATGTAAGCATTGTTTGTCAGGTGCATGAATGTAGCAATCTCACTTCCAGAGAGAAATTTATGATCTGTTCATCATTCTTTAATAAATATATTTTCATCACTACCTAGCTAGTATACAGATGATTCCAGTCCTAGGCCTCAGTTAATCATATTAATTCTATCAGTTTTAACACACTGAAATCATTGGTGACAAAATATTAGGCTAATGCTTATCATGATTGCCTCCATTCTCATGGTCCTTCAAATGATACTGTTCTTAAACTACTCTTGTCCTTTGTAAGGGAAAACAAAATGCTCAATCCAGCCTGTGATGGTGTCTTCCTTTCACAGAAGATCTGCTCAGTCTGAAGCTACCCACTTTATGACTGGTCCACTAACTCAAAACAAGATTAATTCCCCTTAGTGATATATAACTACATGAATTTTTAACTGTAAAATATTTTGAATTTATTTTCTAAGTATTGACATAATGATAAAAAGTTAAATTACCTCCAGGACATGAGAAAAGACTTTGATTAAATATTTTTGAAGGATTTTTATATGCTGTAAAAGTTGTTCTTAGCCATTTTCTTTACCCATTATGCAAATATGTCAACTCATTAATAATTCAAAATAGGCAATACATTAATAATTAGGATCCCCCATTACAAATCTGACCTTTAATTGAATTCTATAGAAAGAGACTGTGAAAAATGAGCCTCTTGATTTATGCTAAGAATAAAGGTTAAAAAGCGTTTTCCTAGTAGATCTAATTTTTATCATTATTGCCTAAGCAGAAACATTGAGATAAGAAATTTTTTTCCCAGTTCAAACTGTGTTTTGTGGAAAAGCTACTTCCAAGTAAAAAAAAACAAAATATGTTCATTTATGCATGGTTTAGTACAATGTGTCACTGAACATGTGATATAGCAATCATAGGTACTTCAGAGGTTTGAAGTCAACCCTTTTCCTTCATTTCTCTTTGCCAAATGACCCATGGGCTTCATGATTACATAATTCTTCAAACTTGACTAATTCTTCTTCATAATTCTTCTTGTTAACTTCATCATAATATTTAAAGGTAAAAGCATTAACTGACTATATAAAAGAATGATTGCTTCCAGGTATAGAAAAACCGACAAACTGCTACAGACTCTTGCAGTGCTGCAAGGACACTGCTGCTGTAATTATTTGGCCTTCTGTTCTCAGTCCTTCCAAGAAAAGTTGTGTCTGCACAACTTTTTACAAGCAATTACAACTTTGTAGACAGATTCATTTCTTGTAAATCTCAAGCAAAAGCATAATTATGATTAGAATACCCTTAAAAAATGGAAGCAGAAAGAGGAAAATGCCAGTGAATGCAACAGAGAATAAGTTGAGGATTCCCCCAAAAGGACTGGACAAACATTTTATCTGTTCAAAAGCTTGGGAAAAAATCTGTTATGTGTCTTGTTGCAAAGTACATCAAGTCTAAGTGCATATAGAGGGGTGTTGCATGAAAGCCATAGTAACCTAATGGAAGTTTGGACTTTTTATTTCATTTCATAAAGATCTAAAATCTAAAAAAAATCTTGAATGTCCCAGCATAAAAGGTTACATTTTGGCTGATAAATCAAGAGTACCATTTGGTGCTGTAGTGCACAGCAGAATCAATTATTGCTGTGTAAGCTACCACATTGGTACAATGCCCTTTAAAAAGTGTTAACTTTGAGAAACTATAAATGTATCAAATAGATACTATCCACTCGAACAATTAAAGCAGCTTTTTCACAGACGTATGCTTTGAATATAATTAAAAGATCACAGCCCCTCTACTCCTAAAAGGGATAAGAATATCATGGCTAACTAAATCCTTGTTCATGCTCATTTTTGTAATATTCATTTTTCCAAGTCAACAATATGGATACACAACAAACTACCCCAGCCACAACCACGCTGAACAGCAGCTCCGCAAGCACTTTGTCAGCCCCTGTATAAAGTGTGAAGGAGTTGCACATATCTGCATTTTTACATCTGCAAGTAGAAATTCAAAACCACCAGTTTCACCCAAAAGTACTTACATGCTACAATAACATTAATTTGACTACAATTTACCAGCTCGCAGAAAAAAACAAATAAAAAGTAAGCAGCTTTGTGTCCAAAAGGGCTGGCACTTCTGAGTTCGCCTGCAGCAAAACACTGCTGCGAGGTCTAATGCTCTGCTTAGCAGTCTGAAGGGCTGCTAAGTTCTTTCTTGCAGTAAAATATACATTATACAGACTTAAACTGTCCATTGCCTAAAAGGCACTACAGCCAGGAGAGTTCCAATTATGGTGAAATTGAACTACAACTAATGTTATGAAAGGGACCAGCAGCTCTCTCATTAAAGGGCACAGCATGACACTTCCTACAGAGGATTTAACAACATCACACTCCCAACTGTACCAGAAGAGCTGGAACATGAGTTGGATACGCAACAGCCAGGCTGCTCAAAGGTCTTAGCACACACTGCAGTTTAGCCTGGTCTGGGTTCAATAGTCTTTGTATGGTTGGAGAATGAGGAGGACTCTTTGCTCCTTAAGCCATGTGCACTCATACCACTTTCTTAACAAACACAGGGTTCAGGATAAAGTCTATAGGTGATTCTTGTCCATAACTCAGTCTGGAGTGTTCCCACTTTACAGTGAAAGACCAGCTAAGATGCCTAAGAGCCCGCACCCCCATCATGCTCATCCCTTCAGCAGTCAAGTTCTGCCAATTTCTCTCAGGTAATTAGCAAAAAGCACTTCAGCACAAATTACAAAGTTTTCTTAGTACTATCTTTCATTCTTCACAAGTTCAAATAAACTGCAA
Organism: Lathamus discolor; assembly: GCF_037157495.1. Taxonomy (NCBI): domain Eukaryota; kingdom Metazoa; phylum Chordata; class Aves; order Psittaciformes; family Psittacidae; genus Lathamus; species Lathamus discolor. The sequence continues at coordinate 62,993,541 of NC_088885.1, forward strand.
AAACACTCCATTCCAGCCTAGAAACTGTGCGTGTCCAAAAGTATGTTGCCAATTACTAGCAATATTGCTAAAGCTTTATATCTGCTACCGTGGGTATATAGTCACGTGCACATAATGTTTTAGAGGGTAAACTCCTGAAATTGTAGTGTGACTTGGAACATACCTCTGCATCACAAGACATCGGACTGAGAATTTTTTCCACTATAGCAAAACTTATTCTTACTTTTTCACATCTCTACCACCACTTCAGTTACAGCAAAACTACAACGAAGACTGCTCCCCACAAGTGCAACAAGTTCTTCAGGATGTCAGGGGAAAGACAGTATTAGAGTAATTGATTTCTTTCATAGATTGGAAGAGTGTTTTCAATATATTTTGATTTTTCTCCAGCGATTCCCCCTTTCTATTTGATTGTACCTGTACTAGATACAACTGGCAGACACCATTTAAAAGGAAAAGGGGAGGAGGGAAGGGGGGTAATTGTCATTATTCTGCTCTGTTGCCATCTGTTCCACCTATGGAAGAAAAAAAACTTTTATTTCATTATCAAAAAGGTTGCAGAAGTGCAATTGATTTTGTTAAGAAGCAAAGACTCATTATCGTTCCAAAGGCTGGAATTGTGCTCATTCCCCTGGACTCCCTAGATAACAAAGAAATAAAATTTAACCCAGCAATTCCTCCACCTAAAATTTACTTGTAACTAAAGATCATCCTTTAGAAAGACTTCAAACTGAGTTAAATTCCTTACCCAATGAAGAATTTTCTATGACTCCTGGAAACTTTCCCCATTACTCAATTATTGTCATTGTTTAAAATAACCATTTTTTTTCCCAGACTTAGAAATATCTGCATATATATTTCTTCATGGAGCTAGATATAATTATCTTATAAAGTATTGTTCAAATGATAAATGGGAAATTAAGTATATCATCAAAATTACAAAAGCAATATGGAAAAATGAAGTGATAAAAATCCCTCCAAACTAAGTATATTGGTTCTTTATACTGGAATACAAAACACGATTTTTAGTAATATTAGCTACCCAGTTATTCACACATTACTGCCTACATTATAGAAAAGTGGTTCTTTTGCAAATACTCGCACTAAAAAGGATAGGAAATATTTACGTATTTTGTATTAAAGTGTAAAATTGTCCCCCAAGATATTTGGTCAAATAAGACAATAGGTCTTTGTCCCATAAACAGAAGACACTTAAAATTGTTTGTGCCTGTGATAAGCGATGTCAGCGATGTTAGTCTTTTGAGCAGAACAATTTTTGCTGCATACATTAACAGTCACGGACTTTCTCCACTGTTTAAAAATACATTATTTGAAACTTCAGGACTGCAAGCAAGCATAGGACTGTGACTGTGGTCTGCAGAGAAGGGAAAGATGGAAGCAGGGAGGTCAGGAGAGGTGAATGGACAGATGGGAGGTATTAAATTCTCCGCTTACTAGTAACTCTCTTGGCAGGGAGCTGAAACGTATGGAGCAGACCCTGCATGTGGGCAGCAGATGCATGTGAGCGGGCATCTCCTTAGCTGAGATGGTGAGGTGCTCCAAGCTGCTGCTCTGTGCTGCTGCAGCCTCAGGCCTGTGACACTCAAGCACTCTTTGGTCATAACGCTCCAAGTCTCACCAGCAGTGTAGGAATCGTAACCATGGCCAGCTGGGAGCTTCTAGATCTTTTTGTTAGATGGGTGATGTTATAGCATATGTACTGAAAGGGGATAGCTCTTCATGTTGCAGAGAGCTATGAAGTTGTATGTTAGGAAAACTAATAAAACCATCGATAATGGTCTGAAAATCACATCTCATGAAACGTCTGTAAAATCTTGCATATTGGAATTTCAACAAAATTCAGCAGCTCACCGAAATTTTAAAAAGAGACACAACAACTAGATAATTAGCTGGCTAACTTTAAAAAACAAAACCAATGGACCATGCCTACAGAAAAAGATTTAAATCCTTCAGCTCTAAGTGACACTAGATCAGGTGAAAGCTGGGGAAAGAAAAAAGTCATAGAGCTCCCAGAGAGGGATGTTACTCACCTTTTCATCCCTTCCCATGAGTAAGCATTCTGGAGATGTTTCTTCAGAATTTTGCTTGCTTTGTCACCTGTCCCCTTTATTTTAATGTCTTTAACCATGCTGTAAAATGCCATCACTCACATATTCACATTAGCTCTCAGAGAAAATCTAACAACCCTGTTTGTTCAGTGCCCCAGAACAACATGTCTGTTGCTCGCACCAGTATTTGAGAATGTTCAGCAGCAGCATTCCAGAAACAGCAACAGCCTTTTAAAATATCTCACTTCCTCCAGGTCCACGGGTACTCTTCAGTTTCTGAAGCTATGCTCTTCCACAGCCAACACGTCCCACATTTTTGAGTAGTGCAGCCATTTGCAAGGTGCACGTATAGTTTTAATGGCTTGTGACAAAGGAGGCAGGAACTGCTGTGGTTCCTGGCAAAACCAATATGGATATTTCTCCTCCCTTCCTCCCCACTGCCTTCCACAATACATGCCACCCTTACAGTTACCAGAGTTGTCTCCAGCCACCACAATGGGCACAGAGTGGACTGGCTGGATCACACTAGGGAAACTGCCCTGGCCACCGTGCCGGCAGCAGGCCCTGCAGACTTTTCCCATTCACTGACTATGGATACCCTACTGGAAGTGGTAGGGAAAGCTGTATTCATATAGCACACTCTGGGAAATCTTCATAAACCAAAAGCCATGTTTACATAGCACCAAACGCCAGGTAAGGCTGCCTCTATTTCCTCAGCAACAAAAATGTGATAGAAGCCACACAACACACAAGCAAGAATTACTTTGAGAGTTTATACCTCTGTGCTCAGACAGCGTCATACAACCCATGCATACAGGTGACAAAAATATCTGGAATTTATTACTAAACAATCCAACTTAGATACTTAGGCACTCCAGCTTTTTATTAGTCACCAGCAAGGAGCTAGCCCTGCTTCTGCAACACTTGTGGTGACAGAAAATTCCTTGGCAGTTCTTAAAGGACCTATATGTTCGTAATAAAACATAATTCATAATTGCAGTGCTATGACCTACCTTGAGGCTGTTTTTCAGGACCAGCTCATTTGTGACTACATGAGTTTCCACTGGAGATCTGTTAGTGCTGTGCATGATTCTCGGTCTTTTTTAAGACATTATTATCAGTCTTTTAACGATGAAGAAAGTTTGTGGGAGGAGGACATCTAGTGATGTGATCTATATTTACATGCTTAGCTGTTTCCATGCACAGCTGAGATAGCGAATTACAGAGGACTTGAAGAGCTTTAAAAGTGTGCAGGTATGCAGCTGACTTCACTAGAAAATAGTAGAGCTGGGGATCTGATAGAGCAGGATCCAAAACAACAGCTCTAATTTGCCCACATAATCCTTAAATCAACCTTTTCCAAATTTAATTTTGCAAAGATTTAGTGATAATTGCCATATATCTCAACTACAACAATGCCATCTCCAAAGCTGGATTTATACTGACTATAATCACCACCTACACAAGTCATGTAGAATGACCATTAAAATCATGATACATTCAGTGGCAAAAGCTTCTCACTGAAACACACAGATGCTCAGCATAGCAGCAGCTCTGAAATATAGTGATAGCTCTCTTTTTAAATTCTTTTTTTAAACAGACGGGGTTTTTAGTTTTCCTGAAAGCAAGAATTATTACATCTGAAACTGATAAAAATCAGGGTGGTTATATTGTAACTCACCTGAATAAAGGTTTTTTCAGTGAAACACTAGAAATTCAAAACTAAAGACAGACATATACAATAACAATTATAATAATCATTGTTAGTACATGCTTTTGAACTGAATATTACTTGGAGAAAAAAATAGCATATACCACCAACATAAAAAAAAATCAGCATTAAAGTCATGTGAAAACACTAACACCTGCATTTATACCATTTCCAGCATGCTAACAAAATATCCCCTTCATATTTTTCAGAATAAAACCAAGGAATTATGGTTAAATAATAAAATAAATAAGGAAAAAAGTCAGTTAAGCATTTACAAGAAAAAAAGAAAACATGTTATTAAAATGTTGATTAAGTAAGTCTACAAAGACATACATTTGCTTTTATATATTTATTGTTTTGTAATTTAGGGACTTAAACTAGCTGCACCAGTAAATCTATAGGAGCATCTTGAACATGCCGGGTTACCGATTGTACTGTAAGTATGAATAGCATGTCCCATAAAATCGACTTCCATGCCTGATATAGAAGGATTATCTTCAAAAGATATTGCAAAGAAAGCACTTGCACTGTGGAGGAAACAAGAGTTGTTCATTGAGATTGCTCCCTTCGGTGTGATGTATAACAAAAGAAACACCCGCAGCCAAGATAGCTTCTGATTTGTATGTGTATGCAGGGGACAACACTTCCATAATTCCTATTACTAGCATTACAGAAAAAAAAAAATGACAAAAAATTATAATCACCATATTTAGGAAACAGCTCCTGGAAAAGCCTCAACATAGCAAAAATACCAGAGCATCTGGGCAGCTGTGCTGCACTGCATATTGCTACTAGCAAACATCTCTCTAGCCTGGGCCACCAGCCACCACACTCTTGGCCAATACACTGTTTTGCAAGGCAGATACATTCTCAGGATCTCGCTCAAATTCACTCAGGAAGCTCATGACTGAATAAGAAATAACGAGATCCTACCGAGTCTGGCCAGCCCCTTTTTGGTAAGCTGGACTTCTCCACACCTTCAGTTTGGTGGAAAAAAAACCCGCTAATAGCTTACAGTTCTTTGCTAATTTATTTGTACTAAACTGGTAACTGTTACGGTTGCAGTTACGTTTGGGTGGTACAAGCAAATGCCAACATAAGTAAATCTCAAAGTCATGGGGCACATCCAGAAGGATTAAAATATTTTAAAATCACAGTAAGTAACCGCATTCCTGACTTCGGACTGAAACACAATTTATTTATACTAGAACAAAACCCAAACTCAAAATGGACTATTTCTGAGAGTAGCTTATATTGGCAAGTCATATAGAGTATGAACATTATAAACCTAGATATCCATAGATAATATCAGAAGTAACAAAAAGTCATATCAAGCTGAGTACTTACTTATTATTTACTTTGATAGTTAAATGATTATTGCTAGCCACAGACATACATAGAAGACAGTTTTCAGTATTTCAGTGCCAACCTAACAGTTGAGATAAGTAGGACATGTGAGCATGCTGCTTCAGTCTTCATAAAACTCAGAAGCTGGTGGAATATTCCTCATGTGTTTTCCAAAACCTCTTAGAAAACCTGTGTAGTAACCATGATACTGAAACTATTGTGGGTTTTGTGCAAATAACTCTATATTGCCTGATGCAGCTGTGAAAAGCTTTATTAACCATCAAACTACAAAAAACCACAAAACCATTATTCATTTCAAACTTTTGCCTTGCTCCCTCTACTTCAATTATTCACAGACTTTATACACCTTTCTTTAAGGCTCTGAACAGGCTGACCCAGAACTAGGAACAGAAGATTTGTGGGAAGGCAAGCCCTAATCGGGCTGAGCTGGTTAGATTGCACGGGATAGGACACAGCAGAGCACAAAACTGATGCCAGTGATGACAATATAGCAGGATTAATGACTGAATTTGTGAACCACTGTGTTGCACACATTTACCATGATGAAAAACTAATCAGGTTTTCAATGAGAAGATCTGGAAATGGGAAAACTTCAGAGGTTTTAGGCAATATAGTGAATTAATACAAAGTAGTTTGGTTTTTAGCACGTTCCATTTTTTTACTGTTTTTAATTATTGTATTCATATTCCGAATATTTTCTATTTCAGCTAATAGCAAAATTTTAACTGGAACAGAAATATTTGTTGCACCTTATTCCAAGTCATAGACTGAAAGAATTAGGAAATATACCTTCAGTAAAAATAAAGTCAGATAAAAAGGAAAGCCTTCTTTTACCCCATTGCAGAGCCCAAAGCAAGTGTTTTTCTCAATTTATACTACTGGCATTTATTAGCCTAGAGACTGTCTGAACACATCCTTAAGGAAACCAACTGAATTCTGTACTATTGCCTCATTTCCTCAACAATTAATACAGGTATAGAAAGCATATGACTGTTTTATACACAGAGAAAATTACCTTAAATTTCATCTAAAAGACTAAAATTCTTTCATTTTAGCTGATACAGTCCACTGAAGTTGGCAGTATCAGGAATACTGAGCAACTTTTTAAGGAAAAGTAATGCTGGGTGCCTTTCAGTCTTCTTACCATAAATTATTCCTAAACTCCACTGATTATTGAAATAAAAATCCCATTTCCCTTACACATTGACAATTTCTTTCAGGAAGGGGGGAAATTTCTTTGTCGTGCAGAAAAATTTCATTCCAAAGTTTTTTAAATAAAATTGGCATTGACATTGCTGTGGTTATTACAGTCAAGCTTCTGATTTTTAATATTTTCAACCTGACAGATTTATTTCTTCTCAAATAAATAAAAAAATTCCTTCTTAGAATAAAAATATATAGCTTCCTTATATTTCCTGTTTCTGAAAATTACCAGGTGCCAAGCTGTGAACATAAGGAAATTGAAGACCCTTGAGGGTGACCTTAAGAACCACCACAGTGGGGAATTGTGATATAGTGGTTTAGGCAATTTCATTGCAGCTGCTCGGCACTAGAAAAATGAGAAATGGGTTTTCTATTACTAAATATAATGAATTCCCTTTCTGTCCTGTCACAAATTGTCAAACTTCATTAATGAGAAGAAAGATGTTGTGCATACATATATGAAGGGTAATATGAATATACATATTTAAAATGCTAAATGAAAATTCAAAAGGAGAAATGCTGCCATATTGCTACAGTAGGATTCTTTCTCTGCATCAGATACTTAATGATTGTTTCTAAATAACTTATTTCAAAATTAGCCAACATAGCACTGTAATGCAACTACTACATCTTCAAAGCAATTTCCTATTATTTGCAAAAAATGGCTACATGGTCTTCAGGTGCATAGATGCAGCTCAGTGGATATGTTTCAGAATAATATTCAAAACACATTTAACTTTAAAGCCGTGGGTATCCAATGGAACAAGGCAACTGCTTTTACTTAGAATTAGGTTTAAATATCTCGCTGAGTCAGGGAATAAAATACATCATCATTTAATAATAAATTGACTTGTACTTTTGTCTTTGCAATTACATTAAATTCAGCATGGCTTAGCTTGATTTTGAGGACAGCAAAGGCTGTCTTTTATTCTTTTATGAAATATATGAGAAAATGTACTGTCAATAAGAAATGCCCAGATTTCAGTTGATAATCAGTGTAAAATACTTATAAATGTAATTTAAGTTACGACAAAAACAAAACTGCAGGAATTCACCTCATGCAAATCTCATTTTATCTCCAGTCTTATGCCTAGACTTTTGCTAGTTAGACAATTCTAAGGATGCAGATGACTGAAATCATCCAGTCGCTACATCTGCGAATTCCATATAGCTCTATTAACCCAGAAGATACTCTGAGATACAGTATGAGCTTACACATATCTTACAGGCAGGATGAGACCCGCTGCAACCCACAACCTTTTTCTGGCACAAGACCCAACTTAAATATCTTAATTCTCTGAGCACAAATTATAGCTAAACTTTCCAGAACGTAGAAGTAGTATTTAGACATCTAGTAATATCAAAACTTCTGCAACTACAGAAATGAAGAAAGTCACAAACTTCTACAGCAAGTAAAACACGATAGATTTCTCTGTACAAAACTGCACATAAAAATGGGATGAAGTCGTTGAGCAACCTTAATACATCCAATTTCATAGTAGAAAAAAAGCTTTACAGTAATTCAAAATATCCTTCCGTTAGGAAAACTGAAACTGCAAGCTCTGACCAGAGGCAGCAGAGAAGTCTGGCCATCTGGAAAAGAGTTTTTCTTTATTCTTTACTAGGGGAGACCAATATAGCTCATTTGCAGTATGTGCTCAGAAACCCTGCAGCCTCTGGTCTTGTATCACTCAATTCTGGTCACGTCCTCTCCTCCAATAGACCCTGCTCACAAAGTACTATCTTTTGAGGTTCACGGAAAGTATCTGAAAGTGAGGACTTTATTCTTTCTAAGCTGTTCTGTAATCACAGACTCCACAGGAGGTTGTGTCCCTGTATCTAACCTCTTTACTCACTAGCCAAATCCTCCACAACATTAATTAGATTGATGCTGTATTAGAAAGGATTTTTTTTTTCTTGTCTTCTCTGCAGTTGCCTCAGAAGTGTCAAAGTTACATCAAACCTGATCACTGCATGTGCACCATGGCCTCCCTCAGGGCTCCTGAAGTCCATGTCCTCAGCCTACACATTCTACCTTTCTTCCAGTGGAAACCAAGGCAGAACAGACACAGCAGGGGATTGTTCAAACGCACCCAGCTGTTAGTTGTGTGCAAAGTCAGAGCAGCAGCCTTCCGATTTAAACATAGCCAAAGGGCTTTTGCAAATTACTTATCCCTCAGAAATTTTGCTCTAGTACCTTTCCCTCTGTTATATGCTTAGAGCATTGCTCTGTCCCATTTATGCAGGACTTAGCAGTCCTGTATTTGAGACACAGTCTAGAAAATATGCTACATTTTTAAGTTCTGGAAATTAAAAAAGAAATATAATATTGATGCATAGTAATAAATAGGAAATCTAAAATTCAGTTCTGCAGAGAAAGACTATTCCATCTTCCTCAAGTACACAGGAGTTTGTTGTTGTTTGTACCCACACTCCACCTTATAACGCTTTTTTAAGCAAAGCAGGCTTAATTATCTAAATGAATGTGAATTACGTTAGAGTGTGTATAATGTCACATATTTGTCACACATGGCTAGCCATATCACACAAAAAAATGCAGTTACACAGGTCTGAGCACACCACCTTCCCCTTAAATACAGTTCAAGTCACCAGTAACTCTCCTAAAATTAACAGAATAAAAAAGTAGTAAAATTAGGATCTATTAAGGGCAAAGGATTTGTTCTTAGGGTGACCGTCCTTAGGAAACCAAAAATATCTCACTATTAATTTTTAAGAGTGGGTGCTCCTTGATCTGTCTGATTTTCACATATTCATGAAATTGGAATATCCCTTTAACTGAATATGCCAGCTGAGATCCTCACCTTGTACAATATCACAAAAAGCAATCAGTCATATTTAAACACTACTATCTATCAATATCAAATCACATTACGATTATAAAGCAGTGGTACACCAACTGTCGTGCATGCAGTTGTAAGCATAGAAACACCAGCAATCCTTACCACTCAGCGGCGAAGTTAGCCGTTTCTCAGTGTTATCCGTGGAGACCTCTAGTGGGGAAAGAGCAGCAAGGCTTCAATTTCTTGGCAGACGACAAAATTGGATAGACTTCTGTTTTAGTGACCTGCTAATCCATCAGCACCCTAACCGGATCACTCCTTTTTAGCATAAAGAGTTCAAAATACCAGTCAAGCAGAAGCGTCATGTGATGAGCAGTAGTTGGCAGTTTGTACTGAGCAGGACAGAGGTCCACTGGTGGTACACTGGCAAGTACAAGGTGGGTCTCCCCAGCAGCTAGGCTCAGATGTTCGGTCTGCCTGGTAGCTGGTACCCAGACCCCAGTCTCCCCACTGCTGGCACCTGGACACAGACTACCCTGGGGCCACGGCCGCGCTCCAGTTGCTGGCATAGACCATTTTGCCATGTGTGCGCTTATGCGGAAACCCAGAGATGGCCAGGACTGCCCTCGTCCTATGGTAGGCACACACACAGATGACGGACTTGTCCACTTACAGGACCCACTGACCCTATAGTCTCTCCAGCAGCTGGCTGAGAACTTCTGCTGCTGAGCTACTGCGATCTTTTCAGAGAATGTTAGTGAATGGGCTTCCTAGTTCATGTATCCGTTTTCAGTTATACAAAACTGAGTGAAAGAAAAACCAGAAACATTTCTCTCCTACTAAACTAAATGCGTATTTCTGCATTCTTAGCGATTAGAGAGATTTCTAGGGATGGGCATATACTGATGAATACTTTTGTTATGTACTATACTCCTACAAACAGCTCAAAGATATCTTTAAATGATCTTATAGACTCTACATATTCCTCTTGGAAACAGAAGCACAGTGAGAAGTAAAATTACTATCAAGAGAAGAGAACATGTTGGGACAGCCTGAAGCAATAAACTTCCCTCCTGGCTGTAAATAACAATGGCACCAATATAGTAATAACTCTTAAAAGCATTAACATGAGAAGGTAAAGAACAAGAGAATGTTAAAGAATAAGATTCAAAGGTAACAAGTCAATAAATAATTTACATGCTACACTTATTTAAATTGTATTCATGTTTCCTAGGGACACAACATAACTTCAGTGACACTGACAGATGGCAGATTGTCTCCATAGAGTTCTGGAAACAATGTTCTGCAAAATACTGTTCACTACAGCAAAATGAGTGCTTAAGCTAAAAACTGATGGGCGCTTTTCCTTTTTTGGCAAGGTTCTCAAGTTAAACTATCCCAGTCTTAAACAGTTAAAAATTGAGCAAGTAGTGTAAATGCAGAATTGCAATATTAAATGCATTTTGTACTGAATAGTGTGCCAAAAGAACAAGCACAGAAGACTGATTTTGTTTTCTGTGGATTTTCATAGTAATAAAAATTTAAGTTATTTTTATCAAAGTATCACATAACCCTGGGATACCATGAGTAACAGCTCTATACTACAGAAATTGTATCACATAACTAATAAACAACCTCGCTCAGAACTGCCAGGTTGTAGCTTATTTTAGCTGGTATGACAAGGAAATGTACAGGGACTTTTAACAGAATGAGATCTTACTAACAGTTACATATTGCACAGACCTTATCCTAGATTTTTTTATTATTATTATTATTATTATTATTGTTATTACAGAGCTGTGCATTTCACTGACCAAGTGTCACAAACTCACCCCCTAGATTGCCTTCAGACTCTAACAGCTTTCCTCTGCTATCTTACATGAGCATAGAGGACTTCTTCAAGATCTAGGGTTATTTTAGCTGACCCAACAGGTAGATGTTCTCAGCTGCACCAAGAGTATAAACTCATCTTTTACAAGTGAGAGACAGTGAGTGGGCAGAAGTAAAGCAGTTTCTTATAGGAACAGTCAGCCTCAGGAGCAACAAGACTGATAGCCAGTATTAACAATAAAGAGAAACCCAAGGCAGAGTGCCAAGCATTATACAACTTGCATGACATGCATTTGTAGCCCTGTCCCAAAGGCCACCCCAGATCTCATATGTCTTACTGTGCTGTGGCTAGCTAGACAGCTGCAGTTTTTCTCTTACCACACACACCCAGTGGGTAGAGTTTTTGACCAAGTAATATTTTGTATTTGTTTGCCTGCACTTTCCCATAAAAGCAGCCCAGGAGGCAATAAAAATTTCTGGCTGGGAGACATCCAACCTGAAGTGAAGAGAGAATGGGGAGAAACTGGCCAAACTAATGAAAACATCACAGGTTTCCCTATGCCACAGGCTAAGAGAGCTGTCAGACGCATTGTATTCCTTCAATGCCAGGTACATGCATTAAACAGCCTATTCTAGTAGGTGACTTTGCAAGACCTTAAGGTTGGGTAGGGGCCGTAGACTGCTTTTAAAAATGGGTGTTATACCACCCAGGAAGACTCCTAACTGTATTTATTTTCTGTGGTCCTAAAACATAGCCTGTCCCTAAGAATTCTGGTACTAGGCAACTTCTCTATAGTTTGCTCCTGTTAATGAATTACGCTCACCTGAGGAGACAGCAAACAATTCTTTGTTGTCAGTCACGACAAAACCACCCCTAGCTTACATGCTCAGTATCAAATTCATACGACATACTTTTCACAATTGATTTACAGGATAAACAAGCACATGGAACATAGTAAGTTTAAAATGAATGAATAAATGAATCAACCTGTCTCACTGGAGCCATTCACAAAGAAAAAAAAAAGCCTGAAATATGCAATAAAGTTACTACAAAATGCATTACACGCATACATCTACTGAATTATACGTCTGTATTGCCACAGTACTTCAGTAAGCCGTAATCATGAACCAAGACAAGCCACTTCAATCAGCATGATATAAACGATAAAATTTACACTATTCCAGTGCAATTACTCTGAGAAATGTCTCAGAAGCAGAATGCAAGAAGTGCTTATAAGCACAGTTTAAATTATAGGAGTATAATTTTGCTGCACTTAGAAAACACTGTTAACCTAGGTTTTAGAAGTCAAATAGGAAAACGGCAAGGAGCTGGACTATGGTGTACAGGAAACTCTGGGCAACTGAGACAGCCCTCAAGAATTTCTGATTATTCTGTATCTAAAAAGCTGAACCTCTTGTGCTCTTGTGAGTAGAAGCATTTCATTTTGTAGTATTGACACGCCTTTATTTCACGTCCCAGAAGATGGCAGCAGTCTCGCAGCACTTCATGGATTTAGAGACACTGTTTGCTCAAGCCCGGTTGTGCTTTTTTACAGTTAATTTTATTTAACCACTAAAGAAGTAAATATTCCTTATTATCACGCTGCTAACACAGTGTTTGTACCTGACAATTTACCACTTATTCACAGGGTTTTTAATTTACTTTAATGAAACTAAAATGAAACTAAACCCATTCGTACTAAAACACCATTAATGGCCTTCCACAAGGACATGCAATACTATTTATTTACTATTTGCTGACACTGAGGAGATATTAAAAAATACTAAAAGTTCTGTGCTCCTCTTAAGCATTACATTCTGTTTCTCCAACTCTCCCACAGAGGTTTAACAGAAGCCTGAGAAAAATGTGAATACCTAATAAAAAAACATTTTCTCTGATTTGCAGTGAAAAAGGATGCACTTTGTTTAAGCAAAGCTCATTTGTTTAAGGAGGTATAGTTTATATTAACACAATATACAATATACAGCCTGTAACAGATCCCTACAATGACTCCCCCTATTGCTGTTCTCCCTTTGACCCTGACCTACAAGCTCTCTATTGACTGCTCACCTGCCTGCAGACAGAGTTACATACTCTCCAGCCTATCACTGACATAAATGGCTACTCCCCCTCCCCGCCTGCTGGGCCTGTCTTTCCTAAAGAGCCTATAACCTTCTATTCCAGCACCCCAATCATAGGAGCCATCCCACACTGTTTCTGTGATGCCAACAACGTCATATCAGAATAGAATGGAATGGAATGGAATGGAATAGAATAGAATAAAATAGAAAAGAATAGACTAGAATAGACTAGAATAGGGGTCTTGCATAACCGTCTATGATAAATAATATAGAATCATAGAATCATAGAATAGTTAGGGTTGGAAAGGACCTCAAGATCATCTAGTTCCAAGCCCCCTGCCATGGGCAAGGACACCTCACACTAAACCATCCCACCCAAGGCTTTGTCCAACCTGGCCTTGAACACCACCAGGGATGGAGCTTTCACAACCTCCCTGGGCAACCCATTCCAGTGCCTCACCACGCTCACAGGAAAGAATTTCCTCCTTATATCCAATCTAAACTTCCCCTGTTTAAGTTTGAACCCATTATCCCTTGTCCTGTCACTACAGTCCCTAATGAAGAGGCCCTCCCCAGCATCCCTATAGGCCCCCTTCAGATACTGGAAGGCTGCTATGGGGTCTCATACAGCCTTCTCTTCTCCAGGCTCAACAGCCCCAACTTTCTCAGCCTGTCTTCATACGGGAGGTGCTCCAGTCCCCTGAGCATCCTTGTGGCCCTCCTCTGGACTTGTTCCAACAGTTCCATGTCCTTTTTATGTTGAGGGCACCAGAACTGCACACGATACTCCAAGTGAGGTCTCACGAGAGCAGAGTAAAGGGGCAGGATCACCTCCTTCAACCTGCTGGTCATGCTCCTTTTGATGCAGCCCAGGATACAGTTGGCTTTCTGGGCTGCTCGCGCACACTGCAGCCGGCTCATGTTCATTTTCTCATCGAGCAGCAGCCCCAGGTCCTTCTCTGCAGGGCCGCTCTGAATCTCTTCTTTGCCCGACCTGTAGCTGTGTCTGGGATTGCTCCGACCCAGGTGTAGGACCTTGCACTTGGCATGGTTAAACTTCATAAGGTTGGCATCAGCCCACCTCACAAGCGTGTCAAGGTCCCTCTGGATGGCATCCCTTCCCTCCAGCGTGTCAACCGAACCACACAGCTTGGTGTCGTTGGCAAACTTGCTGAGGGCGCACTCAATCTCACTGTCTGTGTCAGCAACAAAGATGTTGAACAAGACCAGTCCCAACACTGACGCCTGAGGGACACCACTCGTTACCGGTCTCCAGATGGACATTGAGCCATTGACCACAACTCTTTGTGTGCGGCCATCCAGCCAGTTCTTTATCCACTGATTGGTCCATCCATCAAATTGATGTCTCTCCAATTTAGAGACAAGGATGTCATGTGGGACAGCATCAAATGCTTTGTACAAGTCCAGGCAGATGACATCAACTGCTCTATCAATGTTCTACCCCTGTAGTCCCATCATAGAAGGCCATCAGATTGGTCAGGCAGGATTTCCCCTTAGTGAAGCCATGCTGGCTGTCACCAAATACCTTGTTGTTTTTCATGTGCCATCCAGGAGAATGTGCTCCAAGATTTTACCAGGCACAGAGGTGAGACTGACTGGTCTGTAATTCCCTGGGTCTTCCATTTTCCCCTTCTTGAAAATGGGGGTTATATTTCCCTTTTTCCAGTCGTCGGGAACTTCACCTGACTGCCATGATTGTTCAAATATGATGGCCAGTGGCTTAGCAACTTCATTTGCCAGCTCCTTCAGGACCCGCAGACGGATTTCATCAGGTCCCATGGACTTGTGTTCGTTCATGTTCTTAAGATGATCTCGAACCAGATCCTCTCCTACAGTGGGCCCAAGGTCTTCATTTTCACAGTCTCTGCATTTGCTTTCCAAGACTTGGGTGGTGTGGTCAGAGCATTTGCCAGTGAAGACCGAGGCAAAGAAGTCATTAAGAACCTCAGCCTTCTCCAAATTCAGGGTAGCCAGTTCACTTGATAGCTTCCCGAGATGGCCCATGTTGTCCCTAGTCTGTCTTTATTTGCAATGTACCTACACAATCCCTTTCTGTTGTCCTTAACATCCCTAGCCAAGATTAATTCTAACTGGGCCTTAGCTTTCCTAACCTGGTCCCTAGCTTGCTGGACAACACCCCTGTATACTTCCCAGGCTGCCTGTCCTTGCTTCCACCCTCTATAAGACTCTTTTTCCCCCCCTCTAAGTTTCCTCAGCAGCTTATCCATCCAAGGAGGTCTCCTGGCCCTCCTGCTGCACTTCCTTCTAGTTGGGATGCAGCACTCCTGAGCTTGTAGCAGGTGATCCTTGAATATCATCCAACAGTCTTGGGTCCCCCTGCCCTCCAGGGCTATATCCCATGGAACCTTACTAAGCAGGTTCCTGAAGAGGCCAAAATCTGCAGTTTTTCAAAACCAGCATGTTTCTGTGAAGAAGTCTGGCTTCAGTTAAGCAGGAAATAAGTAATTACATGTTATGTGTATTTAATAAAGCATTTTTTCAGCTCTTTTTATCTACCAAGCTCTTCCTATAATGTTAAAAACAGATTTATTGAAACTTAATGGAATTAAAGGGAAGGGAAATTGATATAATGAAATAATCAGTTTAATGATACATGACAAATTCTCAACAGCAATGGCATTTCAAAAGGTACAAAAAGTGAACCCTCTTCAAACAAAGAAAATTTACCAATAATTAGGTTAGGGGTGTGTGCTCTTTCAGCTGAAGTCTGTGTCGACTGGCATAGCTGCCTACAGGACAGAAATTGTCCATAGGCAAAAGCCTCAGGAGCATAATTTCCTGCACAATTTTTCTCTCTTGATTTCTTGGAGACCTAGATGCACAAAAGAATTGGTGTTGTCCAGTACTAACTCTTACTGTGCAATCTGCACAGTCCCTGAGGGATCCTAGCATCCTGGAGTTCTTGTTAAAGGAATTCTCACTATTAATTTAGGACTGTTTCCTCTTTGCTCTATCAAACTCTATAGCGAAGGATACCTCCATAGACGTGCACACATCTCTAATTCCTCTTTTGTTCCCCATGCTATGAGCGTTTGTATAGAGGTATCTGAGCCGAGCTCCAACTGAAGCCGGCTCGTTGGCTGGAGCGGCTGGAATATATCTACATTGCTCCGAGCATTTATTATAGGCGTTGGCAACTGACTGGGTGTGTTGGGATGGAATGATGCCCCCCTCCCCCAACACATATAATAATATATAATATCTATATTTAAGTAATTACACTTTTCATATAATGCAAGAAGGCATAAAATGTCCATACCATGTATGACCTGTAACTATGACAATCTTAGCACTGCCTATATTTCACCAGTGCTAAATAAGTTACCAAGGCAAGTGACAAAAAGTAAAAGTAAGTGATCATCTCCTATTAGGTACTAGACGGGTCCAACATTATTAATAGAAGTTATTTGTTTGAAGAAGATACATGTCAGTTATCTTCAGTCTTTCTCATTCACAGAGTATAAATATTTTCACATTTTATAATCAGTCAGAAAAAATTTCTCTACCACTTCATAAAATCACTTAGCACTAGATAAATTTTTATATATTATTTTCAACACAGAGAAATATTTGGCAGTTATACAATAGCTATCTTACCTATCACTTGGAACTGTTGACACCCTGATACATCAGTTTTACCCCACTGATATAATTAAATAGCATAGTCAAGGGGCTTAATATGAAATGTCACTGTGAGCTACATTAATCATGATTCTCAAACTGAAAGTCACACAGAAGGATTTTTTGTCCTGATTAGTCTGAAGTTAATTCTATACTGAAGGTACCTTGCAAGAGTTTTATCTACAAGAGAGTAATGTAATGCTTCTACTTGGAATCAGAGGGATATCATAGGGATGCAGATAAATTTTAACAGCTAAAATGTTCACACATTCAAGTCACAGAATCACACAGAATCACAGAATCCCAAGGGTTGGAAGGGACCTAAAAAGATCATCTAGTCCAACCCCCCTGCAAGAGCAGGGTAACCTACAGTACATCACACAGGAACTTGTCCAGGCGGGCCTTGAATATCTCCAGTGTAGGAGACTCCACAACCCCCCTGGGCAACCTGTTCCAGTGTTCTGTCACTCTTACAGTAAAGAAGTTCTTCCTGATGTTAACGTGGAACTTCCTATGTTCCAGTTTACACCCATTGCCCCTTGTCCTATCACTGGATATCACTGAAAAAAGCCTAGCTCCATCATCCTGACACCTACCCTTCACATATTTGTAAACATTGATGAGGTCACCCCTCAGTCTCCTCTTTTGCAAGCTAAAGAGACCCAGCTCCCTCAGCCTCTCCTCATAAGGGAGATGTTCCACTCCCTTAATCATCTTTGTGGCTCTGCGCTGGACTCCTTCAAGCAATTCCCTGTCCTTCTTGAACAGAGGGGCCCAGAACTGGACGCAATATTCCAGATGCGGCCTCACCAAGGCTGAGTAGAGGGGGAGGAGAACCTCTCTTGACCTACTAACCACTCCCTTTCTAAGCAGAGATGTCATTAAAGGGCAAAACAACTTTAAAATTGTTAAAGCACATAGAGGCTGTTCTTGTACCATGTTTCCTTTGGTAGCAAAGTCAACTTATGAAGTTCCTGCTCCTCAGTCCTCTCAGCCCTATCTCTCCTTTCTCCTGCAGAAGCCTGTTACTTACCAGATGGGCTGGTACAAGCTTTATGGAGCACTTTGTCATTGCAATTATCTCCATTAAAATAATCCATCCTCAAAAGCAATAGTGTTATTTTAAGCTGTTCTTTCCACCAGTTTTTTATAAAAAAAAAAACAAAGAAAAAAAGACTGCTGCAAATAATGGACAGCATACAAGAGACAGCATACAAGAGACAGCATACAAGTAGGTACCACAGGAAATTATGTGTCTCTAAAACTGCTTTGCTGAAAATCAAAGCATGTCATGTAGTTCTATGGAATAGGTCATATTACCTTATCAGTGAAAACCAGAAACAGCGTTTGCAGTCTGTTTTCTCAGGGAATAGCTCAAATAAAGCCAATGCAGTTGAACTGGTGTGAAAGTGGGGCAACTTAAAAATCATGTAAGTTGAGTTTCTAAATGAGATCATAATCAGTGTGCTTTAGCCTAATTTTCTCAGACTGTACGCTCAGTTGTAGCTTTTTACAAGGACAAAATCAGGTCCCCGAGAAATGTGCAAGCAGCTTCTGGCCCTGTATGCCTATGTTCCACTGGACAGGTTTATGTCCTCCAACAATGACAGGTACAAGAGCTACACAGCTGCAGTGATTCTGCAAGCAGAGATTTCTATGCACTGAAGACAACTCTTGAAACCTTGCTAGCATCCCATAAAGGACTGGGATGGAGGACACTGCCATAGTGCCTTATCCTACTCACATTTTGGACTGAATGCACGATCTTGACTTTGCCTTCAGTGAAAGCTAGGTTAGCACTGTATGCATCTACTGCATGCCATTATTCCCACAAGTAAATAAAATAGAGTTATAAATTTATATATTTCATATTGTGGGTACGGTTTTGAGGAACTGTCTGGAAAGAGACAGTTTCATAAGGGCAGCTCTGGGGTTTAGTTACCACAGTCCTGGCCCCCTCAGCACTCCTTTCCTCTGCTGTGCTTTCAACACTGCCTCTTTCTTGCTGGCTCCAGCATTCAGCAGCCTGCAGTGAGCCATTCCAGATTGTTAACAAAGCAGAACGGAATTAATTCTTCTCTGTGGCTAGACTTACAATGTTCAAAGATGGAAAAGAGACTGAAATGAGCTTCAGAGCTTCAAGCACAATACCCACAGTTCCATCTCTTTATAAGAGAAATCTAATTTTAAACCACTCTTTACAGATCTGCAGAGAACAACCCACTGTCTTACTTGATTTCAGTTGTTGATAGGCTGCATTCCATAGCACATGCAGAAATAGAGAACTATTGTGAATACATGATCTCTTCATAACCAAAACCCCTCAAACAGTTAATTTTTTCAGCTTAACTGCAAACTTCATCACTTATATTAGACTTTCCTTCCAAACACTGATAAAATCATTAAGCAGTAGAGGCCAAAGAACTGATCTCTGCAGGGTGTCACGAGAAATACAATCACTCAGTAATGATTTCTTATTTATAATTACTATTGGGACTTGTCACTTAATCAGTCCTAAATTCATTAGTGCCATGATGATTTTGTATCACTCTGGATAATCGATCAAGATGCCATGCAGCACTAAGCCTTACAGGAACAAGTCTGCTACATCAAAAATATGACCTTTATCAACCAATCCTGCAATCTCATCAAGAAGTAACTCCACAAGCAGACATTCTAGCACTTTGTCAAAGATCAATCTTACAGCTGATGGACCTCCCAGCATTGCTGGTAGTTCTCATCTCCAGTAGCCTGGTCCAGCCTCTGGTCCTCCTCCCTCAACCCACCCCAAGTAATTCTACCTGCTCCTGAAGAACTCCTTCTCAGGTGTCTTCGGGCCACCCCTGGGCCAGCTGTGTACTGACAAAAGCGGATGC
Organism: Lathamus discolor; assembly: GCF_037157495.1. NCBI lineage: Eukaryota > Metazoa > Chordata > Aves > Psittaciformes > Psittacidae > Lathamus > Lathamus discolor. The sequence continues at coordinate 63,013,144 of NC_088885.1, forward strand.
CCCCTTTTATCCTTTCTCGGGGCATTGTGGCTCCTGCGTTGCCAGGTGACATGGGGGTGATGCGGACGCCATGAGCAGCTTTGCCTGCCACCCCTCCACCCAACCTGCTTCCAAGGAAGAGCTTTGGGGTGCTGGCCCTGAGGCACTGCCTGTGCCTGGGAGACCAGGGGACAGTCCCTGCCCTTGGTGGCAATATACTGGGCACAGCTGCTGGGTGTCCCTGAAGCATCCTCTGCCAGTTGGCTCCCAAGAACAAACCTAGTGCTGTTACTCTTCTTTCAGACTATGGCAGAAACCAACCCTGCAGCCAGAGACCACCCCTATTAGTCATGCTCACTCTGTACCAGAGCTGATGGTCATGAGGTTATGCAGTGAGGGCCACCAAGGACTTGATCTGGCTGGACACAAACCCTTATCCAGGGATGCAAGGGGGAGATTTCATTAACTGCAGGCTGGAGGAAAGTCGAAGTGTAACCAGAGCCATATGTTGAGATGGATGATGCAGGAGACCACCATGGAAATAACACAGGGTTTGGAAAACAAGGGGACAGAGACGAAGCCGGTGTGGTGGAAAGGCTGATCATTTTCAGACATAGTGTAGAATAATAAGGGAAGACTGAAATAAGGCAAGCAGGACTGTAAACATGCTCAACTGACTTGCACTTGGGCTGTAGACATATATATCATACTGTTGTTTTGATTTAACGTGCTTGACAAGTAGAACATCTGTCTTCAGATAATACAGGCCTCTGACAGACTAAGGTGCCCTACTGGACATGCTTGAGATTACGGTCCTGCTATGAAGAAATCTGAAGTACAGTAGTAAAAGTATGCCTGAGTGAATCCCTAATAAACAGGCACAAACCATCAGAATAAGTGACCCTCTAGCATGGATCAAGCTCAGCCTTGCCTGCATCCCTTCCTGTGTGCTTCTGCCCGGGTGCTGCTTTCAGGATTCCCTGGTTGGCAAGGTAATGAAACTAAATTTCTGGTTTGCATTTCATCCATGGCTCTGTGACTGCTCCTGCACTGGCTCACATAGCCATTATCACTACCCCAACTGGAACCTCATACACAGTGGGGCAGGCTTGGCACTTTATCTCTGCTCCGGTCACAGCAAAGCACACCTGCGTGGAGTCCAGCAGGACAGCAGCATCCACGGATTTCAAACGTGGTGTTCCACTTCAGGAACAGAACATGCAAGTGTTCAGTGTTAACCTGGGAACTAACCACGTTTAAAAACCACGCTTGCAGCCACACGCTGCCAGAATTTGTTCCTTTGACAGGTACATGCATTTCTGCAGGCAGCACGCCTTCCTCAGTGGAGGAGTTTGCTCAGGCTCAACTCTTCTGGAGTCTGCCCCATCACAAAAAGTGCAATAACTCTATAAGCTCTACCACCAGTTTTATTTGATGCTGTAGCATTAAGTATGTTTGTACAGCCCGTGGGGTTTTTTTTTTTTTTTTTGCTCCAAGCCAACAGTGAATATGCAAAAGAGCCCCCCAAAACCCATCCTGCTGCAGCTGTCTTGTGCGAAAATCTCTCCCTGATGGCACTTCATTACGAAAAAGTTCTTCCCTGTGAGGGTGGTGAGGCGCTGGCACAGGCTGCCCAGAGAAGCTGTGGCTGCCCCATCCCTGGCAGTGTTCACGGCCAGGCTGGACGGGGCTTGGAGCAACCTGGTCTGGTAGAAGGTGTCCCTGCCCGTGGCAGGGGGGTGGAACCGGAGGAGCTTTAAGGTCCTTTTCAACCCATTTTGTGACCCTGTGAATTAATGAGCAAATCGGGGGGGGGGGGGGGGGGGGAGGATATAAATAATAAAAAATAAAAAAACCCCACAACGACAGCCCATGCAATAGCTACGAAACACCGCACATAAACCCCTTCCATTCCAAACGCAAAGACGACTGATTTGAACCGCTGATTAACACGCCGGGGCCGGGAGGCTTCTCGTGTACCGGCTGTAACGGGGACGGGTCGAGGCGTCTGTGCACGGCTGGAGAAGATGGAAGGGGGAAAAAAGGGGGTTTCTTTTAAATCTCTGTAACAGACTCGTAAATCACGACTCTCCCGGTATTTAGAGGAACACAGGGGGAAACACAGAGGCTAACGGCTAGAGGGGGCGAGCGATAGTTCTGCTATCTGCTCGTCAAGGCTGTTAGACCGTCTTCCGCAGGCGGCCCGTCAGGGTAGCGGTTAGCGAGGCAGCACTTAGTCTTGTCTGGATCCAACATGGCAGCCAACGCCACCACCAACCCGTCCCAGCTCCTGCCGCTCGGTAACCGGCGCTGCCGTCGCGACGCTTCCGCGCTCTCGCGGTGTCCGGGCGGAGCGGGGGGCCGTCTGCTGACCGGCGGCCGGGAAGGGAGGGAGAGGCCGTGTGCAGGCTCCTCCGGCCTGGCGGGAGGTTTGAATGGGGTGGCGCGGTGGAAGCGCCTCGCGTCAGACGGATGTTGCTTTGCTCAGCCCTGGGCGGGGGGGATCGGCGGGTGTAGAGCGGCGTTTGGGAGCCGCTATGGGGGTCTTCTGGGCCGTGCCTGGGGATGGGCGCTGGTGCTCAGGCGTCCCCCCGTAAGGAGCCGCGTACTGGCGGCAGGAAAGAGCGTGTTCCTGCAGCGTTCATCTTGCTGCCTCGGGAAGTAGTTTATCTGCTAGCACAGAGTGTGCGAGTAGACTCTTTAAATATATATTGTTAGTGCCTTTTTAGGACAAGAGATAGCGGCCTCAAGCTGCTCCAGGGGAAGTTGAGAGTGGATAGTGGGAAAAATCTCTTCACGGAGAGGGTGCTCAGGCACTGGAACAGGCTGCCCGGGGAAGTGGTGGAATCACCGTCCCTGGAAATGCTCAAAAATCATGTAGATGAGGCCCTCAGTGACATGGTTTAGTGGGGGTCTTGGCAGTCCTGGGGTAATGGTTGCGCTTGAGGTCCAGCCTTAAAGGTGTTTTCCAACCTAGTTGGTTCTATGATTTAATCTTTTTCCTAATTTTTTTGTGTGTTTTGGTTTGGGGGTTTTTGTTGTGGGTCGTTTTTTTTTTCACCAGTGTCTGCTGCAATCACTTATTTGCCACCACAGTGTCAGGGGGCTTGTCCTAAAAAATGTGCTTTCTATAAAATAATCTCTTGTACATGTCAAATCTTTTGTCTGTTTTTATTGACAGAGCTTGTGGACAAATGCATAGGTTCACGCATCCATATTGTGATGAAGAGTGATAAAGAAATCGTTGGAACACTTCTAGGATTTGATGACTTTGTTAGTATCCTTTGATGCAAGTGTTTAAGGCCATCTGCTTTATGCTTTGGCTCAATTCATGTGTTGCTTTTGAGAGGTTTGAGTTCACTGGATAGAGCCTTCTTGTCTGGGTTAATTGTGTTATTATTATATTTTTATTTTATGGACACAATCACAGTTCAGTATAAAAATAACATTAAATGCTTTTTTTTTTTTTTTTTTTAATTCTGGGCCTTATTTTCCTTGAAACTGGATTTTCAGACATGGTGTTAGAAGATGTTACAGAATTGTAAGTACTATTTCTGCCTCTAGTTGCTATTTAGTGGTTTGTTTCCTGAAGATAAATACTGTGCAAGACCTGTAAGCAAAGTGTTCTTATATTTTGGAAACTTGCCAGCTGAATAGTTTATACCTTGCACTTAAACTGTAGAGAGTGATCTATTCCAGACAGCCATGTCATAGAGTAGCTGTTGCATGTTTTATAGTTGTAGTCAGGGTCCTAATTTGCAGCCTTAATTTTGCATGGGTTGTGTGTTGAACTTTCCAGTAGTTTGTTTGCTTTATCATTTCCTTAAGGTCTAGCTAAAGATTTGAAAAGACGGCAGACTTGAGGGTGAATATTTATTACTTTTTCAAGCCACATTGCTTTTTGAAACCTATTTGGAATATTGGTGGTATTGAAGAAATTGCTGAGATTTAGAAGGTAAAATTGGTATCTTTATGTACTGAGCAGAAAAGTACCATGGATCTTTTTATTTGCCGGGTAGCTGTCTCTATCCAGATGGTCAATTTATGAAGATTATGCTGCAGTGTAGCTAATTTACGTATTAGTTCCAACAAATGCCATCTTAATGCAGAGACTTATATCAATTCTGCAATAAACACTGTAATTGTTGTCCCTTTTTACGTGTTCTTACTTAATTTTTCTAATGCTACTTAAGTGAGATTACACCTGAGGGCAGAAGAATCACGAAGCTAGACCAGATTTTGCTAAATGGAAATAATATAACAATGGTAAGTTGTCATTGCTAAAAGGCTCATGCATTTATTTTCTGTATCTGTGAATCGATAAAACAGTTGAGTTTCACCACTTCAAGCTGAGCTTTCCAGATAGTTCCATGACATAAGCTGTTTTCAAGTAGCTTTCAGGGCATATGTGTGTGTGAACAGTGCTGGAAAAGCGATCTTACTGCTTTTCTTTGTACATAGTACAGTAAACATGAAGAGAGCATGGCCCTGAATTTATTTGGGTGAATAGGTTTGTGGTCTTCAGGTGTGCAAGGTAATTGCTGACATTGTTGTCCACTGTAGGCTGGTTCGTACAGTGGCTTTCAACTCATGAGCATTTGCAAAAGTACGTAGGGTGAAATACATCTATATTTCATTCATTATCTCATGTATAAATATTTTTGCATAAGTTTGAATGCTTGTAAGCTCATCAAGTCATTTGGCATGTGATGCCCACAGAGCTGTACCTTTTACATGCTCTGAAAAACAAAAATCTGGAGGTCTGTTGGGTTATACCAAACTGGAAGCACTGTGATTTTTTAGTGTATTATGTGCTTATGTATGTATAGCAGTACTGAAACAGTAATTGAATATTGTAACGCTGCAGTTGCTGAATTCTGCAATTTCCTAAGCACCACAAAAGAAGACCCACAGTAGTTTTTTGCTTGTCTGCGTAAATGGCTACAAAATGTGGACTTCCTACATAAAGGCATTGCTAATTTTGTGGGAAGAGAAGAGGAAGTCTGTCTTGAGCCTGTCAGCTTTGTGTAAATGAAGAAGAATCTCGATTTTGCTGTTTTAACCTTCCTTGCACTTCCCTGCTATGTGTCTGAGCAAGTGCCCTCTTGACTTAAATTTCAAAGCCTTTTTCTGCTTTGGTTATTGTTCTGGATCCTTGAAAGGATGGTGCATGTTCTGACATCTTGTTTGGGGTGGAATTATTATCATCCAGTTAAGCTGGTGGTACAGTGCCCTTGAAGCAGAAGCTGGTGACTTAGAGTGCAAACTTTCAGCAAGACATAGATGTGTTTCTAGATTAGATCTTATGTCTCTTCCAGAGATGTATCTTCCCGCATCAGGAAGATTTTTAGACTTTAGACATTAGACTTTTTCTTACTTCACTCCCCAAAGCAGTGAAGGTCTTTGTCGTTAGAAATGCTCAGCTAATTATTAAGAAGATATAAAAAAGGAAAAGGAATGGTTAAAATTGTTTAAAAGAACATATAAAAAAGAATGGTTACCCTCTTTCTTTTTTCCCTTATTAATGTTTTTCCTTTTCTGTTGTTCAGTTCTTTACTTTCTTTGCAGGAAGGTGCTACTCCCTGCTATCTGTGAAGGGTTCAGGCTCTTTCTTAGTTTTTGGGCTCTGCTTAGCAATAGGAGTTGGAAAGAGGAAAACAAACTACCGGTATAGCAACAGTCTGGGGAAGAATTCAGCAATTAGAGAAATTCTTCATGAGAGGAAGCATAGTCTTTGTCTTTAAAAACAAGCTGTAGCGTTTCTAGACAGAATCATCTCCTTAAATTGAATAACAAAGACAAAATCCAAAATGTCTGCTCCGTAGGATCTCCTTTATGTTTTGTTAAACATTCTTCCTGTTTTGGAGATTGTTTTTGGCATGTGCTTCTCTGTCAGCAACTGACTACTTCTGTTTGGAGAGGAATATAATATTGGATCTAAAAATTCCTTTTGTGGTCTACCATAAAGCCTTCATCTGCCAAAGCATTGTAAAGCAAGAACATGTGGGTTTGTAGAACTCAAACCTATGGTACTAACATAAAATTGTCTTATTCTTTTATAGCTGGTTCCTGGAGGAGAAGGACCTGAAGTATAAATTGATACAGTGTGTGTACATATATTGTATATATATTCTAAATAGAGCCTTTGGGTTCTGGGTGTCAGTGGGGTTTGGTGTGGGTTGGTTGTTGGGTGTTTTATTTTCGCACTCTTGCAGTTGACATTTGATAAAAGGAAAGGATTTCTCTGTCAGGAAAGGTACATTGCTAATGGTAATGCTGACTTCGAAGTTGAATCATGACTTTTTTGTAAAAAACATACCAATCTGTTCTGAATAAAAGGCTTTCTTTTTGCTAGTTATTGTGTTCTATTATGTAAGTGCACAAGTTGGTTAGTTTTATAACTGGTTGATGGAATGGAAAAATAATAGTTATTTTTCAGTTTCTGTCAGCCTTCAGGTTTTCTACATCTGTTGTGTTTGGTTTTGGTCCATGTGCATTTGGTTTTGGCCCATGTCTATCTTATGATTCAGATCCTAAGCTGCATCATTTATTTGAACACAGCTTCAGGCTATGTAATCAGAAACCATGTGTGATTCTCAACAGTCTTTGCTTCTTCTGGCCTTGAGCTTCAGCTCTTTTGCACTTCCACTTGGTAGATGTACTTTTCTTATAGTAACGGCATTGTAATGGTATTTGGCAAATGAGGATAGGCAGACCAGACCTAGTTCATGTTTGGGGGCTTGAGAGGGGCTGGTGTGAAAACTTGTCATTCTTATCTGTGTTGACTACACTTTCACCAGTAAGTGGTGCTGCATATACTTAGTTAAATCAGGAGCTGCCTATACCAGCTTGCATAATTCAGAGCAGTCATTTTAGAGTAAATGTTTTTTTAGCTGTGTCTCTGTTCTTCTGTGATATAAAAACTTGACAAAGATTTGGAGCAACTACTACTTTAGAAGAATTTCCATAAAAGAATTGCTGGGGGGGGCATTGTCATGGTGGACAAAAATATAACAGATTCTAAACAATGTCCAGTGCAGCTTAAGCTTCCACAATAGACTACTCAACTGATTCCTAGCTGTAAATGTCTGAAGAATAATCACAGGTGCCTGCTGTTACCCTAGGGATAAGCAGGGTGCATTATGGACTCATAGGGACAGGAAATGCTTTGCCTTCCCATCAGCAGAAGAAAGAAGAGTTGAAGAGGGCTCAGGAGCAAGAGACTGTAAGGACATTGCTGTACTAGATCCTTTTTTCTTGGTTTTTTTGACAGAAAAGATGCCTTCTGCTAACTGGGTCTTAGCTCAAAGTTCCGGGAGAATTTGCTTTAGCCTGCTAGAGAAGAAAAAATTTCCTTCTTCAGTCCCAGGGAGTGTGCTACTTTGAATTCATTTGTTCTGAATCTGCAAGTGCACAGTGACAATATATACCATCGACTCCCTGAATGGATTTTCTTTTGTGCCCCCATTTCCTTCTCCAGCTTTCTTAATTTAAAAATATATATATATTGGAATATCATCTGGATTTTATTTTCTAGAACTAATTGACTGTTTTCATTGGAGCACTTAATACTACACTGGCTAGAAATCTTATATTGTCTTGGGTTGTTACTGATGATTCCATTAGGGCCCATGGAGGGTATCTCAGGCAGCCACACGCTGGAAGTGTAAACATTATTTACAGCAATTATTTCTACCAAGAAAACCACATGTAACTATTCCACACATCAGTCTTAGAGGAACTGTATTATTCAATCACACACCCTCACTAAGGTAAACTTAAACCCTTGGAGATACCCCTGCATGTCCTGTGGAGGAAGCTTCCCCCTTATGATGAAATAAGGCAAATGCCTGGTTTACTGACAGAAGTGCAATACACACAGAAACTGGACTGAAACAATGGAGAGAAGTTGCATGTGCTTTGGTTCCAGGTGTTACGGCAAACAGGTGTATTAATAGATACAAACAAAGACTGAGGATTTTGCCTTTTATATGCCCACCTGAAACCACCTGAGAATGTTGGTGTGATGAAATTATTGATGATGATATTCTGATACAAAGGAATTGCCTTTTTTCATTCATGAATAGAAGATCCTATAGAAAATGCCCTTCTAGCACACATTTCTAGATGAGTTCAGAAAGCTGGTGCAATTAGTGCAGAAAGTTGACAGTGTATGTCTGTTCATTTAAAGAAGATGAACAGTTTGATGCCAGCTCAGTGGGAAGACATAACAGGCCTTTTGCATGTGCCCAGACATGGAACTGGTGGATCAACAGGCAGAGTGAGGCTAGAGACAAATGCCCTTGCCAGGAGTGCCCAGTCCAGAGGGTTTATCACTTAAAAAAGTTATGATGGTAATTCTCAAGACCAAGTTGACTGGAAATTGCCTGCACCAGCTAAGCATGAATTGTATTTGAAGATATACCATTTTAGGCATGCTTTTTTCTTTTGCAGCTGCCTTTATGTCTGGGTGCATCCTTCTTTGAAGCAAGCAACCTCCTCTCCATTTTCCTTTCTCTTCAGACTTCATTTCTGGTTTGCTTTCTACTGTCTGCTTTTGATACAGTTTGCTTCCTTCTCTTTTCCTGCCTCATTATGAGCAACTGTGATAAAAGCAAAATGAAGCCCCACTAACAAGATACTTTCAGAACTGAAAAGCTACCCTTACGGCTGCTATGTGCTATATTATACTAATTTGGCTTGGAAAAGTGTATTTTAAAGGCACATAGGTGGCAGTTGGCTAGGTCTCAGTAACCTTCGCTCGTGGAGTGTCTTTGAAAATTGTCATAAATGTATTGCTATGGCAATGAATAATCTTCTTTCAAAAGAGGTATATTATTAATAACAGATAACAATACATGCCAGCAGCTGCTGCTCAGCCTCCTCAGAGTGCTCTCCAAAATGTCACTCATGCTTTGCCTAGAACGTTATTGCAACACTTAATGGTATGGTGATGGTTATGATGCCTGTATAGTAACAGTCAAATGGAATTGCTGTCAAGTAATTTGAGTAAATCATAGATCTTTCTCTGATGTTTTGATTTAATTTTGCTCATTATATCTATTGCATGAAAAAATCAGCATTATATTTTACCAAAAGCAATTGTGCAAAAGTCTTTGCAGGCATATTTCATCTCTTACTTATACATTTTCCTAATAAGTATGGGTAATACACCCATGGCAGCGTAACAGTTTTACATGGAAACAGTACCAAAATTGTGGTATGATCATGCTACCAAGGTCCACTATAAGGGCAACACAAGCCCTGTGCCTGAGTACAGAGTTCTGCACAGTGCTGCATTGCACCAGCTCTGCTTCTGCCATGTTCTTTTCCCAAAGCAGGACCAGTAACACTACCTGTATGGCTGCTGCTATTCTCCACAGTGATAAAATGAGTCGAAAGTGAGCCACAACATCTCATTCTCTGTAAGCAGGTGGTGGAGGGAAAAAAGGGGTACAGTCAGGTTTGTGTGGGGATAGATGGGGTTATTCCCCCATCTCCCATAGGCAGGAAGAAGGAATTCCCATAATCCAGATGAGCACAGAGGCAGTGAGGTTCTTCAGGTGAAATTTTAGCCTTATCTGGACCTTCAACTGACTTGTCTGGGCAGAATAATGAAGGACTACCACCATCAGTTCAGGGAGATGAGGCAAAGATGAAAGCAAGAAATGCAGTGGAGTAAGTAGTGAAAGCTAAGAGCAAATTTTACAGTGAAATCAAGGAAGAAAGAAATGGGGGGAAAGAAAGGAAGAGAAACGGAAAAGGAGAGGAAAAATATACTTACAAATACCAAATTTATTTTATCTAGACTAGCATACCTTTTACAACATACTTTAGCCACCAAGACATTTGTGAGGTAAGGCTGGTACTATGTGAGAGCAGACTTAGCTAGATCCTGCTGGAAATCTAACCTGCTCTCTTTCCATGACTATGACACCACTACAAATAGCAGACAGTTCCAAAGGAAAAGCAAAAAACTCTCCCTTTTAAATAGTTTTCATCACTTAGTAAGCTCCTAGTGATTTGACATGTTTTCGGTAAAGCATGATCTGTCTCTAACCTCCATTTATGAATTAAAATTACCATGTTGTTGCTACTACAATGATAAAAAAATTAGTCACACTACTGAAGCTGATATGACTGTCACTTAGAAAATCCTGCAAGAAACAATTTCCTGTTTTACTTCACTGAAAGAGTTCAGTAATTTTCTCTTTCTTAACAAATGTTACTCATAATTCCAGACTGATGAGCATGTCCAAAGTGGGCTCAATCATATTGTTAGGAAGGAAAAATTTTGATGCAAAATTAGCATATGCACAATGTTTGGCTCAGAACCTGCTATGATAAAATCCTCTGCAGTGTAAGCCAATGCATTAGGTTGGCTTACACTCCCTGCAAGGCACAGATGACAGACAATATGAGATGCTCACTAAACAGTAATAGAGAATCATTGAATGGTTTGGGTGGAAAGGACCTTATACCATATAGTTCCAACCTCCTGCCATGGGGATGTACACCCTTTGGAAAGAAGAACCCTGCTCCAGTATCAGAAGTTTGTTATAGGTTAAACATCAAGAAAAGAATTATTTACGCTAATTCCTCAGTGTTTAAATAAGGATCCTTAAAGTATATTAATCTCTACAAAGGGACACAAAGGCACAGCTTGTGTTGAAAGAAATGGCTGAGACAGACCCTAATTTGCATAGATACATCTCATGTTACTAGTACAGGCAACACAAGGAACCCTTCTGATTTATCAAATAAAAATGTTATAATAAGCAAATTTGAGACTTCCTGTAGGTAGTGGAAAATAGAAGAACTGGGGACTTTCTTGGGGCCCATGGATTTTACAGGTGCACTGCCAGAACTACCTGATACCTAAACTGGGGTAAGACTGTTTTAATTTTGCGAACATCTCTCAAAACAAATAGTTTAAAGACTTAAACCATCAGAATAAACCACCACTGGTTCATATGTTTTAGGCAAAACTTTCATCCTATTTAATATGCTACTTGATTTTTATGTAATATGTATGAGCTCTTTGAAGGGGATCTTCAGAGGTCTGAGGTATGCAGTCTGACAGGTTGGTATTTAAGCTGGGAAATCAACAATGCTAAGGAAAAACAATTAGTGCTGATGTAAAAAAATAAACTCGCAGAATCATAGAATGGTTTGGGTTGGAAGGGATCTTAAAGCTCATCCAGTTCCACCCCTCTTGCTAAGGCCAGGGACACCTTCCACTAGACCAGGTTGCTCCAAGCCCTGTCCAGCCTGGCCTTGAACACTGCCAGAGATGGGGCAGCCACAGCTTCTCTGGGCAACCTGTGCCAGTGCCTTACCACCCTCACAGGGAACAACTTCTTCCTAATACCTAATACAAATCTCCCCTTTTCATTTTAAAGCCATTCCTCCTTGTCCTGACACTACATTTCTTTGTAAAAAGTCCTTCTCTAACATTCTTGTAGGCCCATTTATTCACTGGAAGCTGCCCTAAGGTCTCCCTATGTGACCTCTGTAGGCTGAACAAGCCCAACTCTCTCAGCCTGTCTCCATAGCAGAGGTGCTCCAGTCCTTGGAGCATCTTTGTGGCCTCCTCTGGACTTGCTCCAGCTCAGCAAATAAAAATGAGGAAAACAGGCAAAACAGATGTATGGCATTTGGGGGGGGAGGACAGAGGGGAGGGCAGAGAAGGGGCTGCAGGGCAACCTCTGTGAGGACAGGCTCAGGTTGTCCCATGGAGGAAACAGCCGGTTCCACTGGTTCCAATGGACCCACCACAGGGCACAGCTGAAGGAGCTGGCAGCATCTCTGAAGGTGTTTTCCCCAAGTATTTAAGTATCTGCCTTTGTTTCTCAATAACCAAACCAGTAATTATATATTTATATTAATTGGCTATAAATTAAATTCCTCAATTCAAAACTGTTTTACCCACAATAAATTTGTTTAAGGATCAGTTAGCTGAATTAAGTGGGATTTGGTTCGAATTTTATTTGTTACTCTAATGAGAATTTTTCCTTACATTTGAGCTTTCTGGAATCCTCAAGATTGCCATTAATATCTTCCTTTTGTATAGAACTTTTCATACTGAAATATTCCAAAATATTTTATAAATTACGGCTACTGGTCATGAAGCTTCCTGTCAATCATAGCATATCCAGTAACAGAGGGTAAAAAATAATTTTGGCAATGGAGAAGATAGGCACATTTAATTAAATGTACATTTTTCAGCTGCCTTTGGAAAAAAAAACAAAACAGCTGATTGCCTTCCAGGAACAAGCATTCATCACCAGAAAATTACCCCTGATGCCTGCTCAAAAAGAACACTTTTTGGAGCCAGTCCATCCAGAAGCAGGAGCTTTTTTCAGCCACAAGACATCAGCCAGACACATTTTTTTCTTAACTTCTATAAGGATAAAAAGAACAAAAATTTCCTTAGATTTGCCACTTCTGGGGGAGACAGTTCAGGGATGTTTTGGAAATTATGTCTATCTGAAACACCTCTGATAAAAATATCAACATTTCCATGTTTGATCTACATTCAGAAGTGTATGATACACTTCTTAATCACACACTGTCATGCAAGGTAGAGTTTTATCATCATGCCTAGTGAAAACATATACTTAAACCTGGTTTTCTTTCACTGAAACTGCATACTACAGAAAGCGACAGCTGTTTTGAGCATAGCAGTGTTTCTTTAAGCATTTTGGGGGTGATCATTACTCTCACATAGATGTCAGAACAAAGTTTCAACAGCTTGTGGCTGGGGAGTTAAAAAAGCACTGTGACAGAGGTTGTGAAACATGGTATTTTTCAGTTTGGTTTTAAAAATTGAGGTTATTGTATAGCATTTTCAAATAGAACAATATATTCTGTTTCTTCTGAGTTCTGGATAAGTAAAAAAAACCAAAGAAGATTTCAGGCAGAACATCTTTTTCGTTTTGGCACTCTTTGTCTATTTAAAAGTAGCAAAACATGCAAAGCCATAATTAATTTTTTAATAATAATTAATATTGAAGTTATCCTGGCCAAGATTTTCAGAAGCAGATTTTTCATTATCTTAGTGCTCTGAATGCAAATGTAAATGCCCTTATGTGGAGTATGCATCTATGTACACTGGCTATACATTCAGTGGGTTCATAGAAGCTTTCCAGAGTATTCCCTGTATTTGCTACTTAAAACTGTACAACCTAATGATTAAAAACACAAATAGTATTAAGAAATTACACACCTAAGATTATTATTTTCTGGGCTTTTCACCCTGTGTTCATTATATAAAAAATATTTGCTATTTTTGCTTCAGCATTTCTCTGGCCTTGCTAAAGTTTCCTGTTCTCCACAAATCTGTTAAAGTGTGGCTAACAAAGGATGCTAGGGCTGACGAAGAATCTGTGACTAAAAGAGGAGGTTGCTGGGGAAAGAGGAAAAAAATGTGGCTATTATCTGCTTGACCTGCTCCAATGCAGTGAGATGTCATTCTGAACCAGGTTTATGTTTTGACTGGCTTTGAAATAAAACTGTTTCTCCTCTACCATAGGTTTCAGGACATTTCTAAGAATGTTGTTACTGTGCCTGTTACTATAAGCTGTAAAGCTGCAGGAAGTCCCCAAAGTTGACAATGGATGAATACAGGTTGCTGATTTAATTTATGTTATGTGCCTCACATACTGTATCTGAATCTCTATATTTATCTTTGGGTCCTTAAGTTGGAGTAAATCACACAAAAATTAGAGCAGTCATTTCAAATGAGGTATCTAATTTTCAATCTTTCTTTAGTTAATAACTAGTGATTTGATCCTGATTTTCAAATAAATTACTAAATTGCACATAGAGCTCTAATAATTTGGACAAGTAAATGTATTTTATGCACTGTGCAAATTATTTGTTTCAATTATCTGTTGATAGCCAATTAAGGGAGGAAGAGAGGATCTTTGACAAATGTAATACCCAGTATTTTCTTTAATGATGGAACAGAAAAGCAGAATTAATGAACTACTTTCAATGAAGGAATAGTCAACAACATTTTTCCAACTCCATTAACATCAATGTTAAATCCCTTGGGTTTAGCATTGCAGATACTTTTACCAGTGCTACAGTTACGATTATGACCACAGAAACACAGCAAACCACAAGTATTTTACTCATATGCACCTTTCTGACTGACTGGCTGGCTTTACCTGCTCACTGTGCCAAAGCCAGATTACTCAGTAGGACCTGGTGCTACTTCAGCTACTTCTGTTTTTTTTTTCTGTTACACAATGCTAGCATTTTTAATCTCATTACATACACAGATTCAGACTGAGCATGAAGCCCTTTACCTAGGTATCTCATGAAGGCACAGGAATGGCCAACGCTTACATGCAGTATTCATTTACTCCAAGTTTCCTAGTAATTCACAGTCTCTCATTTCCCTGTCTTGAATTAGTTAGTGCCATTGATCTAGAATGAGTCCCCTGCACATTGGACACAAATAAATCAAACTTATTCTCAAATAAGATATTTGATGTGGACCAGTCTCCTGCAGTTCAGAGATGCCACTAGAAAGTCAGGAAAAAAGTACATGAAAGTACAGAGGATGAAAGTATAGGGAATGAATTCACCAGAAAAAAAAGTGGCTGCTAAACACTCTGTCACTGAAATTTCTTTTCCAAACATTTACAGCTAGCAGCAGTTGGGGGCAGGCTTAATTGGAGCAGCTAAAGGCAAAGGGTGGTTAGGTTTATCTTCAAAATTTCATCCAAAAGAAGGGAAGACCAGAGAGTCATAGGAATGCTTGACCCATTTTCAAATATTCTTAAAGAGTAATATAGCTCTGGAAGAGCTCAGGAAAGAGCAGCTCAAGTGTTCAGTCTCCCAGAATCAAACTCTTACAGTGTTTACAGAAGCTTAAATAAGTTACAGAATGCTTAAATAAGTGCTTCTACCTACCCCTAATGATAGAATAACTACAGAAGAGAAAAAAGGTCAGCAAATCTGTAGCTGCTGCTTCAAGATTATTTGAAACTAAAAGTAAAATCTAGCAGTTGTTTTAGATTTTTGCTTTTCTGGAAGATAATATTTAGCTTTTCTAGTATTTTTATATACTCTAAATTCTCTTTAGAAAATTTCAGACCATCTGTAAAGAGATGCCAGTGTTGGTTTCATAAAATAACCATCAGTGCATTTTATTATCATATACCTAAATTAAAGAAGACTCCAGGAAAGGATAGGTGAAGTAGCCTATATATTCCACCAGTTACAAGGTCACATACAAACCACTACTGCAGCAGTCATTTACAGTCAAACTTTTCTAAGAAGTAGTTTGGTTATGTACGAAACTCTTACATCAGCCTCAGTAAAAATCTCCTAATTGGCTTAGCAGCTCAATGTTTTATGATGTGGTAATTCTATTACATATCCATTCTAGCATTATTTCCTCTGTTCCTTTCACTACTGACATATTTTGTTTCTCTAGCCAGTCAATCCCTTTTTTTCAGGAGCCATCGTCTTCTGTGGCTGAGCTTATGGAGTTTTCAAATGTCATTGTAAGTTCTTAGTAAGAAGCAGCGGCCTGAAAAACCTCACCTTCATCCTAACAATAATTAAACCATTGGTCTGCTGTGTTAGAGAAACTACCCATATTTCTCTCTTATCTTTCACTTTTCAGACTTTTCTTTCAACTTGCGAGTGACCTTCACTGCTGCTTTCCGAAATGTCTCCCATTTCTTGAAACTTCTTTTTAGCAGATAATTTGAGTGTAGGTATCTCAGTATCTGGCTTTTTGTTATAAAAGTCCCTGTCTGTAATTATCTTTATATTTCTTTGACTTAAAGTGGCTTTGTCTGTACCTGAAATCAGTGCTGGTGAGTTTTCCTGCAATAAGCTTAATGACATCATGTATAATTGTCATTTATACCAACACCACTTTCTTTCCTTGCAATTACTTCCCAATATCATCTGAGTATCTATCATCTGCATTCTTTCCTTTTCTCTGATTTAAAAATAAATAAATAAACAAACTTGACAGATATCCTGAGCTGCTTCCCAACATGCCAGGGTGAGCCTGGGGCAGTAAGCTAGTATGAACATACCTCCTACTGCCCTTACACTTCCCATTTGGATGCAGTAGCTGGCCACCATGAAGCAAAGGCAGTTTCATATATATTAGCCTTCAGATGCAAGTTTAATTATCTCACTGCAGTAACCTTAGTCCCCTATGCTTTGTTCCTGCCATGTTCTCCCACCAGGTTCAGCAGTAAGGACTCCAGACCCATACAAAAGATGCAGCATGAGAATTTAAGGTAAAGAAAGAAAAGATCATGCCTCCCGCATCGAATCTTAGATGTCCTCTCCTTTGTGCCAGCTTCTTCTCAAAGGATGTTGCTACTGGATAAAAGTACCCCGTAAAAAAGGAGTTACGTGTCTTTTTTGTAACGGGATGTCACTGACTTACTTCCCACAGCCTTTTCCCGAGTACAGCTGAAGCCGGTTGCAGTTTCCTACTGCAACTGTAGAGAGCAGTCGAGACCAGACAGATCAGAGGATTTTCAAATTCCTTCTTTCAGTCTTCCCCCATTTTCCTGGCAAGAGTCTTAATCTGAGCATTTTACTCAAAACAGCAACAGAGACCATTTTTTATTATGAAAGCATTTTACACAATTTTACTCTTAGTCCTTCAGAAACTTGTTTCTTGAATGACATGGGAGAATAAATAGTTATTTCAGAGCCAAACCAAGGCCAGATCAGAATTCAGTAATTCCCTGAATGACATCTAAACCAGCTACTGGCTAAAGAGCATTGTCACAGTGCAAGGGTATTTTATTCCTTCAGAGATATACTGCTGGGGAACATTCCCTGCTGTGTTTGTATGATGCTAATCTATGTGGGGTGGTACAGGAACCTGCACACATAAGGTGCAGTGAACTGGCAATGTAAGCTGTTGCGCAGGAATGCACAAATGCTCCATGTTATTAGCAGATACAGAACAACAGAACTTGGTTACTTGATTTGTGAGGTCAGGAAGGAAAAGGCTGAAGAGAAGAGACATCTCATTTTTCTTTATCATGTTTTATATGTAGCTTGTTGCTTCATGTTTTATAAGAAGACATAACTCATTCAAAATGATTAATTTTAAGCTAGTGTCTCCATGTATTAAATATCAAGTCATATGTCATGTAGGTAGGTTAGATTATCCACTTACCAAAACATTGTTTTGGTCTCCATGGTTACTCAGGTGATTCTGGCATTTTTCTTCCACTCCATTTGTTGCCAAGGATACAAGTTGTTATACAGCAGCTACATGTCAAGATTGCGGGTGCATAGTCCTTCTGCATGTGGCAGTTATATGTAATAAATCTTTCTTCCCACAACATTTGAATTTTGAAGGCATTTTCAGTGGAATTCTTTGAGTTAACCAAGTTAGTAAGTTTGTTACAAAAGAAGAGGATGTTTACCAAGGCTATCAAACATAGAAAAGTATACAGCGTAACTACAATGTCTGAAATAAAGCACTTGAGTACCTTCTGGCAATACAGGAATAATGCTGATCCTAACTCTATTATTCTCAAATAGCATTCCAACCCAGACCAAAGGAAACTGATTCAGAGCAGAATGCTTTCTACATTCAAAGCCAATATTACTTTACCAACAGGGATAATCTCCCTCTCTGTACAATAGCTACTTGTTAAAAAGAACCACAAGCATTTACAAATGTCTGCTGCACTACGTAAACCAACAAAATGAGACAAAACTGCCTATAAACATAAAAAGGGACAGAATAGTCCCTTAGCACTTAGCTAGGTTTACATTTTTCTGCCCAGAAAACTGCAAACACAACTTTATGCAGGCATTCATATTCTAAGTATTTAAACTGCAGGGGTAATACACAGCTGAAACCATTGAATTATATGCAGGAACTGAACTGTTAGTGATCTATATCACATTGCATGTAAAAACAGCTGCTGTCTGTAATTCTGCAATTCATATATTTAAAAAAAACACTAAAACCTGCATTTTCATTAGAACACAGTTCTCTAAGACCTAAGCTTTTCAGTTCTTTCAAACTGAAGAAATAAAAAATACCTATTCTTTTCAGACATAAAAACAACTGTGCTGAAAATCAATCACTTCTGGTTGTGCAAAACCCCAGAATTTGCTATAGTATGCTACAACACATTATCCTATTAGCTATAATATTTACTCTTAAGACAAACAGGACAAGGGGTAATGGGTTAAAACTTAAACAGGGGAAGTTTAGATTGGATATAAGGAGGAAATTCTTTCCTGTTAGGGTGGTGAGGCTCTGAAATCGGTTGCCCAGGGGGGTTGTGAGTGTTCCATCCCTGGCAGTGTTCAAGGCCAGGTTGGATGAAGCCTTGGGTGGGATGGTTTAGCGTGAGGTGTCCCTGCCCATGGCAGGGGGTTGGAACTAGATGATCTTGAGGTCCTTTCCAACCCCAACTATTCTATGATTCTATGAAACAAAATTATTGTTGCTGTCCAAAATGACAGATCACATTTCTCTGCCATAATGCGACCTTGAATAAAAAAACCTTTCCTCCTATGAAACTTTTCTTCTTCTTTTTTTTTTTTTTTTTTTTAAATAGATGCCCATTTTCTGCCTAAAGTTCTAGAAATCCTGAGTATCAAGTATCTAAAAGAAAATTTTGAATTGCTTTTGTTCTGTCTTGTGAGTTTCTGGAACTGTTCTTGTCAATGGACTTCTCTTTATTTCCTCATAGCTGCTATATTTAAATCTGATCACTTTTATTCAAGCCATACAGGAAATTTTTTGTTATTTCTTCCTATTATTAATAAAATATTATTGACAATAACTTTTCCAATGCACAAAATATATGCAATAATTAGAAATAATTATTAGAACAGTAATTAGAAAAATATGTAATATTTTATATTATAATGATAAAATGATTTTGTAATCGTTTTATGATAATGATAAAAATATTTTTATCATTATGCAATAATCAGAAAAAATAGGAATAGCTTTCATTTCTGAAACATACACTGTCTTCTAAACTCAGATAAAGTTAATTGACAGTCTTAAAATCTGCTTAGGAACATAGTATAAAAATAATATCCAGAGACCCAGAGTTTGCCTTTTAAAATATTATATTGCAATTTTAAATGGCTTCTTATAGTAAGACATTACAGAACCTGTGAGGAGAGTCTGATTAGCTGCAGAACAATATGCAGCTTGGATTTCTTCAATAATTATAATAATTATAATTATAGTAATTACATCATTTAAATAATTAGGTATTTCCTTTTCTTCTGTCAAATTGCCTACTTTCCTTTTTTAAAACAGATTATACTGACTTACCTCAAAGCCTGCATTTTCAGTTTGTTAGCTGATTGAGAATGCTGGTAGCCAGCTGATTAAACAACTCCAAGAAGAGAGTTGCAAATTTGTAATCATCGTGCTTTATTTAGGACCAAATTAAATTCTGTTACTTGTAGTTGGGGAATGACTTCTTAAGCTATTAGTGTTATAAACCTAAGGTATTAAAATTATGTTTGGAATTCATGGGGAAGTTGCAAACTTTATGTGAAAGCTAGTTCCCAAAACACCCTGAACCAAGCAAAAAGCATCCTAGTAACATTGCCAAAATTGTTGATATAAAGTATAGTGCTAAATCTTTGCTATCTTTAGGCTTGCCCTGAACATAAAATCTGGATGTTTAGCTCCAGCATTAGGGAGCTTTTGAGTCCACGGGTTTGAAGTGACCCATTATTCAAGAGCTGGCTGAAACTACCTTTCTGGAAGAGTTGCCCTCTAAGCCATGAAACATGCTTCTGTGCATCGGAAAATAGCTGCCTAGACAGTACAATACATCTAGTAACAGAAAAAAATATACTGCAGAATTTCAGCAACACTAAAGAAAGCTGTACAAAGCAAGAATATTCTGTATGACGCACAGTGTGGGTGTTCAGGAAATCAGTATATTTTCCCCTAGCCATCTACTTTTGGCAATGATATGGGACAGAGTACTGCATTAGATGAATCTTTGGTTTGACTGCACTTGTGTAAGAAATATTTGACATGTTCTTTTAACAAGCAGCTCTCCAACATAAAAAAAGAGTAAAAATTATGTTATATGAAAGATACTGCTCAAGACAAAATTACACTGTGAGCTATAAAACCACTTAAAGCTCAGCCTGGCTAATTGCAGATACCTTGGATTTTCTGTTCTGGGCCCTCCATCACTCTTTATAAAAAGTACAGTGATGGACCATGATGACACCGTTCATCTTTTCAAAAACCTCTATCTGCTTTAATATCCCTATTCCCATTGGTGATTTGGAAGGGTGGCCTTAAAGGACCATTTCTGGTTGAGTACCTTTGCAAGCGTGGACATGGTCATGAAGCCAGTTGTGAAACCAGAAAGGCAGGAGGGACAGTCATTTTACCCTAGTTAAATGAGTGTGTAAACTACGTCAGTGTGTTTAAATCCTTTGTTTCCATAGCTGACCTGTTTTTTAAGGAATGATTGATACTACAGGAATCAGCTATTGCAGGCAACAGTGAGAAACATGAGGGAAATACTGCTGCAGTGTGATCGGAAGAGAAAAAGCCCCCAGGTCCTGTCAGCACCACACACCGCTCCCACCACCTTTGGGTGCTGGCCTGGCCTTGCTGAGCATGAATGCTCTGTGCTCTTTGGGGCACAGGGACACATCATGGTCACACAAAAGGTTGCCCATGCCCTCTGGTCATGGGGCTGCATGCCTCCTGTTGCAGTAGGTCATGGCGTGTATGTACAGCTCTGAGATCACCAAGAACGATCGGCCTGAGAAGAGAGTTAGTCAGTGTAAAGTAATCCGTTCTCTTAGATCAGGAATCCTGCTTACCTCCTGGCCTCGACCAGCTGCCCAGGTGTAAAGAAAAAATATCTAACACAGCTCTAAACTACAGTTTTGATTAAATAAAAGGGTAAAAGTATACATCTGCCTTAGTGAACGATAACATACTTCAGCAAAGAAGGAAAGGATTATATCATGTCACTCTAACCTTTTGTACTGGTGGGACAGAGAAGCTAATAAAAACCTACTCGGACAACATTTGTCGAGGCAGAAGATTTACCTGGACTGGCAGTAGAAATAACATGTGAACACAACTGTCAACGCTGGACAAATGTGGCCAAGAAGGAGAAATTATTGTGGCTTTCAAAAAATTTCACAATTATTGAGGAATCAGAAAAGAAAATCTGTCTCAGATGCCTTGAAGGTGAATACCACCCCCTTTTTCAGTGCCGGCAGACACTTTCCTGAACTGAAACAGATCAGGTTTTTTTACTTACTTAAGATGTAAGGTAGGGAAAGAGCATTTTCAGAAAAGCACAATACAATCTAACAAAGATTAAGTATTGTAACCAAAACAGCACATTTCCCAGACCTCTTTCTTTTGGAATAGATGTCACATAGAAAACTGCGAGCAAACCAGGTGAGAAGGGGAAGGAGAACAGCGTTAACTCCCAGCACTGATGGGGAGGGCTCCCCCAGCCCCCTGGGATGGGAGGAACCTCCCTGCATGCCACAGTAACTTTATACCTGTCACAATATCAAGCTGCTCAGAAGGGCTGTTTGGCAGTGTTGAGGGGTGCCTCCCAGAGGCAGACTCCCAAGTACCCCTGTATGTCTGACAGTGAGTTAGTTGTCCTGAGTGATGACAGCTTTGCAAGGCTTTTGTCTGATCAAATGAATGGACTTACTATGGGAAGGCAGCTGGAGGGAACCATATCAACATTTACCTAGAAGGCTACATTTTGAAGTTTTAATGATTTTCAGATAGCATTACAAGACAGTGAGCCTAGTATTTCATGAGGGCTAAGCCTATTAGTTCATCAGTGATATGAAAGGCAAGAACTAGCTCTGCAAGAAAATATCATCTTAGCCTCAGCCATCTGCAGCAAACCTGCTCTCACAGCCTGTTCCACCATTTCATAGCATTTCTGGAGTCTGCAGACTGTGAACAGGCACCAGGTGCTGCTGCTGGGTCTCTCAAACGGGAGCTGTCTGCTCTGATGCCTTTGTACTTGTGTCTTGTTCTTTCAATGCAGAAGACAATCTGCATACAAGAAAGTAAGGGGTACCGGATCAGCCACTCCTGTGCAGAGACGGACAGTTACTACTCTCATCCTTTTCCTCCTGCTTTCACTAAGATAATGGGAGGTACCTCCTGAGAGGACACACAGAGGACTTGTCTTGGTGAACCTGTGCTAAGGAGAATTTTGCATACCTGCACAGATCATATAAAAAGCACTAGTATTGAGTATACAAGCGAATAATCTTTCCTGCAGAAAACTTCTTTTTTTTTTTTTTTAAATAGTGCCACCATATCTGGTGGTTTTGCAGTCAGTAAAATTAGAACTAGGAAACCATGCCAAACATTGGAGGATAATCCTCTTCCCTCACTGGGCTGTAAACCAACCCCTAGTCCTGGCAGGAAAGCTGCAAGGCATGAGAAATGGGGCTACCTCACAAAGGAAGGACAGCCAGCCTTCCTCTCTTCACACACACTTCCTCCTCAAAGTCAAGTAGCCTTAGGCAATATTGTAAAAAGACAGCAGTCTTCTCACTGATCCATTAGTGTTATTAGAATAATTTGTAGATTTCACATGCTCCTTTTTACTTAAGTAAGCAGACTTTAGTCTCCATAAGCTGCCCAAAACAGCCAACACATGGAAATCACAGAAACCAAACACACGAAACTGGCATAACAACATGGCAGTAAAAAATACTTCAAAAAATGTCAAGACAATTTGTTTAGGCTTCTTCATATATATTCATAAGCAATCCGCTATTACAATTCAGAGATTTAATTCCTTGCTTTACAGAGCAAACACATGACTCGTAAGTCTTCCGTTTGGTATGGCTCCCCATACCAAGGAAGATTTAAGTAGCTTCAGGAAATGTCATACAGACTGCTGTCAAAAAAAGTTGGTAAGGTAAGAGTCAGAAGAGGTAAAAAGATGAGGTAAAAGCAGTTATGTGCTCAAGAGATGATACTTGAACATCTTTAGAGTACATCTCTTTTTCATCATTTTACAGCACCTGCAAAATGCCACTTACCCCCAAGCGTTGGCAACTCATTTAAGAGTTAAACCATACAGGCTGGTGCAATTCAGCGTGAAACCTGTGCAATGGAAGCTTGAAATTCACAGCTTTTTGCGTTTTATTTCACTTGAAATAGTTTGCTTAAATTGTTAGGATGAACAAACTTAAACCACTTCTCTATGGCACATGGACTTTGGTGTTGAGTAGAAAAATGCCTGTTCCCAAACACAAAAATTATTTTGGAGTAAAAACCAAAGAAACAAACCATTTCTGCATGTTCTGACTCCAAATACGTCAGAGTCCCTCAGCAGAAAATGTGAATGAGGCAAGAACTAGGATAGAGCAGAATCAAAGACACAGAAACGCTGAGTATTTCATTGAAAAGCTGTGCTGAATAAGCTCTGGGTACTCTTACAGCTGCTTCAGAGAGAGATACTTGTCATTAGGATGCCGGGCTTTGACAGCTGAGCAGCATCAGGTCCCTGGCCCAATGTTCTTCTTAAAGCTGGAAAGGGAAGACTCAGAAGGAAGGTAGAAAAAGGACATGCAGACTGGGGGGCTTATGGCAGCCAGGTGCTAGCCCCAGAACACTGCACGTGGAGGTGGAGCACCCAAAAGCCATGTGGGTGGCAAAGGTCAGGAGAGACCATACAAGAGTGGTGGGATCCCATTTCCGAGCCCCCTTGGCAGACAAACAGGGATACTGCTGTTGCCTTTGGAGCACCAGTACACAAAGTCGCATGGCACAGGGGGCTCAGCTACCTTCTCACAAAAGCTCGTTGGTTCAACATCTTAAGACTTTTGCTTAAGATCTTAAACCTCGGAGCCTCTTGCTGCTTTACTTCCAGCAGCAGCACCGAGATCAAGACATGGCAAAACCCCTCTGGGGATAATCCTGTGGAAGGTAACGCGGCTTCTCTGCAGTTGTACCCCACTGAGGAGGGTGGCGGTGGTGGTGGCAGGCTAGGGGGACGGGACCGGGACCACCTACCCCCCGTGGGGTTAACAGCGGCCCCGCACGCCGGGGGCGCCATTTCGAGCTCGCAGCCCTGCCAAGGGGCGGGGTCACTTGCTGCCCCCCGCGCCCCCTCCTCAAGATGGAGGCGCGGCACCTCGTCTTCTCGCTGCTGGCAGAAAGCCCCCGCTCCCTCAGGGGACGGAGTCAGACCAACCCCGCGTCCCCACTTCCCTGGGGTCGCTGCCGCTGCCCACAGGTGTGGCTTCTTGCCGCAGCCGCAGGCTCGCTGGCCCCCGCGCTGGGGCGGCTCCGAGCCGTGCGTGTTGGGGAGGGGTATGGGGTGTCTCTGGGCAGTGATCCTGCGCGGAACGCGGCGGCCGCCCCTGGGAGGTGTGCGGCGGGACGGCGCCTGCTCCTGAGTCAGCAGCGGCGAAGAGGCGGGCGGCACCGCGCCGCCCGGCCCCGCCGAGCGCCCACGGCCCCCAGCACCGCGCCGGACCCCGGTGCCGAGCACCCGCCAGAGGAAGCGGGTCGTGGGGGCCCGGCAGCTCTTTTCTCCGCTGCCGCCAGGTAGGCTCACTGCTGCGGCCTGGGCGCTGCCGCAGGTGCCGGTGCAGGTGAGGAAGGGGTGGAAAAGACAGTCGGTGCTGTCCAGCTCCCCGGTTGGGAGCCGGGGACTAGCTCCCTTAGCTGACCGCTTCGCAGCTGCCGCGGCTGGGGTTCGGGTCCGCGGTGAAACGCAGCCCGGAACCGCCCCGCAGGCGGGCGTGTTCCCTTGTGTGCAGGGCTCCGGGAGAGCGAGTGCCGTTAGCGTCGTGCTGAAATGGTAACGGGACAGCGGTAGCGATGGTGCCTCCGGACTAAAGGGAGTTTTCCCTCCCGTCCTCCCGCGTCTGCTTGTGGCAAAATGCGTATCCTGTGCGTGTGCAACCTGTTAGGCCGGGCCCATGGTGGTAAACGACACTGGGGGGCTGCGCTGGGGGAGTGTGTGTATGTTTTGGTATTTAATTTGCAGGTGGATTTATTTATATACATGTATGAAAATAAATATTTGTGTATGAAGGATCAAACAGTTTTGATGGGATGTTCCCTAACAGTGCATGTGTATTTAGCTATACCTGATTTGAGCTCAGAAATTATACCTTTACATTGTCTTATTTGTGTGCATATATATATTTGGATATTTATATATGCAAAGCATATAAGAGCATTACTCTTGGCAAGTTTCTTTTCAGTCTTCTGTCAGAGTGTGTGTTTGTTACAGCCTAAACATGTATGTGACTGGTGAGCATGGGGCTAATGTGAAATGCTTTGTCAGATTGTGTTCTGAGCAGTAGAGCAGACCTTAAACAGAAGAAAATATTATGTGTGGTATTTATAGTGATGCCATTTCAGGCATAATCTGCATGAGGATTCTTATAGAAAACTAGAAGACAGTTCCATCATTCCCCTGACCTCTTGCAGGAGGATATCACAGATAACTTGTGAAGAATCAGATAGCTGAAAGAACAAAACGAATCACAAGCTGTTTTGCCCTCTGTTCCTCCCTGTCTGTTTTGTAGTTCCTCATAGTGACTGCATGACAAGATAGTGGAGTTAATATAGGACATACTGGCTTTTAAACTCTTTGAAGTTGGTTCTGTATCTGCCTTTGTCTTTACTGTATCTTGTAGTAGGAGGCTGATCCTCAGTCATGCAGCTTTACAGACATGGGGTCACAACAAACCCATGCAATGCTGCAGGCTTTGGGAAGAGTGGCTGGAAAGCTGCCCATAGGAAAGGATCTGTGGGTGCTGATTGACAGAGCTGAACATGAGCCAGCTTGTGCCCAGGCAGCCAAGAGGGCCAGTGGCATCCTGACCTGTAACAGAAATAGTGTAGTCAGCAGGGCCAAGGAGGTGATTGTCCACCTGTACGTGGCACTGGTGAGGCCACACCTGGAATCCTGTGTTCAGTTCTGGGCCCCTCACTACAAGAAGGACATTGAGGTGCTGGAGCGGGTCCAGAAATGGGCAACAAAGCTGGTGAATGGTCTGCATCAGGTGTGATGAGGAATGGCTGAGGGAACTGGGGTTATTTAGTCTGGAGAAGAGAAGGCTTAGGGGGGACCTTATTGCTCTCTACAGCTACCTGAAAGGAGGCTGTAGCAAGGTGGGTTCACCCAAGTAACAAGTGGTTGGACAAGAGGTAGCAGCCTCAAGCTGCACCATGGGAGGTTTAGATTGGATATTGGGAAGTATTTCTTCACAGAGGGGGTGATCAGGCATTGGAACAGGCTGCCCATGGAAGTGGCAGAATCACAGTCCCTGGAAGTGTTCAAAAAACATGTAGGTGAGTCCTTCAGTGATATGGTTTAGTGGTGGTCTTGGAAGTCCTGGGGTAATGGTTGGACTTGATAATCTTAGAGGTCTTTTCTAACCTGTTTGATTCTATGATTCTATAACTCTAGACATTTGCTTTGTTTAGTTATTTACTCCTTGTGTTTGGTACTTTCTAGCTGCAGCTGATATTTCCTAGTTGGGCTTTGTCTTGAGCCAAACCTGAATTGTTTAAAACCTGGTATAATACAAACTTAATAGGTCATATTGTCCATACTTATTTTGATAGCTTAGGTGATGGGGTTGAGCTGCATGTTATGCATCAAATTGTGTGTCTGAGTGGTGCAGGTAAGGTGAGAGTGTATGTGTACAAGATTCGTGGACTGATGCTTTTCCTATAGGACAATGGAAAATGCAGCATAGTCTGGTTTATACATTATTGAAGCTAACTGGACTTACGGTCATGGTCTGTGGACAAGGCTGTGCCCTGGGGATGCTTGTCCAGTTTAGTCTTAACTATTTTCCTTCAGGGAGTACTGTGGTGGAAAGCTGGAGGTGAACTTCTCCAGCACTTCTATGAACTTCACGTTCCACAACAAACACGTGCCAGTATGGATCTGTTACATCTTCACTAGCTGCCTTTCAGCGAGCTGCAGTTCTGTCAATTCTAATGAGCTGCATGGGGTGCAGAAGTTTTGGTGACCTGGAGATGCTGTGGTTTAGTTCATCTTTCCATACAGCTGACCTCTCATTGTGTTGGTTTGGGATGCTGAGCAGGCTGCAAACTTCAGTGGTACCATGGGAGATGGGGAGTTTCCATTGACAGCTTTCTGATCCTGCTAGCAAAATCTCCGTTGGGAATGTTTTAGAAACAACTGATCCCCTTTCCTCACCATGTGCACAGACATGGGATCTGTTTCAGGTGGAGCCCTTAAGACCCTTTCCAGCTATACCTTCTGTGATGCTGAATAAAGTAGCCTTGCTGTAGGCTTTTTCACATATTGGTTGTATGGACTTTGCTTATAAATCTTTCCTTTAAGAAAGTATGTGTGACGCTTTACGTTTGCTGGTTTTGATAGTGGTACTAAATGTATATTCTTAGTAGGAAATACATGATTAAAGGTGGAGCTGTGATGCTGTATATCCAGCAGTCTCCAATTTCAGTGCTGTAGAGGAAGCACAGAACCACTGTAATGGATGTTGTACCCATGGGGAGAAATCCTTCCTACTGTCAGGCAGTTAGCTTTCAATTTCTGTCATAAAGTGTCTTTCTGTACAAATTTATAATCTAATTTAACTGCAGATATAGTTGCTTTTCCATTTAAGTACCTAATACCTTTCTGTATGGTGCCCAGGGTATGATTGCTGAGTATTTTTTAGGATGATGTGACTTTGCACAGAATAGGTAGGAGTTCAGTCCATCCAATTGGTGGTAATATGAATGCTGTTAACTTAATGCCAGATTTCAGTTGGTTAACCTTTATGAAGGGGCAGTTTAGTGGTTGGTTCCTGCCCTAATGCATTTTCCTTGATAATTCATAGAATAGTTAGGGTTGGAAAGGACCTCAAGATCATCTAGTTCCAAGCCCCCTGCTATGGGCAGGGACACCTCACACTAAACCATCTCAGCCAAGGCTTTGTCCAACCTGGCCTTGAACACTGCCTGGGATGGAGCATTCACAACCTCCCTGGGCAACCCATTCCAGTGTCTCACCACCCTAACAGGAAAGAATTCCTTCCTTATATCCAATCTAAACTTCCCCTGTTTAAGTTTGAACCCGTTACCCCTTGTCCTGTCACTATAGTCCTACTGAAGAGTCCCTCCCCAGCATCCCTGTAGCCCCCCCTTCAGATACTGGAAGGCTGCTATGAGGCCTCCACGCAGCCTTCTCCAGGCTGAACAGCCTCAACTTCCTCAGCCTCTCTTTATACGGGAGGTGCTCCAGTCCCCTGATCATCGTCGTGGCCCTCCTCTGGACTTGTTCCAACAGTTCCATGTCCTTTTTATGTTGAGGACAACAGAACTACACAAAATAATCCAAGTGAGGTCTCACAAGAGCAGAGTAGAGGGGCAGGATCACCTCCTTCAACCTGCTGGTCATACTCCTTTTGATGCAGCCCAGGATACGATTGGCTTTCTGGGCTGCGAGCGCACACTGCAGCCGGCTCATGTTCATTTTCTCATCGATCAGCACCCCCAAGTCCTTCTCTGCAGGGCCGCTCTGAATCTCTTCTTTGCCCAACCTGTAGCTGTGTCTGGGATTGCTCCAACCCAGGTGTAGGACCTTGCACTTGGCATGGTTAAACTTCATGAGGTTGGCATCAGCCCACCTCACAAGCGTGTCAAGGTCCCTCTGGATGGCATTCCTTCCCTCCAGCGTGTCAACCGAACCACACAGCTTGGTGTCGTCAGCAAACTTGCTTAGGGCGCACTCAATCTCACTGTCCATATCAGCAACAAAGATGTTAAACAAGACCAGTCCCAACACCAGTCCCTGAGGGACACCACTCATTACCGGTCTCCAGCAGGACATTGAGCCATTGACCACAACTCTTTGTGTGTGGCCATCCAGCCAGTTCTTTATCCACAGAGTGGTCCATCCATCAAATTGATGTCTCTCCAATTTAGAGACAAGGATGTCATGTGGGACAGTGTCGAACACTTTGCACAAGTCCAGGTAGATGACATCAACTGCTCTACCCCTGTCCATCAGTTCTGTTGCCCCATCATAGAAGGCCACCAAATTGGTCAGGCAGGATTTCCCCTTAGTGAAGCCATGCTGGCTGTCACCAAGCACCTTCTTGTTTTTCATGTACCTTAGCATGCCTTCCAGGAGAATGTGCTCCAAGATTTTGCCAGGCACAGAGGTGAGACTGACTGGTCTGTAATTCCCCGGGTCTTCCATTTTCCCCTTCTTGAAAATGGGGGTTATATTTCCCTTTTTCCAGTTGTCGGGAACTTCACCTGACTGCCATGGTTTTTCAAGCGATTTTTCAAATCTCCCCTCTGCTCCTCTGTACAGTTTATAAACTTTTGTGCATGTTACAAAAAGTTCCGCTGGTTAAGTATAGATGGATTTTAAAGAAATAAAATGTGTTCAGTGGTCTGAGGTGGAGCTCCAGAGGTTTGCATCTCATGGGGAGGTTGTTTGCACATGTGCACTTTAGCTGTTTGTAACAGACAAGTAGAGATGAGTGTTCTGTGAATCTTGTGTTTTGAGGTGAAACAAAGATTTTTCCTTTGTCTTTGCATGCGCCTCTACTTTATTTTTTCCCATGTAGTCCACTCTTTCCACAGACTGCGTGGGTGGTGTGATACATGAGCTACATTTTCAGTTATAGAAATTGGTTGACTTGTTTTTTTTGGGGTGGGCTTGTAGAAGTTGACATTGCAATTTTGTCTTGTCTGGCTTGGCTGTTTTTACAGAAGTTATAGGAATTTAATTACCTGCTGGTAATCTGTTCTTCTGTGGTGGTTTACAGTATACTGTAAGTGAAAAAAGGGATATTTTTCATATCAAGGGATACTTGACACAGTGGTCAAGTAAGCTTTTCCTCTGCAGGGAATCAGACTAACAGTTCTAACAATGGATGTAAACCTTGGCACAATCATGCAGGTGACAATTTACTGATTGCGGTTGTATCAGCACACAAGATCTGAAGTCTGCAAGTGAATGTACAGCATGCAGCTGCATTGAGTCTTTTCTTGAAGGTGATTAAATAACAAGACATAAATAGAGTATTTGTGTACTTCACTTGCAAGATTTTGGCTGATCTGGTTCCTTGCTTTTGTACCCGCACCATCTTATGCAAGTTCTTTTTCTGCAGTGAGTGTGATTGTATCTCAGGCAGTGGCTGGGTGTTCAGTAATCTCAAAAATGGTCAATTAGCTTTGTTGACTTACATTGCTTGAGCTAGTCTCTGCTGATCATTCTCTGAACAACCCTTGAGGGCTACTGTAAATTAGATGCGCTTAGTTAACTTCTGTTTTTATAACATGGTAGTCTTCTAATACAAAAAACCCCTGAACCTCATACCCTAAAATCCTAGCACATCCATTTGACTTGAAATGTCAAACTGTTGTTTACTCTGCTGTATGGGGTATTGTTAATTAATGAAAGTATATCGGTCACCTGGAGACCATAAACTAGAAAGTTTGATTTTTCATTTTTAAGTAGGTTCCAAGAAACTTTTTCAGTAAAACTTACATTTAAACGTCGTAGTTCTGTTTTCCTCCACAGTGTTTGCATTGTTGCTATTACTGCAATAATGTCGAAGTGAAATCTAGTAGATGATTGAATTTCAACAATTCAAATTGCAGTCAACAATAATTAACAGAAAAACCTTTGCTACCCTTTCTGTACCTGGTATTCTGGCTGAAGCTGTAAACTTTTCTTGTTTCAAAACAACCTCATGTTTTATGTGGCAGTAGCCTTTACATTTTCGAGGCAGCGAGTGTCTGCATTTTCGTTAGAACTGTGAACTTCTCTGTGTTCAGCACTTCTGAGATCAGTGTCCTGGTTTTTGTCCATAGTATGTTCACAAGTGTGCATCCTCTGGATTTGCAAGTGTTAGCTTTGATGTTTTGATGATTAGCTTAGGTCAAGCTGCAAGAGTTGATTTTATTTATTTATTCATTTTTATAGTATTAGATCTTAAATAGCAGTATTAACAACTGCAAGGGTTTAAGTATCATTAATGAGATCTCGTAAATCCTGACACTGACTTAAATGGGATCATGACTTTACCCCATGAAGTTTTCCTAAAAAAATCAAAACGAAACAAATCCAAAACAAACTACCAACACACCCCTGCCCCAGCCAAAACAAATCAATATTTAAAGTCTTGACAGTCCGTGAAAGGCTCAATCTTGTGGGTTCAAATTGTAAGACTTTCTTTAGAGCAGTGAGAGATTATTATTTTTTTTCCTACCGAAGGCTGAGACTTTTTCAAGAATTACTGTAGTTCAGGGAGTAGCACTTAAGGAAAAA
Source organism: Lathamus discolor (assembly GCF_037157495.1). Classification (NCBI taxonomy): domain Eukaryota; kingdom Metazoa; phylum Chordata; class Aves; order Psittaciformes; family Psittacidae; genus Lathamus; species Lathamus discolor. The sequence continues at coordinate 63,044,439 of NC_088885.1, forward strand.
TTGCCAAAATCCTAAGAACTGCAGTACAACAATGATAATTTTAGTCAATTAATAGTTCCTTTTTATTTTTGAGGGCTTACAGTCTAAGTTGAGGGGGGGGAAATACTTAATTTCAGTGCTATAGCAAAGCTTTTTTCATATTTTTGATACCGTTATTTATGACTTTGAGGAAGTGCAAAATAAATAAATTTTTGTGTTCTGTGCATTTACGTGGTCCAGCTTGAAGTGAGTACCTTTCTTCTAACTTCTAGTAATTGACTTGAGATTCTCCAGAAACATCAGCTCCCATCCACAAATTGTACTTCTCTGCAGAAGGATGTCTTGGTATCTAGTTGGTGCTGGATGTGTAGTGCAGCTTGCAGAATTTGTTGCTTTCTGTCGAAATGGCTCTTGAACTAGGAAGTGGATTGAGACTATACAACTTTGTCACACAGCTCTTGTAACAACTTCAGGCTTTACAAAGCTGAAAGGGATTTGTACCACCTTTTCTGCATGTGTGTCTCTTTCTCTTCCAGGCAGTCTGCTGAATTGCCTTCTCTCTCCACCCCCCATCCACAGCTCAAAACTGATGCGATGTACACCGTTGGATAGTTTTCTTCTGTCTGTTTTCCTGTTGTAAAAATAGTTAAATACTGGAGGGAGATAGAGAAATTCTGAAATACCCTTCATGGGAGGCTTAGGACAGGTTAGATAAAAATCTGAAGGAGTATGCTTTGTCTTGCCTCTGGACTGTGGAGGGAACAAGATACCATCTTGTTCCTTCAAGCTCTGCTGTCCCTTTCCAGGTCTCACTTCATTTTCACTGCAGAGTATATTTGATGACAGCAGAGGGAATTGACAAGTGAGGCCATGTTCTTGTGAAAATGCAAAACCTATGTAAAATAGATCATGTTGTTTTAGAGGAATTGTTCAATAGTTTGCCTCTCTTCTGAGGAGAGATGTTTCTATATCCCTGTTAGTCTGTTAGTGGGGAGCGCAGGGCTCTTGGATGTCTAAACAATCTCACTCTGTGATTCTGTTACTGAGGTCAGTTTTTGGTTTGTGGGTGTCCCTCCCTGCTGGTCTGGCTGATAGGTCTGACTGATATATAATGTCTCTGTTGCAAACTAAGTAGTGACAGTCCTGAATTATTCTGACCTTATTCCACTTTCTATTGTATGCCATAATATGATGTAAGTCCTGACACTGATAATAGTGTTTTAATTTCACCATTAAAATCCCGCCATTCATTGGTGTATTTAAAATATTTTCTTCCATGTAAATAATTCTTGATACCATATATACCTGCTAGCCCTTTCATCTTTAAGATTTCCACTGTTGTTTGTTCCCTCCACAGCAGTTGTATTCTTGTAGGGTAAAGTTACTCTTTCCATAAAGCACTGCTGGTTTTGTTTTTATTTGCCCAGTTGGTGTCACTGAACATTTAACAGAGCTGTGGGAACTGGTAGAGTCTGGTCCATCCAGTATAACACAGCAGGGTATTTTCAGCTCTTCAGTTTGTTGGTTGATCACCATTAACTTGCTGTTTGTGCCCTGAACTTGACTGAGGTAATTGACATAGAGTTGGAATGTAACAACAATCTAATGTCTCCCTTGAACAAGAAAGACATGTGGGAGCCCCTCTGAATGAAGCAGAGAGATGTTTATAATTACAGCTACATCCTGTAGCTACAGTAATTTTCCATCAGTAATCATGGTTTTGTTTTCAAGTACAAACACCTATTGTTAGAAAATTGTGTGAGAGGAAGGTGACTTTGCATATATGGTAAGTATTGATGACTATCATAACTTCCATATCTGCACAAGCTCTTGAAAATTATTCCCTTTATTTAGATGCCTAGTGTGTGGCTGTTTTGATGATGTGTGTGTTCATACAGTACCTGTTAATGTTGAAGCTCGTAGTGCTTGCACATGTTCTGAGTTTTTTTTGTGGTGTTAGACATGCTACAGCCATGAAGTTCTGTTTTTCTTTCTTCTGCAGTATTAGTACAATGTTAATGCTCAGCTATTAATTAACTGTCTCAGGTATTAATACAGGTACAAGAGCTAATGAAAAAACTGATTGGAATTTTTTGTGAGGGGTAGATTTTCTGAAAGAACGTCTTATGTTTAGTAGAAGCATTGATGTGTGTGTATATGTATATAGGCACTTGCATTAAGAATAGGACCACCAAATTGGTAATGTGTTCATTTATTCAGCTGTCCTGCTTTTTATAAGAGATGCTGTCAGTTAAAAAATGGATGTTTTGCTTTAGCTGTGGCTTGAGTTTCAGATGCTGTTTCAGTATTGCTTTTGTCATGTTATCTAGCTGTTCTAATGACCAGAAAGGTAAGGACATGAGAAGCCCCTGCTTGTCTTCTCTACCAATGCTAGCTGTGGCTGTTGAGGACCCTTGTTCTCCTGGAGATTTCTGCTGTCTGGCATTGTTCTCTCTGGCTGCTTTCATGACACTGCTTGTTCCTGTATCTGATTTTGTTAGTGTGAAGGGATTCTACTACACCTTTTGTAGCGTGTTGGTATATTACCTTATGCTCTGTTTGCTTGTATAGGATTTGAATGTATTCCCAGAATGTACAGGTTATTCAGCCTGTACATGTTTTTACTGTTATAGTCCTGGCCTAATTAGGTGTAGGGGGTGGCAGTATAACTCTACTTGGCTGACCTGTTTCTTTCTTCGAGGGAGAAAATTACTTGAGTCTGCATTAAAGTCCAGGTGAACCAAAATGCAGGGTGAGATTTGAGGTGAAGGGGGGCAATACAGGCAATTCCATTTCCTTGGAAAGCTTTTGTACTTCATGTGTTATTTAACAAAAGATGTTGTGGTCCTGATGAGCAACTCTGTCTGTTTAAAAGATTGTGAAGTTGAAATGCTTGTATTGAAGGATCAGTTTAGAATTCCCCCTTCTCCTGTTGGCTAAGGCATCGCCAGATGGAACAGAAAAACATGGCTTTCAGAGTAGTATATATGTGTATGTATAATACATACAAGGAAGCATGGGAGGACATAGTGCTGCATTTGTGCATTCACTGTGTCCTCACATTGTGTGTCTGATATGGATTCAAGGGAGATTGTGCATGCAGTCCCAAGTCTGGCATTTTGTAGCTTTGGTAATCTATTTTCTTAATAAAAAAACCAACCAACAACAAAACACCAACCAACCAAATGCTGCCACAAAAAAAACCTAACCAGAAAAATGACCCACCACTGTTCGCTACAAGTGCTTGTGTTTCTGAACTCAGGACAAGTAATGCTGCAAAACTCGGGATCATTTACGTAGTGTCTTAATGTTTTTCATAGCGTTGTTACAAGTAGTCATGTGGACTTATCAGTCAACTATTATGCAGAAGATAGATGCTGCTTCTTTTAGTCCCAGTGAGATAGTGAAGTTTGCCTTGCAGAGGCAAGGCCTATAAAAATAAACAAAATTACTTTTCTGCCTCTGATCAGTGTTCTGTCCTTGTGATGTTCTGATACTGAGCCTGATGCATTTTTCCTTGGGCTAAAGGACTGAAAGTCTGTCTTAGGCATCTGGTCCATTTGACTGCTTCTGGGAAGGAGTGAAGGTTACAGGAAATGCACAATAACTCAGAAACCTTGAGTTTCAATAAGCTTTTCTGCAAATCACAGTTTTTGGTAGCTGACAACCTTTCCAAATCTAGAGAGATTTCCATAGAAACTGGAAAAAGGCTGTGTGTGAAATTATGTGTTATCATAATAATATCTTCCCTCCCTCTCAGTCTGTTGAGGTATTTGTGGTATATGTGTTAATAAGTTGGAAATACATACTAGGTTGTCGGTTCTGTCTGTGTTCCTCTGTTCCCATTCTCAAAAACAACAGAAACATTCCAAAGTGTTGGGGTTTATAGAAACTGTATGTTCTACATAACACTGGTTTAGTTTGAATGTTCTTGAGTAAAGCACTAAAAAATAATCACTTTGAGTAATGTGTTAGAATGAATGTGCAGATGATCAGCATGGGCAGGTGTATGCTGGTGGGTTCAGTTGGAAAGGCTTAAGAAGTCATCTAGAGATAACTGCCTGTATAGCTGAGAGCCGGGATAGATTCATCAAGGGATAGTCATGCTTGACCAACCTCTTAGACATTTCATTATAGAAATGATTCTGTGTGCTAAGTAGTACTTTTGGAACTATTTGGCTTAAAAAAAACCCAAAAAAAAAACCCAAAAAAACGCCAAAAAACCCTACCAAAAACCAAAAAACCATCTTTGGGGCTTTTTATCTGTTATAAAAACCATAACTTTATAGTTGATGGGAGGACAGAAGAGCAATGGGGGAATGCAAGACTAAAAATGGTCCTGTTGCTGAAGAGTTTGTATCATAGGAGTGGTGTACTTGTAAGCATCCAGACAACCTGTTGATCTTTCTAAGGTGAAGCCTTCCTAAGTTAGTCCTATTCACTCTAAATTAGTCCCATTCACTAAAGAGGGGCATGGCTATTCTGAAGCTATTCAGTGTATTCTGTCAGGAACTGTTTCCTGAGAGAACATCTAACTGCAGATATCAAAATAGTGTGGTGCTAGAAGCAGTGTAATGTGGTGTGGTATGTTTTGTGGGATTTTCTGGTGACAGTTACTTCTCATCAGAGATAGGAAAGCTGTCTTAGGAAGAGGAGTTTTATTGATGTTGGATAGAACAAAGGTCACAAAAGTCAAGTAAGTTTTTAAATCGGGTACCAGAATTTTGGAAAGTTAGTAATAGTCTTTCCTGGGTTTGCAGGGAGCTTGCCCAAACATCACTTTTTTTTTTTTTTTTTTTTTTTTTTTACTTAGGATTTGTTTTTAAACCTAATCTGTTATTTTCTCCTTGCTTTAGTGATGTTCTGTAGTCATTTTGCTTATGTCTTGAGCACAGTTAGTGTTTGTATCACAGACTGGAGGAGTTGTCAGTCCAGTACTCTCTGACCACCCACCCTCCTTTGTGGAGGGTGTAATGTTTAATATCAGATTTACTTATCTGGAGATGTAACGTGGGATTTCCGATTTAGCAATGAAATACAAATATGCTGAAATTACAGTGCAAATATACATTACACCTGGCAAAATGTGGCAGTGGCTGTATACAGTTCAGTTGCAATACCAACGTGGTTCCCATTGCTGGTCTCTATATTCAGCTCGCCACTGTAACACTGGGCATCCTCTGTCACTGGGAAGGAAAGTATGAGTTGAAGCCAGCTCAAGCCCCTTGCTCTCTTCAGAATTCTTCTGTTCAGTTTTTATACTCTGTGTTGGGCTGAGCCACATTCACTTCCCCCTGCTGATCTGGCTAGCTCAGGGAGGCATTCGCACTCCTCAGTGAACTCAGTGGGAGAAATGTTTACGCCATCAGTTGATCCCCTCAGCTGTTAATAGCTGTTTAGCAAGTCACATAATGAATATCAAGGGGAATTGACTGGGATGCTCTGCCTTGAGAAGGGCTGTTCTCCAAAGAAACCTCACTGCCTGTGTTTTTCAATGTATAGAAGTGTCTTTTGGTCAAATATCTACTTAGGATCCTCTATGTGGGAGGGGTTGTGAGTTTAGCTAAACTTTTTTTCCTTGCATGAGTAATGCAACTTCAAACTGTTTGTTGTTAGTAGATCTGTTTCTTGCTTAGGCTGCCTTATTTGGAGAATTCAGTATCCTGGTAAGGAATGTTTACCTAGCAATTCTGGAGAAGTGTCTGCTTGCATTACCTTGATAGCTGGGAGGTACCCAGCTTGAGGGCTATCTCAAGAGCTGATTTAACACTGCGTAAATTTTAGCATGGACATGCTGAGCATGATTCCTCCATGATAAGAGTACTTTCTATTTTCTGTTTAAAATCAGAGCAAAACCGGGTTCTAGATAACTGAAGACAGAATATCTCAGAGTTTTGAGGTACAGAAACACAACCATGCAAATCTTTTAGGGACATTTCTGCATATCCAGAGAATGAGATTTCCAGGTAGGTAATTTTTTCTGTATCTTCACCTTGACTGGTAAACTGTGTCATCCATCAAAAAGTCCGGAAGTAATAATAAAGCCTGCATTTAACCTGTTTATTGGCTTTTACTCTTACATTCTAATTAATGCTCACATCTGACCTGTTTTTTCCTGTGCTGTTTGTTGCAGTGCTTCATGGCTACAGCAGGGTACTAAACAGTATTAGAGGAAACCAGCATTAAGACACATAATTTCTACACAGCTGGTTGGAAAAGCAGTTGTCACTGCCTTCCTGGTGCAGCATGGCATTTGGACTTGGTGTTCTCTGCCTGTTACTATGGGCAATAACAGGTAGGATTTTACTTCTTGTGTGTCTGAGTCGCGAACAACAAGTGAGTGCTCCTGGAGTGTATATGCAGGTGTGAATGAAATATGAATAAGGCAAGAGCTGGGACATCTTCTGACTCCTTAGTGCTAACAGCTGCATAACTGCCAGTTGATGGCAGTGGAGGAATGAAGTTGAGAGCTGTTTGGAGCCAGTTTCAATAGGACTGTTTCAGTGCAGATGCATGGGTCAAGGAGTAGTGGGAGAGTTCAGAGTTTTCCTTCTTTCTCTTGCAAGACAACAGCTTAAGAATGATGTATTGCTTATGTTCTAAGCTGCCTTTTTTCCTCTGAAATATCATAAGATGCTTGATTTATGAGAAGCATAAATGCATTTGTTTACATCTCTCATCTCACCATCTGCTTTACAGAAGTGTATTTCCTTTCAAAGCCCACAGGAAAGTCCTGTAAGCTTCTGCTTCAGCCAAAGAGATAGGTAAATTACTTTCTTTCGTAATCAGATAGGTTAAGAAATAGTAATTCTTAGTACTGGTTTTGTGTCATAGGGAGATTTATTCTGGTGCAGGCAGTTTTGATGTGGCAGCTACAGAACAATATATTCAAGGATGGTGTGTATTTCTTTAAAAGAGTGAAATCTGGTTGTGGGGATGTTGGCAGTATTGATATTAGCAAGAATTTAAGAAGTAATGCTCAGTTATGAGCATTTCATATATGAAAGACCTGGCTTTCATCTCTAGTATAAATAGGATTGGCTGTTTCATGAGGAAGAACATTGCTAATGTGCCAAGGGTTGCATGGACTACTGAATTTGGAAATACTGGATGTGGGGGAGTAGGTATTAACTACAGCTATGGGGTGATGGGCATTAACTACAGCTGTGCTCATGGCTGGTTTGCAGTAATCCTCAAGATCATCCTGGGCATCTTATAATGCCAGCTTTTTGAGGAGAACATGGAGCTGATGTTTTTGTTGCTGTAGTGAACAATAAACATGCCTTCTGTAAACAAATAAAATGTTCTCCTGTGAGATACTGAGTACCTGCTGTAGGGTCCATGTCAGTATCTTTAGGGGAAAAAAACCCAACCATTTCAAAAGAAGGCAATAATGTGTAATAAATACTGAATTTTGGCTGTGGAGAATGTCACAGTTTTATATTTTTGATGATGCTGTTAATTGCTAGCAGGCTAGAATATCCTCAGTGTTCATATAGAAAGTGCTTTTGTTCTTTAGCTGCAATTTAGCTGTGCTTTCTTGATATACCTGAGAACAAAACAATTATGCTCAGACTGCTGGCTGTATTCTAAACCTCTCCCTGGATCTCAGGTACCAGAGCACAGTGTTTAGGGGCTAATACATTCTGGTATCACATATGATTTTAGTATGAATTTTAGTATTTATTTCCATCTTGATAATTTGCAGTATTTTCCATCCAAGTGGAGCTCTAAACTGAAAGGTACCTGCTGTTTTTTCAGGATATGTTTGCTGAAATAAATCAGTGGATGCTTTCTTGTGTTAATTTAAAAGGACTGCTTTTTAGTGGAAGCTTTAAGATGAATTGACTTGGGCTCATGAAGCTGCTAGATGTTCATTCAGGACTTATTCACCTGCTCTGGTGTGAGGTCCTCCACAGGCAGGTGGAGGTGGATATCTGTTCCACCATGGACCTCTGTGGGCTGCAGGGGACCAGCCTGCTTCACCATGGTCTGCACCACAGGCTGCAGGTGAATCTCTGCTCTGACACCTGGAGCATCTCCTCCCCTTTCTTCACTGACCTCGTGTGTGCAGACCTGTTCCACTCCTCTCTCCTGCCTGCTGCTGTTGTACAGTGTTTTTTACACCTTCTTAAATATGTCATCAAAAAGGTGATGTACCAGTGTACCAGTGTCACTGATAGGTTTAGCTGTGGCCAGCAGTGAGTTACTCTTGGAACTGATGTGGGGACAGCTTCTGGTGTCTTTCCACAGAAGCATGCCTGCATTCCATTTCCTCCCACCCCCGACTACCAAAACCTTGCCACATAAACCCAATACAATGGGTAAAAAAGAAAAAAAAAGCTAGAACAGTAGACAGGTCACCCAGTGAATCAGATGCATACCACTCACTAAAGTTTGTGCCTCTCGGGAGGCTTGAGATGGATGTGGCTATAGATGGCGGGTACCATGTACCATGCTTCTGCCACTCAGCATCTCGTGCAGTTTGGATGAAACTTCCCAAACCTGCAGATGCAGCACCTCATTTCTCCACATAGGTAGTCCTCACAATGTCAGTTTCATTTCGCTGGCTTCTACCCATTCATTGATGAAATCAGCTTAAATTGAAATAGATTTAAATTATTCTGGCCATTAATAAAAAGCAATATTTTTAAGGCTAATGCATCAAAAAAATTACTGACTTCTCCTCCCCCCAAGAGAGATAGAAGACACTGCTTTCCACCACAGGAAGAAGAGTTTACTTTGTGACTGGGAATCCAACACCTTGGAATCAATTCATCTTGAGTGGGCATATTTTAATCTGGCATTTGTGGCAGTCCTTCCAAATAGTGCTACTGAAATGCATTTCTGGAAATACAGTAGTGTTCTCCTGACTGGCTCTCAATTTTCTCTTGCTGTGTGTTTATATTGTGATGCTTTGTTCTGAGGTTAGCCAGTCCAACAAAATGCAAAGATGGATTGGCAGATAATTGCAGTCACAGGTGTTGAGCAGCCTAGTCTCCTGTTTTGAACTCCATGCAGCCCAGCCAAAGATTACATGGCCTCACAGAGTCTGCTAGACATCACCAGTATCCTTTTCTTTAGTCTGGGAGAGAGGATGTTTCCAGATGCATAGCAAGCCATCAAATTTCAAAATATTTCACTGCGGTTGGTCTTGGGCTTTGAAGAATAAGATGAACACCCTTTTCTTACCATGTATCTAAAGCATGAAACACATGCCAGGACAAAGGACACTTTAAGATGTAGGCATGTCTTTGAAATCATAGTGGAACCACTAGCCTGGGTTTGCAGTTCATTCTTTCTTACTTATACTGCCATGGCTATATGTTCTGGTAATGTGTTCTGGTTCACACAGGTCTTTCCAGAAAGGCAGGATGGTGTAGTGTCTGATAACTATCTTTGAGATTATAGCGAGTTATGCAGTATGCCAGGTTAGTTCATATTGTCCACATCTCCGGTGGAAGTGTTGGGTGTTTCCCTGTGAAGGGATGTAATGGCTGCACTGGTGCATCTACCCTTGTAAGCATTTTGTTTGGTTGTTTTTTTTTTTTTCTTCTTGAATTGAAGTTAATCTACTTTGCAAGCTGTATATTGATCCCAGGCACTATAATGCCTGACAGGTATTTCAGTAGCTGTACTCAGACCACATATTGTGGAAGAGTGTACTGCAGTTTAGCCCAGAAGATGTGGTGGGATCTGTAGTGCAGTTGTTGAACACAGTGCATGGACAAGAGAATCTCTGCATCTCTTAGGCTCTAGGTCATGATCAGACCTAACCCCTATTGCCGTCTTATTTCTATTCTTTGATTTTATTTTTCCTGCTTACAGATTTGAGCTGGAATCAGTCAGTCAAGCTGCCTTTTCTTTTTCTCCTGCCATATACTGTTGTGAATAAAGAGGCTTCTACTGCCAGAACTTAACTGTTAGAGATGCGCAGAGCAGTCAGTCAACTTTGTCTTCCATTACTGTGTTAGCTCCGCAGTGCTCTCATCTTGTTTTCACTGGTTGACTTAGCAAGTCTAGTTTTAAAACATGTTAAGAAGAATGTCCTGGTTTTACTCAATTGATTTTTGAAGCATGATCAGATTTTTTTTTTTTTCAAATTGCGTTTTGGCGAGAGGAATTCTGAAGATCAGTTATAACCAGGAAAAAAGCATCTAGAAAAGATGTTAAAAGTTGACTGAGATACACAGTATGTTGATTCATGCTTGATTTGAACACTTCACACTCAGTCTGTGATGTGCTTAAAAATAATTCTGCTGACATACTAAAAGTACTTCACTGCATAGGAAGGAAAGATGCTCTGTATTGGAGCAACCTCTTGTGATTTTGCATGAACTAGTGGGTAAAGTGGCAGAAGTTGGAGAACTTGCCCAGTTTTTATATTAAGTTCAGCAATTACGTTGGTATGAGTGATTCTTAATGAAGTTCAAGTGAGATGGCAAATGTTTCTTCTATGTAAATTTTTGCTGCCTTCTGCTTGAAATGCAACAATCACATGTTACAGCATTTTATTTGAGTTTTGTTTAAAAGCATATTTTGTTCACTATGCTATGATAATGGAAATGGAGGTACCCCATGATTTTTTTTTTTGTGCATGTTCCTTGCTCTGTTCCTGGTTTTAAGTACTGGCAACTCACTTTCATTTCTTATGTATTTGTAGAAAGGGAGTAACAAGTACTTTGCAAAACATATGAAGATCCTACACTGAAAAATCCTACAAAGTACAACTGCTACTGCAAAGGGACACGTTGGGGGGGGGGGGGGAAGTAGTGGAGTAGTGATTATGTCAGTGAAAAGAAATGAGCTTATTTTAGCAGGGTACCACCTGTTTTTATCTTGTTTCTTGTGGTAAGCCATTTTTGGTCACAGTAAACTATATTATGGCTTGATTGTAGTGTTGTGTCTTATGTTGGTGGTGTTGTTTCAGGTTCCAGTTGTGAGCAGTGCAGAGAAGGAGCCACATACTCAGGTGCAGTAATATCTCCCAACTTAGAAACCACTAAAATTATGCGAGTTCCTCACGCTATGTCTGTGTCGGACTGCATTGCGGCGTGTTGTGACTTCTCTGGTTGTGACTTGTCCTGGATGTTTGAACGACGCTGTTACATTGTGAACTGTCAACACAAGGAGAACTGTGAACCTAAAAAAATAGAAACTGTAAAATCCTATCTTACTTTCGTGCTGAGGCCGTCTCAGAGGCCAGCCTCTCTGCTGGGATTTGGGCAAGTGATCCCAAGCATGGTCCACTCTGTGGGACTCCAGAATGAGCCATCTGAGGAAGTGAGTAGCCTGAAGGAGCTGTCTCTGCTTGGCAAAGATCCCAGCCTTGAGGAGATACCTGAATACATTGATGATTACAAGGAGTTGGAACAGGACCCATTTCAGATGAGTATCAAACATGAGCAGAAGGAGAGCATGGATTATACTGACTGGGGCCCAATAGTGGCAGGTGAAAACGGCTTCAACTATTCCATGGGTGATGATGGAGATAACCAGGAAGACATTGTTGAAAAGAAAGGAGAGTCTGGGAAAAGGGAAAGCCTTCTGAATAAAAACATCTCTGAATTCCACTCTGTCACTGAACACTCCATAGAGAGGTTGTCATCTCTCCCAGAGATTACACCATTCCCTAGGAAGACATTTGAAAGTGAAGCAGCTGTTCAGCTTCTTCAACAACCTGATGATGCTTTGCAAAAAGAGGTAGGTTTGCTCCTCAGGAAGAAGGCAGAGTATAGTGAGGCCTGTTTGCAATGGTTTTGTTTTTCAAATCAAATTAGGTTATTGCTTTGTAATGTAACAAGTCTCAAATGACTTACAGTCTTATTAGAGTGTAGAAAAGACTGAGAGCAATTCATCTGTCTCAATAGGCAGATGAATTGCTAAAGGACTCTTCTGTCAGATAAGGAGCAGAGCTCCTTTTGAGACACTGGGGTTTCCTTGGAAGTGTACAGAGGTGTGTGCTTTTACCTACTGGAATGGTGCTATGGTATTCTTCCCTTCTAGTATCCAGAAGCCAAGACCAGTAACTATAAGTTCCTCCATCAATAAAATTAAGCCTATTTTATGGGTTTCATGTTACTAATGCATAGCAATGTTACAGACATAATGGGGCCGAATACCATCTATAATGTTCTTAAAACATATTAGACAGTCAAGGTGCATAAGGGGCGGTGATGGCTTTGGACTATGATGTACAGCAGGATGAAGTGGATAAGTTGTTTTTGTTCTCAGAATCCTTTTCTTGAGTCTGTCAATAAGAAAATTAAGTTAAATACTTAAAGCTAAATTTAGATACTTAAGTAAAATGCAACTTTTTCTCTATTTATGCCCATGAGTTTGATCAGTTGAGACTAAGGGGGCTCCAGTTTCTTAAGAACAGTGTGGGATCAGTTGGAAGGTTGAAACAGGCTGTAAGGTCAACATTTACTGGGTTTGACACACACACCCCTGCTAGAGGGAGGAGGAAGTTAAGCACTGTTAGCTGGATTGCTCTATATTCTACCAGATTTTATAACCAGCAACTACCTATCTCTTGCTGTAAAAATAATAATTTATTGCCATTACCATAGGGAAGAAAATACTTGTCACAGATTTCATGCAACTTTCTTACTTACAGGTGAGATTCTTGGAGGGGACAGCTGAAATGTTCCCCAGGGAACTGAATGACTGTTTTTTTTGGTTGGTTGTTTTCTTTTGTTTGTTTGTTTTTTCCCTTTGGATATGGGAATGTTCTTGTTTTCTGTGGTAATCCTCTAGAGATTTACACGCAAGTCAAACCCTGAGAACTCGAGGACATGGGCCCTCATGGGTAGTGTGTTTGTGACAAGCAGTTGTGGCTGTACAGGTGGGTAAAAGCAAACAAAAAAACTACACAAAGCCCATACCAACAGAACTGCCTACCCTGTTCACTCCAAGGAAGAGTCCTTTCTTTTCTTTCCTTTTCATTTTGGTTCCCAAGCTAGAATTTGGGTTAATCTTGCTTTCTACATCTGCTCAGGAATATCTCTCAGCAATAGTTTCTGCTTGAGAACTCAATTCCTGATATTGCCCCTGCCCCATTGCTGCCTGCTAGCATTCCTAATTTAAGCTATTTTTTTGGCTGTGACACTGCTTTGGATGTGACAGTGCCACAGGGCAGCTTTTTTGACTGCAGAGTGTTGCCTAGGCTTGCCAACTGAAGAGATGTTTGGTGCCATTGCAGAAGACAGTGACCCAGGAAAGGTATGTTTGAGGTGACTTTGTCCCCATCTGTCCTACAAAGGCAGGATGGCTGCTTCTCAGCTGATAGATTGGAAAAGGGCCAGGAGAGGAGGAAAACCAGAGGGAACTCAGAAAAGTAAGCATCCCTCAAATTTGGCAGGCAAAGAAATGCTCTGGTTTTCCAAAGTGCGTTAAAGAAGATCTTTTTGGAAGATGTGCGATGGAGTGATTACTATGTAAAGGAGAGCTGCCTTTTGTCAAGGCATGAGGCAGGACCTCTTACCATGTGTGATAATGTTGTCAAGGGCGAGATTCCAGCTGAGGGTATAGGTTTGGCATGCCAAAGGCACTACCTAGGAGAGCTGCAGTCCCTGATCCTGTTGTCAATGTCGCAGCTGCTCAGAGACATCATCTTACTCTCTGCATATTGGGCAGAGCTGGAAATATGGCCACAAAGGTGCTTGCATCGTCTTTTTTACAGACCCGTCTGGAGGTGCAGCTCTTGGTGTGGTCCTCACAGGTCAGGCAGCCACAGTCCCCAACACTGCTGTTACTGTCCCAGCTGCACAGGGATCTTTTCTCTCTGTCCTTAACTGAAGGCAGAGATGAAGTTGCAGATGACTTCCATACGCTCTGTTTCCTTGCAGGCTGGGAAGCCAGTCCCTGACGTCACTTTTGTGCTCCCAGCTGCACAGGGAGCTTTTCCTACTGTCCACATCCAAGGCAGAGCTACTCTGATTTCCTAGGGAGGCAATAGACTGCAGAATGAAAGTGGAGCAACTGAAGAGAAGCTGAGAGCTCGGACTGTTCAGCCTTGATCAGAGAGGGTTCAGGAGTGTCTTACCAATGTGTATAAATAACCATGGCAGGAGTGAAGATGGGCTCTTTTCAGTGCTGTCCAGTGACAGAACAAGAGGCAATGGGCATAAATTGAAATGCAAGGAATTTTATTTAAACACTAAAAACATTCCATTTCTTTTTTCTTGTGATGATGGTGAAACACTGGAACAGGTTTTCCAGAAGCTGTAGATTCTCTGTCCTTGGGGATAGTCAAAACCTGACTGGGCATGGTCTTGAGCAGCCTGATGTATCTGACCTGCTTTGGGGAGCAGAGTTTGATTAGGCCATCTCTAGAGGTCCCTTCCTACCTCAGACATTCTATGATATCAGTGTGCATTTTACCAACCTTCATAATCCTATTCTTCAGTTAATGGATTATGTGTACATATAATAGCAGTATATGTCTTCATGTGCCACACGTAGTAGCCATAATTAGCAAAATGCTTTTCTCTAGATGTTGGGTCAGAAATATGTCTTGAGAAGGTAAGGAGAAACTGTTTGCCCTTTGAGACTAATGTGTCATTGAAAGGTGATACGGCTTAAGAGAAAGGGGCAAGGTGTTGGGCAGGGCTAACACAGTGCTGAGTTATTCCTGTAAAACTTTGTGTTCTTTGCTGAAGTTCTGATTTACCACAAGCTGTGTGAGAGAGAACACTACTACAGCTTGGTGACTGAAGTGGAGAGATCTAGAGTTTTATTAGTAGTGAGGAAACAAGAAGGCATGAGGAAGTTCTGTTCTGAGCAGAAACAGTAAGAGGCAAGGATTCTGTTATGTTTGTGTGTAAAGCATGAAGACAATAATACTCGCCACACAGTCTTTCTGTCATTGAGGTTTAAAGGTTTATGACTGTATTTAGAGCTGTTCTACTGTTCTTTGTTGCCTTGAGAACTGATAGCCTTAGTTGTGTTTCAGGTTACCTCATTTTGATAACCATATGAGCATTTCTTGTAAAGCTTGGGAGGGGGGAGAGGGGGTAACGAACAGCAAAACTCATCACCAAAAGTGCCGATCAAACAGTCCTCCTGTTTGATTGATATTCTGTATATGAATAAAACCTCCTAGTAACATATATCAGTAAGCTCACCCTACATGCTATTTAAAAAACAGCATACATCTAAATCTGGAAACATGAAAAATGGCTCACTTATGACAATTCTTTCCCTACAATACATTTTTCAGGCTGTTACACCTTCCCCTCCTTCAGAGAAACCGGATTTCTCCCCAGGTGTGTCAGAGAAAACCCAGACTCCCACAATGGCCCCAGAGAATGGCACTGAAGGTGGGATCATGCTACTTCTCACTAATACTGTGCCATCTGAGCCCATGGAGCAATTCACACCGCCCGTTACTGATGCTAAATCAGGTAATGTTTTAACATAGCTGGAGATCTGAGAGGTACCTGCAGGTTGGACAGTGGGTGGGGATGGCTTTTACGACTGTCAAGCTTCCAAACTGTTGTTAGTTACGAGCTTGCTCTTTATCTGAACGTAGCAACATCCCACTTCAGGCCTGTAGACCTACAGTAACATTGCAAACTTCAGACTCCTTAGCCACCTACTTTTGAGGCAGAACTCTGACCAAGTCCATTGTTAGTGGGAAATTATAATCCAAGCAAATACAGCAAAGTAAAAGAAGAGATTAAAAGGCTTTTTAAAATTGATTAATTTTTATACTTGGTGAGAAATATTCGAGGCTTTCTGCAGTTATAGAATAGTCTCTTCAAGCCATAATATTGTTTTTATGTGACTCTTCAGAATATTGCTCCCTCTTAAACTCTTGAGTAGGGTTCCCACTATTTATAGTTGTCAGATATTGTTCAGGAACCTAGGTGGGACCTGAGGAAGCTCAGCCCTTAATAGGGGAGAAGCCTAGCCTGTAGTAGGGGAGAATCTGGCCTCCTCATCCTGAGGAAAAAAGTTTTGCTCTAATTTCAAAGCTGTGAGAAAGCTTATCAGACTTCCATCTGCAGAGCAACAGCTTTTAGTTTGACAAGGACACATATAACCACTATGTTCTCAGTAGTTGCACTAAATTCTGTGTGTGTATATGTTAGAGTATCTCTTTTTTCTTCTGCTGAGTTTCCTGCCTCCCTGTGCATCCTGACAGTTGAAATGGTTAGAAGGGCCACAAGTAGCAGAGAAGTAGTGTTTGGCCCTCTGGTATACTGAAGGATATGGAGAGTTAAGCATTTGGGACACTCTTGGCACCCTCTGCCAAACTGCAACCTGCCAGCCAGGATAGCAGTAGCAGGTGACAGGAAAAAATGAGCTGCAGGAGATCTCTCTCCAAGGCAACAGATTGTCATTACCATTGAGTGTTGACTAGGCAGCTCCTCGTCCTCCACAGGAGGAGGTTGAAGATGACTCAAAAAGGAGCTTGGAAGAAGAAGCTGAAGGGAAGTTTGTGATGAATCTCAACGTAAGTACTGCTTTGTGTAAGGGATACCTCAAGTTTGTGTGTTATGAGCCCTACTGTCTTAAAAATCTGGAAGTCACTCCTCTCTTTTGGTCATCACCCTCATCTAGCCATTTTATTCTCATCTCCTGTGGAGGTCCAAGTACAAATATCCACTCCACTGGTCTCTAGGGCTGCTCCCATGAGCAATTGTGGAGCCTTGGACGCATTAAAATAGTGGTGACAGAAAGTGTCTTGGCATTGTGGCCTCTTCAGTCCGTTTTTAGGCCTGTCAGCTGTGATATTCAGGAGTAGTCAGAATGCTTTTCCCTAAAACAGAAGTAGGGGAAATGACACTTCATATTTGGGGAAGAAGAAAAATTTTGGTTTGGTAAAAGGTGAAGGAGCCATGGTCATGAATATAATAGATTATGTATTGAGGAATTCTTATTTTTCACTTGTCCTTCCCTGTTCATTGTAGAGTTTGTCAAATTTTATTTAATCCATTACAAGTAATATTCAAAGATACTGAATTTAAATCTGTCCATCTTTTAAAACATAATGTACTCGTTCTGTCTTAGATACAGTAAAAGAACTTATTGTGTCTGCTGGAGATAACATACAAGTGGCGCTACCCAAAAATGAGGTTGAACTGAATGCCTTTGTTGTCCCACCTCCGCCTACAGGTGAGTTGAATGGCCTTGGCATACAAGGAGATGCACACACTACCAACCTGTAAATGCAGATGAGTACTGATTTATGTGATAAATCAGGATAAAACCATCCTTCTCATCTCCTACTGATACATTTTTTTTGGTGGCTCCAACCGCAGGGGGGATTTCCTCCTTTTCATTTTGGAGGTTTATCCATTTTTTTTTTTTAGTGGATTTTATTTTCAGAGCCTGAACTCATTAGCCAGATGGTTCAATAGAAGGTCTGTGATCCAGGTTATAGTATCTTGCTGTAAAGGGAAGGTGGAAGTTGCTTCTGAATGCTGCATATACCTTAAAATTACCAGCTTCTGAACTGCAGCAGCAAGGAATACATATTTCACAGGTAGGTATGTAAAACACGTTCACTTCACATGAAGCTGGATTTCGTGAAGTCAGTTATTTGTGAAGCCCATTATATACTTGCTATTTTACCATGTTACAAAGCACTGTGGAAGTATAACATGTTTTCATACTGCTTCATTTTGCAGGCTTAAACAGTAGCAGTTATGATTTCCTACTGTAGCATTTTATCTGGTGAATAGTGAACTTGATTTCTTTGTTTTCTGGGCTTATTTTGAAGGCAAAGCTGATTACTGTTATGCTATGTTACTGCTCTTAGAAACAGCCTACACCTATGAGTGGAGCTTAATCAGTCATCCTGCTGACTATGGTGGTGAAATGGAGCGCAGGCACAGCCAGACCTTGAAGCTCTCACATGTAAGTGAGCTGTAAGCTCAGGCTCGTTGTGTTTGTGTGGTCCTTTCACAGGAATCTAACCTGTTGGGAAGGTCACCTTTATTCAAGGAGTCTCTCCACTTGCATGTGTCACCAAATCTTTGCCAGATTAGATGTGTGGTGTTTTGTGGGGTTGGCTTTTTTTTTTTTTTTTTTTTTTTTGGTTTTTTTTTTTAGAGTGCTCTAATAATATTCTAAGGTAGAGTAAAAATTCCTAAGTTTTGGCTTTGTATTTCTCACTTCTGGGCAGTGACTAGTAGCCTTCTGTGTATGTATTTATGAAAGGAGCTCTAGGTTTCAGATACCAAGATTTTTCTCTGTTTACAACATGACTGGCAGATTTATGCATACTGCTTTTGTATAATTCGACAGGTAACCCAATTTGTTCTGTGTTTGTCTCAGTTATCAGTGGGACTTTATGCCTTCAAAGTGACGGTTTCTGGTGAAAGTGCCTTTGGCGAAGGTTTTGTAAATGTCACAGTCAAACCAGGTAAATCAGTTGGCTAAAATAATGAAATTAATTTCTTCAACACAAGTAGTTGTACAACATGCTTATCTAATAGTGTGTCGCTTACTGTCTGCCAAGGGCATCTGGTAGTCCAGTCATGCAGAGATGTTGCCTAACTTGGTGTCTGTAAAGCATTTTAAGGAAGTAGAGTTGCTGGCTCATTGTGTTTAAATGCTTTCTGGTCTTGTACCCTCCTCAGGCAAGGCCTGAGATAGCAATCATGCCACCTTTTGTGGTCTCCAGTACAGCTGGGAACAGCAATTAGGTGCTGAACAATCTCTAGCTGCAAGTTACAGTGCACAGGTATAATCTAAATTATACCAGTTAGAAGGGGCTGCAGCAGAAGACTGCTGTGTCAGTGCACTGTTCTTTAGCAACCTTTTCTTCCCCTTGCCCAAAAAGGACTAGCAGATGCTGCTGCAAAGCTGTCAATCCTACATTTAAATCACTGGGGACTATTGATCTGTAGAGTCAACACATTAATTTGACCTGGGCTTTCACTACTTCTCCTTTCTTTTTTTTTTTCTTTCCTTCTCTCATCTTTCTCACAGCAGTCAGAGTTAACCAGCCACCTGTTGCCATTGCTTCACCCAAAGTACAAGAAGTTTGTTTGCCTACAACTTCTACCTTCATTGATGGCAGTCGTATGTACTGGACCCTCCTGTGCTTATATCCTCTATTTTTTGTATACAGTTATAATGTTGTTTGTTGTCAGTTACAAGTGAAATTCCTTCTTTTCACTCAGAAGTTCCCTGAATTTATTTTTGGGATTTGAGTCCAGTTATAAATTATTTTAATAAATTAAAAAAAGGTGATAAAATGCAGCCTTCCGCCTGGAGACTGAGATGCTGTGTGTCAGAGGCTGCTGTGTCCAAACAGCAGCTACTCTTACAGTTTGTTCCTGTCCTGCCCAGAAAACCTGTGCCAGCATGGCTGGTGCCATGGTATAAAGCTGTTATGTAGGGTATGATGAAATGTCATAATTCTTCTCATAATTTCTGACAGCAGACTGTGCAGAGTCTGAGACTGATTTTTATTTGTGTGTGTGAAGAATCTTTTGTTTGTTTAGATAAACCATACCAAATGTAGTTTGGAATATGTGGTATAACAGCTATGGTACATGAAATCTGTTCAAATATGCTTGAGAAAATAATTGTAGAAAAAACAGGGATCAGTGCATGAAACACATTAGTATTTATTCCAACAATTTCTACAAGAAACGGATTATGTTTGTCTTTAATGAATATAGAAAGTGTTGATGATATGAAGATAGTGAGTTACCACTGGGAGGAAATTAAAGGACCTTTGCGAGAGCAGAAGGCATCTGCTGACACACCTGTCTTGCACTTGTCTAACCTTGTTCCTGGGAACTACACTTTCAGGTACCTGCACAGATGCTTTTCTTTGAGGTTTTAACTATTTCTGTGATGTCAGCTAAATGTTTGTTTCTCTTGTGCTCACATGTACCTCCTCAAACAAAAAAACTTCTTCTGCATGCTTTTAACCTGCATTTTGTGCAGTGGAGAGACATAGGGAGCAATTTTATTAAAAAGTGCTTGCAGTGATTTTTGTGATACTGGTGTAGCGATACATTACAACACAAAGTTATGCAAAACACCCACAACCCCCCCTGCCCCTTCTATAGAAGTTGGCAAGTGTGCTGAGATGAAACTGCAGTCAGGCTGTGAAAGTCATCCCCTGAAGGGTGATAGCAAACAGAACAATATTGGGAGACTGATCCTTGCAGGGCATTGTTGTCTGCTCGTTTTAATAAGGGTCACTCTGTTCTTCATAAAAGCCATTGCCTTGCTACTGGTTCCCTCTATTCATTGCTGAAGCTGGATTTTGTCCAGCAGTGGAAGCAACGTTTTTGGTTCTGAGTGCTTTAATTAAAATCCGAGTTAATTTTCTGAGCTTTTTTAACTTAAAGTCTAATCTGTACAGAGGCAGGCTTCCTGCTGATCCAGCCTGGGTTATTTGGCTGCCGGCGCACAACAGCCTACTAGTCAATATATTGTTTATCAGTGTAACATCAGCAGAATGTTGAAGTCAGCATACATATATGTTAAATGTGGTGCTTTGCATAAGCTTCAACAAAAATTGCATAACTTCAGCTTCTATTCTGTGTTCTTTATTGGAATTGTTCATATTGTACAGTGGCAGAAAGGAGCATAGGATTTTTTTTCTGTATTAATAAGGGCAGAGCTTGCTTTTACAAGCAATGCTCTCAAGTGTGTTCTAAACCCTAGGTAATTAAGAAATCACTTTGTGTATCTGTGCACCTCTAGGGAAGGATGAGGTACTTGAACAATAGAGCAGTGTGTTCGATCTTCCAGGAAATGAGCTGGTTGAAAAAGTCCAGTGTTCTGATACACATGGATATGCACACCCACTGCAAAAGTATTTATTCCCTATCAAAAGAATTATTGAGCACTAGTTTTGTTCTACTCAGGAAGGGCTTCAAGAGTGGTTCCCTTCCATGTGGACAGTAGTACGTAGTTTTCGGAAGAGGTGAATTAGAGATATAGTCAGTTACCCTACTGCTGAGGGCAGACTTTTCATCACTTTTGTGTGTCTGCAGCAGACTCATGTTAAGGTGATTTGTCATTATGTTTCTGAGAGGCAGTAGTGGGGTTTTTAAACCCTGTACTTTTTTAGTTTTGTGACTTGACATCCTCAGAAGTGTGAGCTGCACTGAAATAAGTGTCACAAAGCAGTAAGAATTTAAGAACTGCTAGTGCGCTATAAGCAGAGCTTCTGGACATCAAGAAGTGTAGTCTTGGATGTAGGTGTGAACTGGGACTGTTACACCATGGCTTCTTAAAGAATTTGCAGTGAAATGTGTTTGAAGTTGCCGTTAACTGCAGGGAAAGGATTTCATGTGGGATCCAGTATAGCTAGGCTTTTTATTATTATTTTCCTTAAAGGTTGAAAGCTGTGGGATTTTTTAAATCAGTCTTCTGAATTTCTTTCCTACCTGTCTCTGAAGCAGAAGTTTGTGTAGTATAATCAGCGGGTCTGTCTTAGGTGATGTTCAAAAAAGTGCCAGGAAAAGCTAACTTTGAACTTAAGACTTAACAGAAGTCCATCTTAACAGATTTCTGATACTGTTTTTCCTGTTGTAGACTCACAGTGATTGATTCAGATGGAGCAGCCAACTCTACCATTGCATCTCTGAGTGTCAACAAACCAGTGGATTACCCACCTATTGCCAATGCAGGACCTAATCAGGCAGTCACCTTGCCCCAGAACTTCATCACGCTGAATGGAAACCAGAGCAGTGATGACCATGAAATTGTCAGCTATGAGTGGTCACTGAGTCCCAAAAGCAAAGGAAAGGTTGTAGCAATGCAGGTATGCCTGTTTCTCTTTGTTTAGGATTGGAAGGCTCTTTTATTTTTGCATCTAACAGGAGCAAGCGCATACTTAAGTAACTACTCAGAACTCAGAAGCACTAAGGTATCTAGTGTGATGTTAGGGTTTTTTTGTTGTTGTTGTCATCATTCCTCTCTGTACCAGCTCTCATTATAGATACTACTTTTAATTCCTTCTCTCTTATCATACCTTGTGGCTTTTTCTCATTCCTGCTGTTGTTGTTCCCTGGTGGTTTGGAAGGATTTCCAAGTTCACAATGTCTGTCCTTGGACCCTAGAGCTCCACAGGTTTCCATCTTCTGAAATGCTGGACATGCTGAAAATTGGTTTTGTGAGAATGTGGAGGATGGTCAGGGTTTTATTATAACATTTCTTTCTGGAGAAAGTAGGACTCAAATAGAAACTCAATTTTGCATGTGAAAGATGGCAAGGCTTTTGATAGTGTTAGGCAGCCATGCTCTTAGGTGTTCTTTATATGCTCACTAAAACTTGGGTTTCCTATGAAGGCCAACTGAATTTATTCTCTTATTTTCATGGCTTTATTAATCTGAGAATTTTTTTAATCTGAGAAAATGTAATAAAAATTTTCAATGAACTTGCACTCAGTTGGAGAGTTTTGTAACTCTGTAGGCAGTTGAGGTAATTAATGTAATGAAGCCCGTTGAAACTCAGAAGCCATTTTTTTGAGGCCAGATTTCTGCAGTGTTGCAAATGCTTTAGACCTTCAGAAATTGAAAGAGATCATTTTGTAGCTCTGTTTAGGAAAGGAGTAATATTGATGCAAGCCTATACTGTAGGGGTAATTAGGAAACTATGGAAGGGCTTATAGCATAATGGCTTATTTTTGTTCATTTACCATGAAAATGATTTTCCAAAAGCATCCGTGCAGCCTGAACTTGCAGTTTTCAGATGCTGTTCAGCCTTAAAGCAGCTTTCCTGGAGAAAGAGAATGACTGTTTGAGATACCTCATTGGGTATGTAATGTGGAAATGCAAGAGCATTTTATGGTTTTTTTCCAAGAGCCTAGTAATCTTTTTAATTTCCCTAAAGCTGAGGATGCTGGTCTCAGGTGTATTACGTGGTATCCATGATTAGAGAGCAATTTAACAAGTACGTTTGCTGGTTAGTTAATCATTAGTTCTCGTTATCATATTAGTAAAAGAAACCCACCTAATTGTGTTGTGATTTGTTATTCCTCATATGAGAGATGCCACTTTATTTTATTTATGCTCACTTTATTAGCAAAAGGACCTATAGCTGGGCCCAGTCATTTTATGAGCTCATAATAGATATCAACTAATATTGCTGGAAGAGTATACTCAGGACAGAGTTGTCTTGTTTAACTTGTTTTTTCCATAAGCCTATCTGGCTGGGATCAAATCAAGCTTGATTTCGCATTTAACATTTTTCATAAATATTAAAGAATGTCATGATGTTTGGTTTTATAATACCTCAAAGGAAATGGAATGAGATGTAGTAATTTCTGTCAGTCTTTAATTTCCTAATTGAAAAAGTTAACATCCCATGTGTCTCACAATTGTTGTGGTTCAGAAAAAATGCAGCAATTATACTAGAAGATATTAAAGTTTATTGTCTATAAATATTTCTCTGGGTTGATAGGGACAGTCGCAATAGGGAATATGTACATCTGTACA
Organism: Lathamus discolor; assembly: GCF_037157495.1. NCBI lineage: Eukaryota > Metazoa > Chordata > Aves > Psittaciformes > Psittacidae > Lathamus > Lathamus discolor. Next base: position 63,067,841 of record NC_088885.1, read on the forward strand.
TCAAATTTTCAGTTTCCTCTTTGTCTGCAAGATGCTTAAACTGCTAGCTCAAGGTCTGTATTGATGAATTAAAACAAATTGTATTTTTTCTTCATAATTGCTCTGTGATATCTTTCATATTCCATGAGCATTTCTGTTTATCTTGCACCTCTGTCTTTATAAATGTCGTGTAGGGAGTGCGAACTCCGTACCTCCAGTTATCTGCAATGCAGGAAGGCGATTATACCTTTCAGCTGACTGTCACAGACTCTGCGAGGCAGCGGTCCACAGCTGAGGTCACACTGATAGTACAGCCTGGTAAGTCAGCTGCAGGCATGTCTGGGTCCCTCAGGGGTGGTCAGCCTGATGCCTTAGCACTGTCCTTGAATACATCATCTCCCCGCATTGCACCACTGAGATGACAGTCTGTATGTCCTATATCCCTGCCTCAAGGATTCTTCCATCTCCATTTTCTGTCAAAGCAAGCATTGAAACAAGCGTCAAGTCATAGAAAGTCCAGGTGGTGATCCTGAAGGCTCAGACCGGCCTGATTATGTAATGCAACCTGTACGGGTATTTGACTGAGTGCCTGTCTAAAAGCTAAAATGGGGCTCTTGTGATAGTCTACAAAGTATGTTTTGCACAGCTGTTCAGAGTATCAGTCAGTGCTTTGCTCGGTTTCTTTATTGGTTTGCAGTTCTCTGTTGAGAATCCTTGTGTAGTTTGAATTCTCACTAGAACCGCATTGTACTTTCGAGGGAAAAGTGTCAAGCAATGAATTTTCAAAGGCAGCATCTTTCACACACTTGTTTAGATTTGGGAGCTAAATGATGAATGGGCCCAAATGGTCTGGGACTCGCGAGATATCTTATGCACACCCCCCCTTTTATTTATTTTTTTTTTTTTAACTGTGTCTGCCTGTTGCCTCCAGAGTAGCCTGTTCTGCCCATCTGAAGGTCTCAACATTCCAGCATGGGGCAACATTTTATCTTCCTGTTGTTGCTTACATCTTTTTGTAGATGATCCCTTCTGGGGAAACTTCACAGTGGGCATTTACTGTGGAAATCAAGAATGTGAATTAGAAGTACAGCTTACGGTGGTGTCTTTTAGACCCATTGTAGTGTGGAACTAGAAAGGTGTTACTGAAAGATGTTATATAGAAGTCAGGTCTAAGGGTAAATAAATATTCAGGAAAATGGTAGCATTATTAGTTTTACAATGCCACAAAAGCGTAGGCTGAAAACACAATTAGGTTATATGTGTCTGCACTAAATCTAAAAGGCTCTGCACTGGCATTAACTTAGTGGCATTGTGCTGACCTTCAGCAGCAGCAAACTGGGCCAGTATCATCTTCACAGGCAGAGGCCTGTACTTGTGTGGGTGGTTTTGAAGTAGTAGTGGAACCAGGAAAATACACAACTACTCTTGTTATGAAACATTGCATATGATGCATTGAGCACACTGCAGAACTTTGGGAGCATGTACTTTTAGATGTGACTGTAAAAAAGGGAAGTATTTGCTGTGGGATTTGGCTTGTAGGTGTCACCCACGTAGTATTTTCTGCTGGCTTGTGCACATTATGCTTGTGATTTGTACCTTTGAGCCAATATATCAAATTTTTATACAATATTCTGTGTAAAATCTCTGTTATGATTGGCAGTACTTGCCAGTAGCTACCTAGAAAATGTTATACACTAAGTATTACTTTTTACAGAAAACAATAGTCCTCCAGTAGCAGTGGCTGGCCCTGACAAGGAATTGACCTTCCCAGTAGAAAGTACTACACTGGATGGAAGCAAAAGCCAAGATGACCAAGGCATTGTCTTCTATCACTGGGAAAATATCAGGTATATAGAGAGTTTATGGATCTTCAGTAGAATAAAGAACAAAGTGAAAGTAATTGGGTGCCAGAACCTCTTATACAGTTCTGTTGGGTAATTCACTGTTGGAGAACTGCTTTGAGGGTGTTCCTGCTCAGGTGGTAGTAGAGTGATAAGAATTTTAACTTCACGTTAGGCAGAGATTACGTAAGTCTTCCATATTTTGCAGTGAGTCATTTTGAGGTTTACTGTTACAAAGTTAAGTGACAATGATGGGAGCTTCCATGTCTCCTGTTAAAAAGCAACTAATGTGTTTGAGTACCCTCCTGAAATAGACGAAGTTTTCCCATCAATGCTTCTGACTAGGATTTCTTGGTCACTTGTTTGTTGGACAATAAATTGACAATCTGTTTAACCTGAGCTTTCAATAGTAGGTGACACTCTTGAATGATGATTGAAAATGTTTGACAAAAGTTTAGTTGTATGCTTATGTGCAAAACTAATTGATCCTTAATAAAAGGACTCATAATGAAAGCTCATCCATGGTACAGGAAAAGGTTTGTTTGGCAGCCTGTACATGTTGTGAGTGGCTCTTAAAGCAACAGATTTTGGATGATCCCATGAAACAGTACAGTGGGGAGGTTGAACTTCTGGGGTGCATTTTCTAATTTTCTAATAAATGAGTATGGAATGCTTGGGTGCTTTGTCTGTAAAAAAAAAAAAGATTTATTAATTCTCTGAACTAAACTCGTGTCATAGTTCTTTAACCACCAGTGCTTACAAGGGGTGGTAAAACTACAATATACATAAAAGCAAATTACATGATTGGTGCTGCTGAAAGAATAATTTGGCTGTCTATGTAGGATTTTTTTTTTTTTTTCCTGGGATGCTTTGTTTCAGTGGACCAAGCTCTGTACAGATGGAAAATGGTGACAAAGCAATAGCAACTGTGACTGGTCTTCAGGTTGGTACCTATCGCTTCAGGCTGACCGTGAAAGACCAACAGGGCTTAAGCAGTGCATCTGTGCTATCTATTACTGTGAAGGAAGGTAAGCCTAGTTCCTGCTGCTTAGAATACAGTAGGCAACTTGCCAGTTAATTCAGTCACTAACAGAATATATTTGGTTGTTGTGTTTCAAGGGTATTCAGGAAGAGTTAACTGCTATTTTGTTATAAAGTGTATTGTGAGTGACTGGTAGCATTAATTTCACTTACTGCAAGCTTTTTTGAATTAGTTGTAATAAGAATGCTTAAAAATACTATTTTGGACCCTACTACACTAGTGTGTGTCTACTTCATTGAGAATAAAATGAAAACATCATTTTAAAGTTAAGCTTTGAGCAGAAAAGCAGTTTTACTGTGGGTTTTAAAGTGAGGTCTCAGAGTATACCAATTTCCGCTTAAAAACTTAGCATTAGCAGACCTGTATTTATTTGAGTTTTTTTATATATGTAAGCTGTTGCTGTGGTGGGGGTTAATCACTTATCCCCCTCCCCCACAAGCATGCTGTAGAAGTGGCTTTAGGATAATAATATCTATTGTACAAGATCATAGAATCACCTACATTGGAAGAGACCTTTTATGGTCATGGAGTCCAACCTAGCACTGCCAAGTCCACCATTAAACCACTCCCTAAGTACCACATCTACACATCTTTTAAATAGCTCCAAGGGAGGTTGACAACCTTTTTAGTGAAAAATTTTGGGTTTTGGTGGGTTTTTTTCATATCCAGTCTAAACCTCCACTGGCACAACCTGAGGTCATTTCCTCTCATCCTATTGCTTGCCACTTGGGAGAAAAGATTGACATTCACCTCACTGCAGCCTCCTATGAGATAGTTGTAGAGAGTGATAAGTTCTCCCTTGAGCCTCCTTTTCCCCAGGCTAAACAATCCTAGTTCCCTCAGCCACTTCTCATAAGACTTGTGTTTTAAACTCTTTGCCAGCTTCATTCCTCTGACAGAGGTACCATCAGGTACTCCTCAGAGATTTAATAGCGTGTTGCATTCTCAAGTTTGCAGGTGGCGATGATCCAACCATCCTTTACCTCATGTTGTTCCTTAGGGAGTGATTTTAGCAATCTCCAGAGGCCTATACCTCCCTCTAAAGAAGGTGGTATAATACTTTTCAAATCTTGTTTGTTCCAGTGCTTGGCTTTCTGTTGCATACCTTGACGGATTTTTTTTTAGAGGGGACTGATGTACTCTGGCTCTGCAAGTATACCATTTATGAAATTATAATAGAGCTGTGTTAGAATCTTAGCTGCTGACTTCTTGAAAATGGAGTAGAGGAGGAGAATCGCCTTCCTTGACCTGCTGGCCATGCTCCTTTTGATGCAGCCTAGGACACGGTTGGCTTTCTGGGCTGCAAGTGCACACTGCTGGCTCATGTTGAGCTTCTTGTCAGCCAACACCCCCAAGTCTTTTTCTTCAAGGGTGCTCTCAATCCTGTCTCCACCAAGCCTGTATTGGTGCTTGGGATTGCTTGAACTCGGGTGCATCTTGGAGCGGATGGACTCAGTTTTATCCATGTGCATCATTGGTTAAACTGTTTTAGAGTTTCAGTTAGGTGTTTAGTCAGAAATGTATGACAACAGCTCTGCCCAACTGTCTCAGATTTTCATTCAGACTGTGAAGTGCAGTCACAGTACGTGCTGACAACTGTCACAGGTTCAATATTAAAAATATTCACTGGTCCAGTAGCCAAGTTTAATCAACTGGTTTATTTGGAAGAGACAAGATCATCACTTGTACCACAGAGAACTCTATGCTGTTCTAAAGAATACCTACAATGCTAGCCAGTGCCCTGGAGATCTGTCCAGAATTGAATTATTTATGTCAAATCTAATATTCAGACTGGCAAGGTATTTCACTCAGCTTCATAGCTTCCTGAAACTCTGTCTTATCACTTGTGTTTTAAATAAAAGTCAGTGATGTCTGTTTCTGGAAGGAGAATGTGTTCATGTTTCGTCATTGTTTTTTGGCTGTACTCCCAATGCATGCCTTCATTTCAGTGCTAGTGGTAAGCAAAAATCATTTGTGAACTGGGTTTACTGTAAGTTTCCCAATTAACATTTGCCTGTGTGAAGATACAATACCTCTACACAAACTTCTATTAGGTAGTAAGTGATTCTCAAAATGAGAAGAGCCCAGCATGGTGATCTGTGAAGCACATGGGCTGTGTTTCTAAAGAGGCAGAAAATCTTTTTGCTTGATTGAGATCTGATGCTTAAGTTATTGTCATACTGTAAATAGTGTACCCCACAATGCTTTCTGAAAAAAATATTTTTGTGTGGTACCTCTTATTGGTATTGTCCTCATGGTGCAGCTCTGCTTCTGTCAGGTTGTAAAAATTCTGGAGCCAAATTCTATGTACCCACTCATTCTTTCCTTGTACCTTTTAAACAAGATTCTGTTGTTACTGCCTGTAATCCTCGGGTAAAGAGTTGCAGTGTGGGTGTATTTGCAATGGCATGTCACATTTCACATGTTTTGAAAGCAAATCCTTCTCCACTATTTCTATGGCTAGAAAACAACAGTCCACCCCGGGCGCATGCTGGTGGGAAACGTGTTCTAGTACTACCAAATAACTCTGTTGCCTTGGATGGCTCAAGGTCTGTGGATGACCAGGGGATCGTGTCATATTTGTGGACTCGGGATGGTCAAAGCCCAGCAGCTGGGGTAAGTTTCTTGAAGGTTGTAACAAGTCAAATTCTGCTCTTGTTATGCATGTAGCATCGCTGTAGCAGGGCAGGCAAGTATGACTCATAAAATGCTCTGTGGCATGGTGTCTGTTTTGGGTTTGTCTTCCCTGCTCTCTTTAGTGCTTTGGTTCAAGGGGCTTGTGATATTTTCAGTACAGCAACAGAATATGGTGTCTAAGTAAGAGGACTAGTTGAGAAAGACTCGAAACGTAAGAATAAAGTTTTGTTGCTTTAGGGGTAATTGGTTATAGTACCAAGCTAGTGTGTCTGAGAGAAAAATCTTCTGAAATCCAGATGCCCTAAAAGTGGAAGGGTCTGAGTGAGCAAGAAGTACCGATAAAGACTAAGGAATTGTGTCTGGTACCAGATGAGGCAAAACTTCCAGCTTAAGATAAAAATGGTGTGTGGTGCTAGACCTACAAACACCTTGACTGACACACCACACTGAATAGATTGGGTCATTAGGGCAATGGAGTCTGTTAGTCTGCTCTTCAAGGTGGGCAGACAGCAAAAGTACCTCTTGATAAACTGAAGTTTGTGTCAGCTGCTGTAACTGTGATAACTTTTTCTGCTTCTCTGCACGAAGTGGTGTGTACAGTCCTTTGCAGTCAGGAAAATAGTGACAAATTGGTAAGAACCAGGAAAGGAGAAACAGCAAAATGATAGAGATTCCAGAAGCAATTCGCATGAGGGTATGAGAAGATTTGAAGAGGTTTAGCTTCAATGTATAGCTGGCAGAGATGATAGTTGGAAATACATGGACTCCAAGGAAAGAAAGTAATTTGAGAGTCAAGAAAGCAGAACTAAGGATAGTGAAGTAAAGCTGAGAAATAATAATGTACCTGTCTCAGATTTTCAAGTAGATGAGTACTTGAGAATGTTTCTGCCTGGTTTGGGTTGGGGTTGGTTTCTGTGATTTTTTGTTTGTTGGGGTTTGTTGTTTTTTTTTGTTTGTTTTTTCTGTTGGTTTTATTGCAATATTGATACTGTGCAGACACCCTCATTAAGTGTCACTTCCAAATTTGTATTACTTTGCCATAAATTGTGAGTAGGTCACATTTATCCCAAAAGCAAAGCAAGAACTCACACTGTTGTACCAGATACCCTACTTGATAGTCACACCTTCAACTTTCTCTGAGGCTATAAGCATCCCAGCACTAATGTTTCTTTTCCAGGATGTGATCCATGGCTCAGACCACGAGGCAGTACTGCAGCTAACTAATCTGGTGGAAGGAACGTACACTTTTCACTTGAAAGTAACAGATGCTAAAGGAGACTCAGATGTTGATTCAGCAACTGTTGAAGTGCGGCCTGGTATGACAATTAAAAGGTCATCGATACGTTGTGAATACCTCATCTTTGCTCTCCTTTTCACTTATTTCAATGTTGACAGATTCTCTCAAGTTAAAACATAAAGCAAACAGATCTCTCCCTACCTTCTTCTGTTCTCTTAATAGGGTTGAGGATTCTCAACTACCTTACTGGAAGTGTTTCAGTTTCTTTTTCCTGGTTGTTAATCAGTTTGGACAATAGAAAGAGATGGGAGCTAAACGTTAAGTTTAGATACAAATGCTGCAGTTGTGTATTTGGTGATTGAAAGTGTGGGTTTATGCTTGTTTCCCTTCTTTTCATCTTGAAGGACAAAAACCTCAAAGCATTTCAGGGGTTTTTAAGTTTTCTTTTCATAGTTTTGGTATTGGTCGTGTATAGACTTATTTGCAAATGCAGCATAAATGCCTGTGTGCTGAAAGGATAAGTTGAGGTTTCAGGAAACGAGCCTGAAATCTTGGGTCTGTTGGAGGTTTCTTGTCTGGTTCTTGGAAAAAGATTTTATTTCTGTTCCTTGCTTTATTGTTGAATGTAGTCACAATAATTGGCTCAGGATTCTCAACGGATATTTGCGAAGCTTGTTTTGTTTGCAAGGCACTCTAGAAGTCCAAGTATTATTTAACAGAACCCTCAGTTTTTGAAGGTAAACATATTTGGTATTTCTGAAGTTGACCATCCTCGTTTACACTTGCTCACAGAATCTTGCATGCTATCATATGAGCCCATCTTTACCTCCGTTTTTTGTGGGTGGTAGCCAGTAGTAGAAAACTAGCAGGGGAACTGAAAACTTAGACTCGCCTAGTGCTTACCTCTGAGACCTTAAGATGACAGTATTTAGGGGAACAGAAGTTGATATTCTGCACAGAAACGTGTTCGTGCTAAATGGAAATACATGCTGAAGTGCTTTCTTTCAACTGATAAACTGGGTTGCTATCTTAGGACCCATCAGGCTTGTTTCAGTACTTTTCTAAGAATATGAAAGGTCTGGGTTATAAAGAATTTGGGTCTTATGCAGGAAAATACTGTATTGTCTTCAGTTAGTACTGAAATATTTGCCAGGCTCTGAAAGAATAGCATGTTCTTTTTTTTCTGTTAGATCCCAAAAGAAATGGTCTGGTGGAGCTCATTCTGCAAGTTGGAGTGGGACAGCTGAGTGAACAGCAGAAGGACACTCTGGTGAGACAACTGGCTGTATTGCTGAATGTTTTGGATTCAGATATCAAAGTTCAGAAGATACAAGCCTACTCAGATATAAGGTACAAAGATAACCTGCTGTGCAAGGAAGATTTGTGATTTTCATTATCTCACAGCTCATAATGACTTGTAAAATAATCTTTTCTAAGATGACCAAAAAAAAAAGCTATGCTCATAACTCTAAAAAGTGAATTTTGTCTGCAGTGGTAGAAAATTGATGAAGCTAGCTCTGTGGAGGTTCGGAACTGAAGTGTTTTGGTTTTAAAAAGATTAAAACTTCTTTGTATAGTTTATTTATTCGTTTAAATAAAGCACATACATATATTTCAAGATCGTTCTTACATACACTATTTTTCCCAAATACTGGATGGAGTGAGACAGACTTTCTTACAGTGAAGCAAGTATTGCTTATATTCAAAGTAAGGTTCCAGCAATATCTGATCAAACCTGGTTTATTCCCATCTTCTACTTTCTTGCTGGCTACCTTGCTCTTCAGTTTTCTAAAGTTACTCAAACTGCTTCAGAGTACTTGGGAACAGGTCCTGGATGAGAGTGAGGAAAGCAAATGTATACATACTTATCTTAAAGCAAGAGTCAGGAAAACTAAGGAGGGAAATAGATTTGCTGTTGTCACCTTTTGTCTGTGAAAATGAGAAGCCAGAGAACTGCCGGTCTCCTGGCTCATAATGAAGTCCATGGCATTTGGATGGAGTTGATTGATCCATGGACAGAGTTCCCTAATCTTTATCAGTGGTGACATTTGCTTTCCAGAAACAAACAAAACCAAAGGCTATAAACTAATGCCTGACAAAAATGATCTTTGACAGCAGTCATGACCTTAGCTGTTCTTTCTGCAGCACCGCAGTTGTGTTCTACGTGCAGAATGGGCATCCTTCCAAGGTGATCAAGGCATCAGATGTCTCACGAACTCTGCATGTGCAGCTTTTGAAAGAGAAGGCTGACTTTCTGCTTTTTAAAGTCCTGAGGGTTGACACGGCTGGTATGTTTTGGATTGTACTTGCTCATTTCGGAGCTCTGCAGGTATCTGGCTAAGCACCGCACCTGGAAACAAGTGCATGAAGGCCTTCTGTCTGCCACCTGGTGTCTGGTTTTGGATGTAGCATTCCAAAAGATGATAAAACTGAAGATGCTCGTTCATTTGTGGTAGACTAGTGCCAGTTGTGTTCTTTTAAAAGACATCATCAGTGACAGCATGCAAAAGCACAATATCTTAATCTGGCCTTCATCAGGAAGGCCTGGAGAATGAGGATAGAGATACCTGACTTATACCACCATTTGTTGGAAGATGGGAAAAACTTAATATATCCATATGTCCTGGGTTTACCAGGAGCTGTTTTGCTCCTTCTTAGTAACTGGTGCAAGCTCTGTGTTTTGACTTCCAGCCTGGGCAGAGAGCTGATAACACCGATTGGTTTTAATTGTTGTTAAGTAATGTTTATTCTGGCCAAGGACTCTGTGAGTCTCATGCTCTGCTGGGGACGAGGGAGGCCGGGAGGAAGCAGAGACAGGACACCTGACCCAAACTAGCCAAAGAGGTATTCCATACCACAGCACGTCATGCCCAGGGAGGTAACTGGGAGTTACCTGGGAGGGCAGGCTCTCTCTCTTCGGGGGGGTCGAACTCGTTCGGCGGTGGTATCGTATTCTCTTGTTATTTTCTCTTATCAATATTATCATTGGCGGTAGCAGCAGTGATTTGTGTTATACCTTAGTTACTGGGCTGTTCTTATCTCAACCCGTGGGAGTTACATTCTCCTGATTCTCCTCCCCATCCCTCCGGGAGTGGGGAGGGTTGGGGGGGGGTGAGTGGACGACCTGTGTGGATTGGTTTAAACCACGACACCATATTATAGAATGTTTAATGTTTCTGACTCATTGCAGGCTTTTAGTGTTCATTAATAGGTTTGTAAGGTAATGTTTAAGCTCAGTACCATGCAGTACTCTCTCACTTCCCCAGTTTCTTCCCTCCCCCTGGGGGGATGGGGAGGAGAATCGAAAGAATGTAACTACCACAGATTGAGGTAAGAACAGTTTAGTAACTAAGGTATAACACAAATCACTGCTGCTACCACCAATAGTAATAATGATAAAGGAAATAAGAAGGGAAAAGAATACAGTACCACTCACCAACCGATACCTAGCTCGACCCAGCAGTGAACTAGCCCTTCTGGGTAACTGCCCTCAGTTCTACATCCTGGGCATGATGTGCTGTGGTAAGGAGTACCTCTTTGGTTAGTTTGGGTCAGGTGTCCTGTCTCTGCTTCTTCCTGGCTTCCCCTCCTCCCTAGCAGACCATGGGATTCAGAAAGTTCCTGGTCAGATTAAACATTTGAGCAGTGACTAAAGACATTGGTGTTATCAGCACTGTTCCCAGGCTGGAAGTCAAAAACACAGCACTGCACCAGCTACTAACAAGGAGAAAAAATGACTGCTACTGCTGAACCCAGGACAGGTAACTTGTCTGTTACCAATCAAAATGGTGAGGTGATCACTGACATAACCTACTCTTCTAATACTTGCAATGCAGACAGGCTTCTGGGGTTTCTTATAATGAACTTTTTATTTTGCCCCAAAAGATATTTGAACTTCTAAGCTTATTTTGAACTTCACTAGTAATGTGAACCCTTTATGATACTCAGATACTGCAGATATGATTTCTCCATTATTTAAAATCGGAAGATAATGATACAGTCACAAAGTGAGCTAGCTCTGGCAGTAAAATAGTCATTGATTCTGTAGTAAATACTGTCTTCATTTACCTGTTGAAAAGAACTGTTGTTCTATTGTAAGTGTACTTGGATTACTAAAATGTGTATAGTCACTTGAAAATATGTATTAACATTTTTCTTGACATAGCAAATCTGCTACTCTAAGTTTTAAGGGGAATACCTTTTCATTTTAGTCTGATATGATGCATTAATCTAGCAATAGCTACTACTTATAAGCCTATGAGGCATGTAAATGTTCTGGCCTTAGATACTGTAATTCAGCTTCGAAATACTGAAGTGCACTCCCGTTTATTGGTATGATGCTTGTCTTTCAATACCTGAGAATGCTGTTATTCCCCATTTCTGAGGTACTTTAGAAGTTCTTACAAATCTGTTATAAAGGATCAGGTCTGAATTCCACAACTTCAACTCGTTTTTATTTCTGGTTAATCTGTTCTTGACTTGCATACAATTTCAATATTGTACGCGTAAGATACATATTCTTTACAGCCTGCAATCTGATGAACTGTGAGTCTGTTTAGAACATAACATCAAAATAAAGGGAGGTTTAAAAAATAAGAGAATATTATGAACTAGATGCTTTACCACCAATGTAGCCTCACAGTAAGAGGATGCATGAAAAATTGTCCATTTACACAACTGACCCTATGTTTGGTTTTGTTCTTAGCCTGTCTTTTAAAATGCTCTGGACATGGACACTGTGACCCCATAACAAAGCGCTGCATTTGCTACCAGCTGTGGATGGAAAACTTGATTCATCGTTATCTAAGTGATGGAGAGAGTAATTGTGGTGAGTTCGGGTGTTACAGAATGTATTTCAAGAATAACTCATTTTGTGAGACTGATTATTTGCTGTCAGAAGGGGGAGTACTTTGGAAGTAGATGCTGAGGGAAGACTAACACAATCCTTTTGTTTTCCAGCCAAGCAATACTTTCCATAGAAAGATGTCTTGAAATTATAATGTCTTTACAGTAGTAGCCCATATTTGAAATATTCTAAAAGCTTAAATTATTAAAAGTACCACTATTTGAGGAAAAAAAAGCATGAAAACTTTGTCACGGGGGAAGATCTTGCGACAATTTGGGGCCAGTTGAAAGGGTTGTTGAATAGTGTGGGCATTGCAAAGCTTTTTGAGTAGTATTCATCTGGTTGTTGCAAAGCTGAGAAAGAGGCACCACCTTAAATCGTTTTAGTGGGTGGTTAATGCTTCTGTGCCAGAAGTATGATCTGACCTAAGGAAAGAAAGTACCAGTGTTGTGGGCTAACCAGTGTAGCCACCTTTAATACCTCAGCTTTTTAGAATGATTAATTTCACAGTTTCTTTCAGTTTGCCTGTTGCACTTGGGAAATGAAATTTAGTTTCACCAGCTTAATTGTGTCTGTATTGTGCGGTGCACCTAACATACCAGCTAATCCTTTCTATTTCAAATATTTAATAGTTCTAATTTAACTAAATGGGTCTTCTACTTAAGTTAAAATAAAGTACTCTGAGTACTGTGCAGGCTTGGAGACATTTACTTAGCAATGCACTAGTCTTCAAGTACATCTGTAAACATCTGAGGATCTTGCTACATTAAGTAACCATAGGCCTTGTGTCTGTCTGCTGATGAATGAATACTAATTGACCAACCAAAATGAGACAGTTTTAAGCCTGAGGCTGGGACCTGCTGCAGCCTTGCCCTAATGCTGTGTTGTTCTGTAGTATAACACCACCACTGAAATAATGAGTATACATATGATGGAGTTCAGATTCTTGCACATCTCTGTGTACCCTTCTCACATTTTCATGGATTTACAACTGTAACCATGCAGGTAGAAGGAGTTATCTCTAATCAGCTGCTCTTTTAAAGCACTACTAAAATGCCAGGCCTAGAGTACACCTGTGTTTATTTCCGTTAGAGAATGGCAACTGAGGTGCTAAGCATTCCCTCTTAAGTTCCCATGTAGACTTCGGGTATCTTGGAATGGTAAAAGGTACTGGAGTGGAATATTTTCGAAAGGGCATTTTTGGTCTAGAAACCTAAGAATTTTTAGGGATTCTTCTGAGAATATGAAGGTGCTAAGTTCTCTGAAGCTCCTGTTGCCACTCCCCATTGCTCAGGATTGGCTATTCTAACAGACTTGTATTAGAAATTATCCCATCCATATTATTTGACAAAGTACTGTTGTGTTTCTTTTTTCAGAGTGGAGTATACTCTATGTCACTGTATCTGTTTTTATTTTGGTTGTGGTCGTGGTAGGGCTTGCCTGGTTCTGCATCTGCTGCTGCAAAAGGTATGTGATTTGTGGGAGGCTTTTTAATGGGTTATATGCAAGAACTGCAGACAATTGCCCCATTTTAGTCCAGCCCTTAGCACTAAACCACTGAACTCTTTTTTCAGACATGTGAGGAGCTTCCAGTATCTATTTCTTTATAGACACATTTTTATTGAAAAAAGGAGTATCCATTTGTGCCTCTGTGCTCTTCTGCATCTTAAAAAACAAAAAGCCGATATTAGAGTATCCTTCATATTGAGAGATAATTTATTTTAAAATTTTGGGAGTACACTGCAGATCTTCATGGTCTCCCACTGAGTCTTACAGTACTCCATGCTAAAAAAATAAAAGAAAGAGGCACACCCTGAAAGTCAGTGTTGTAGGAGTATTCTAGGCTATAGGAAGGGAACTGCTCCCAACCTGGTGTTGCCCTTAGACAGGAAGGGTGGATGGGGGGGGGTGCATCTGGCTGACCAGCAAGGAGAACTGCAGAGATCTTCAGTCTCTTTTCTTAAACAGTTTTGCCTGCTACTGCTTGTCATTCTCCTCTCTGTTACCCACCCCCCCCACACACACGTCTTTCTTACTGAGCTGATAAGAAATTCTCTTTCAAGTGACAAGCCCCTCCAAGTTCTGTCGCTAGAGGAAGTGTTCTTGCTGCTGCTTAAAAAGCCCAGTAAATAGATGGCTTGTTCAGGTGTTAGCAAATATGAAAGGCTGTCAAAATATTTCTGGATTTTCACTTTTTTCTAGGGTTTTGTATTACATAAAGGATGCTCTTTGAAATGCATAAGAGTTGATACCGGTTTTCTTTTTGTGGTTGAAGAAACAATGTAGTCATTAGAAAGGTTTAAATAGAAGTGTCTTCTGTTCTAGCCCCACAGTGTAGGGTGGAGCCTCACAGGCTTGTGTGATTTGACGAAAAAGGGATTATTTATGGAAAAGTTGTGGGTACCCCATCTCTGGCAGTGTTCAAGACCAGCTTGGATGGGGCTTGGAGCAACTTTGTCTGGTGGAAGGTGTCCCTGTCTGTGCCTGGGGTGGGAACCAGATGACCCTTAAGGTCCCTTCCAAACCATTCTACGAATCTATGATTTCAGCTGCTTCTGTCCTTTGTCCTCATGTGGCTTGTGCCAGAGGGTGAGGGCTGGTTGGTACAGGTAAGTGTGGGGAAAAAAAAAAAAAAAACAGGAAATGCTGGACAGGACAGAGTGGCAAGAGATGCCCTTTGCTTTGTGGAAACTACAGGAAAGAGAGATACCCTAATCCAAGATTTGGCTGGAGGTTTGGATGTTTTAAAGCCATTGCTGAATTGCCATATGAACTCCATTATTTTTTTTTTTTTTTTATTTTTTTTTTTTAGACCATGTAGAGGGGAGGCTGGTTAGCTGGCTGTGGCTGTAATGTCAGCTGAGCAGTAGGTGGCTTCTCCACTGTGAACTGTCAATCTGGGTGGCAGTGCTTCTCCAGACATTGCCAGAGTCAATTCTTGCCTTGACAAAGGGCATGTTCCATGTACTTCCCTGCAAAGCTATGAGAAAGAATGCTGGAAAAATACCTGAAGTGTGAGCATCTTCTAGAAGGTGTCCACTTGGTTTCATGCATAAGTGCTTTTATTTCTGCCCTGAAATCCTTTGTTCCTTCTTGAGCCAGCAAACAGTTCTGTGTCTGTTCCTTTAGCTCCAGGATTTTTCCGTCTGTATTAATGAGCAGATGAATAGCTCCTGCAAATAGCTGTTGCTTAACATAGAGATGATGATCTTTGTAGCATTGTAGAAATAAATGCTGGGGGAGGATTTAAATGAAGAAAGAATAAGTGGGGATTTGCCTACAAGCCGTTATGGCTTTGTCCCTGCATGTGTATATATGAGGGAGCCAACTTCCATTATTCCTTGGTTTTCTTTGTAAGCATAACCAAACAAGCACCAGTTCTCTCAGTTATAAAGAAAAGTGGGGGTGAGAACACCTAACCAATTCTTGCAGAAATTTTATTTGGAATTGAATGTATGTCTACCTTCTATCTAGTTACTATATTGACATTGAAATTGAACAAACTGAACCCTGTGGCCTAGGAAAGCAAGTCAGTCTTTCTTGCTTTCTTCATCTTTTTAAATCAGAGAGAAAATCAATCTAGACCAGAGAATATAACTTTACAGCTGCTTTATAGAGGTATAAGCTGGAGCAACTCTTTAAATGCAGGCAAGAAAGAACAACGAGGTTCTGTATATTGGGGTATGTAGTTATATTTATTGAAAGGGAGAACAGCAAATTTATGTGTGTACGTGAGAACCAAATGTCTTTCTGGTGCATATCTTTTAGCAGAAAGAGAACGAAGATAAGAAAGAAAACAAAATATACCATCCTGGATAACATAGATGAGCAGGAGAGAATGGAGCTACGACCCAAATATGGTAAGTGCTATCTGTTTCAGCTGCAAACTTACCTACCAAGTTTACAGTCGCTGTGTTTGAGTTGACACCTTCAGTCAGGAGGAGCCCAGAAACTGACCTACAAATCTGGGAATGGCAGAGGCAAGCATGGAGAATCAGATGGTTGAGGGAGTATCCACTTCATTTCTTTCATGATGCCTTGGACTCAGCCACTGCTCTAAGCTGCTTTGTTAACCTTAATTTAGAACATCTAGTTGTCCTACAGACTTTCTCCATCTAACCCCTTCCTCCCCTGCACACACTTTAATTTTGAGCTGGTTTTATTGCTGTGCAGCAGTTCCCTCCTGGCCCAGAAGTATCCTGTTAAATATCAGCAGACTTTAACTGCTGTCCTCTTTTCACATGTATTTTTTATTTACCCGAGTTTCATTTATTAGCAGGGGAAACAAAATCACCCTGAGAAACTGCTGTCTTAAAACGACAGACAACGTTTCTGTAGAAATCATGACCTTTTGTTGCTGCTCGTGTTAATCAGATAGTTCAGTGGACAGACTAATTTCCAGATTCAAGCTCTGAAAAGCACCTAGGCTATGTAACAAGATATCTAACTGGTTCAAATTCAATGCATATACGCACATTTCAGAGCTATAGACTGATGGGCCTGCAGTGAAGTCAGAGGAGTATCTGTCTGATAACTCCTAGGCCAGTTTTTATGTTGGTGGTGGCAATGGTGCACACTGGTACGCGGGATTGAAGAGAATGTTTCACTTGTACTTCATATCACAGCAGAAGAGAGGGCGGTTAGTTGTTACTTAAGTTAAACCTTTCTAATGAGCTTGTTTTACTATTTTTTTTTTTTTTTTTTTTTTGTCAGGTATAAAGCATAGAAGTACAGAACACAACTCCAGTCTGATGGTCTCTGAATCAGAGTTCGACAGTGATCAGGACACTATCTTCAGTAGAGAAAAGATTGAAAGAGAGAATCCTAAAACCCTCATGAATGGATCCATCAGAAATGGGGTTTCCTTCAACTACAGCTCCAAAGACAGATAACTGAATGAGGGTAAAAGCACAGAACACACTGATCCAACACATCTGAAACATGTTGACCCACCTGGTTTTCCAGAACCAAAAGCTTCCTAAAATATCAACTAATTGCAGATTGAAAGGGGAAATTTCTGGCACGGTTAAGGAAAGAAAGGAGGAAGGACTTAGATGGTCAGCTAACTCCTCTTGTCACCATTACAGGAATAAGGAAGAGCACATCTTACTTCTTGCATGTTCCATGCTGAATGTTTGTTTGAACTTCAGAAGGCTCTTTTACCTGTATCACTGCTACAGACTAGCCGGGGCTGCTATGGAACTAATAATGGTAACTGAAATGCATAAAGATTCATGTACTGTGCTCCTGTCTTTTTCTCTCAGAGAAGCAGTGTGATTACAATGCTGACCTAAACCAGCAAAAGCCAATACAGATAAATTCCCTTACAACTACAGAGAGCAATATGCGATCACAGGCTCCATATTTGTTTTCAGTTTAGGTTGAGAACACCAAGACAGAGCATTTTTAGTGCATTGTATTTATATCATCTGACTGTGCTTTGTGACTTCCTTCTCTAGGGTAGTGCTCATCAGATGGAAGTGTCTTGTTTTCAAAGAAAGCTTACACTTAGTAGTACACTTAATCAGCTGTAATGTGATACATCTGTGTCCTGTAGGATGCAGTGTTCCCTGTATTTACAAAAAAAATATGATGCCTGCAGGGAAGTCCAGCTGTCCAGGTTGCTTCTGTAATGATGGTGTCTGTCACATTCAGCTAGGAAATAGTAACAGGAAGGACATGGTGTAATGCACCTTCAGAAGCATTTTGAGCATCTCAAACAGACTTTTGCTTAGAGAGCACTTCTAAAGAGCTCTGGACCTTCTAAGACGGAACCATCAGCTGAGACAAGTTTCCATCTGTCAGCTTCAGTGCTCAATTAAACAGTGTGCCAGCCATTTGTGTACTGAAGTGCTTGTGGTGAAACACCCTATGTGGAGCAGGAGGTTCAACACCTACATTCATTGTCATGAGAATTGGTACTGGGAAAAGTTTTAGGTTGTTTTACTTTTTTCTCTGTGGCTATGCAGCAACTAGGTGTATTGACCTAAAGAGATCCCTTTAGGTGCTTTGGAAGGGTTGGTGTATTGGAGTTCCAATGTTCACAATCTGGATAATTTCTTTACAGTGTGCTTGTTTGGCTTTAAAGCCATGCCCCCAGTACTGTTCTTGAAATCTCAAACTGAAGACCTGTCTTTTGTACTTAAGCCTCACTTGTGGGGGCATCTGTGTCAGTGGAACTGGGTGGCCATGATGTCAGCCTTTTCTGGGGCTCCTTTACTGACATGCTGGAGTCTTGGGCTGAGCTGGAGGAACGATGTATTCTGATGGAGAAAACATTCCTCTGGGAGCATTTTGGACAGTTTTTTTGTTTTAACACTTTTTTCTTTTTTATTATTTAATCTTGTGGTGCAGAATCCATTAACAGAGAAGGATGGAACAGCATAGATATCACAGGGAGCAGATGAAAAAGGTCAGGTAGGGGACGTAGTTCACCTCCATCATAAGGAATAATTTGGTAGAGAATTTTGGGTCTTTCTCCATCCTTTTGTAGAAGTCTGGCACAACAGGTTAGTTGGGTTGAGCACTGTGGCTTCTGTCCTTTGTTAGTAAGAGTTGTGCAGAAGTCAGGCAAACTGTCTAGGTTGGAAGGAATCAGTAGTCAAAAGTTGCAGCAACATGGCATGCTCATAACTGGTTTCATACTTTTGATTTTCAAATGCAGCCAGCAGAAGTCCCTAAGGCTTTAAAGGCTGCACTGAAAAGTATCTATCCTGTGCCCAGCCCTGCATTACTCTGGAGAGCTGAGTGTGGCTGCAGGAGTCATAGCAGTGGGAGAAGCTGTGAAGAGCTAAAAAAACATAACGCAAGCATTTTCCATGTTTCTTCCCTTACCCACCAGCAAGATGCAGTATAAATGGTGTGATCCGCTTTTTTCAGAAGCCACGTTTTAACTCTGTGTATGGGGGTTTTAGGCTGTTTATTGAAAAAAATCCAACTTTATCTCACCTTCCACCTTCTTGAGTGTGTGTGTATATATATTTTTAAATAACCTGGTCAATAAAAGCAAGGTCAGCTTTTGATGTCTTTCTGCTCTAAATGTGTTAACATAATGTATGTGTAAACACATACAGTGTTTACTTTTAAGCATTCCTGAAGAAAGGTAAGGCCCACTCAAAACACTAGTTTTGTTTTCTTTTTCATATTGGAATGTTGGGCTTAATCCGTTCCGCAAATATTCCCAAAATGTTCTGGAAGGAATTACATTCCCAGAAACATGCATTTTAAACAAAAGAGTTGTATAAGGAACCACAACTTTTTATTGGCCATGCTGCTATTAATGCTTCTGCTAAATACTGTATCCAGTGTGCCTTTATCTATAAACTTACCTTGTAGGACATGTCAAGTGTAGTCAGCAGCATCCTTCAGTTTTGTGAAGTCAGTCACTTGTGCTCTGGGTTTATTTTATGTTTCTAAAGCTGATGCTGAAGCTTAGTAGGTTGTTCTTTCAAGAAAAGCAAACTAAAGACAGATTCTGTAGTAAAGCATCGACAGGAATCATAAACCTGCTTTCCTCAATGCTGCAGAATTGCCTGGGCTATTCCTCCTCACACACAAACACACTGTGGGCTCAGATCTTTGGATTGGGGGTAAGCTTATGTGCCATGAGAAAGTACGCATGATTTGGCTATTTCTCACTTCAACAAATCAGAAACATTAAACCAATTTTGTATACCCAAGGCTCTAGTAAGTGGAAGTTGCTTACTAAATTCTGTTCTCTAGGTGATGCTTTAACATCTTTGTTGCTAACAGTGTTTTAGTTATGTTTTGAAAGTTGAATTACAGTTTAAAGTTTTGAGCTGCTTCTAATTCTGTTAGTTTGATCCTTTCATGTCCTTGGAAGGAGAAGTCATTCTTCTTACATATGATCAGGCTTGCTCTTAATATGAAACTTGCACAGAAGTTGAAAATAATAGTTTCTGGGTTTGTGAATTTGTGACATCATATTTGTGTCACTGGGCCAAGCATGATTTTGTCAGGACTTTAGGAGAGATTATAGAAAGCCTTGCTTCTTGATTCCATATAATTTTTACTTCTAGAACTGTGCTTTCTTGCAGCATGCCATGTCATAGCTGGAATGAAAGGGTTGGAAAACAAGCTGTCAAGGTGCAAACGCAGTGGTGGAGTTCTGATGCCAGTTCTGGCTTGGGCTGTGATGGGTTTGAAGCAGGTTCTCAGTCCTTATGTTTACTTCCACATACTGTTTTTCTTTATATACAGAAAGAGTGCTGGCAGATTCTTTGTGAAATTGGGATGGGGATATTCCCGACAGTCAGATCTGCACTGAAAAACTTGTCATACATGGTTCAGAGTCCACTGTGGTGGACATAGCTGTGCTAGGTTAACAATTGGACTCAATTAAAGGTCTTTTCCAACCCAAACTGTTCTATGGTTCTGTGAAAATAAAGAATATATTCCATTTGGAACTGGTTAAGATACTGCCTCTCTTTGAAGGCAGACAGTGTGTTGATACTTGAAGTGCCTCATAGCCTTGGAGCAAGGACTGGAGTTTAATTTGCATCTTGTGTCAATTTATACATGCTGATCGATGCACAAGCAGAGATTGTCCCTCTGTGCAAAAGAATTGTCTTTTGCATTTTAATCCTTACCATTACTGCCTGAGGCATGAAACAGGTTCAGTACTCAGCAGAGTGTGTACGCAGCATGGAACTGCCATGCTGGAAATGGGTCATAGGCCTGTGTTTTTAATTTTCTTAACCAAAATGCTACCACAGTACAAAACAAATGTACCTTGGCAAATCTGCTGAGATGCACATCCAAATTCTCTGTTCTGTGGTTCAAACTGTCAAGTTAACTGAGTAGATTGTTCAGAAATTCAGCAAAAGGTGAACAATCTAACTACAGATTGCTAACTTGGGGAGGGAAAGAAAAAGATTGTTCTCGCTTCATGTGTAATAGTAACACTTTTGCAGCTGTGTCCTTTAAGTAAACAGTCTTAGTGGCCTTCTGTGAGCTGTATCAGATACAGGTACTGTTTGAGCACTTGTGCTGTCAGCTGTTTTCTTATGATGCTAATTTTCCTTTTCTTTCTTGGTCTCTTGTGGGCAAACAGAAGTGCATACACATGCAAGGAACTTAGAGTGTGTGCACCTCTCAGAGGGAGAGTGAGCACATGTGTTTTCTATGCTGAATTTAAATTTTCCTTAGACAGTTCTAATGTTCTTGAAATAACTTGAGTGCTTAGGCATATTTCCTATTCCTCTTCTAAGCCTGAGGGAAACTAGTTTTGCCCTTCAATATACTAATAATGGGCAGTAGTCAGCTGGAGCTTTCAGGTGGTGGTAATAACGTGACAGCTACTTTAGTTTCTGAGCTATTTATGAGGTTTGAGAGAGGTAGCCTTTCTTCTAGAAGAAGGGAAACGGGATAGAGAGGTCAATTAATTTCTTAACCTTATCTACTGCTTGTCATTGATCACTGACTAGACTACTAATGCCATACTTCTGCAGCAAAGGAGAACCCATTTCATGTAACTTTTAGGTCCCAAACTCCCCAAGGCAAGGGAGTAAACCCTAAAGCTTAGAAATACACTTCAAAAAACAGGAGGAAGAAAAGGCAATTTTTTTTTTTCTTTTGCACAGGCTGTAAATCAAGTGCAGATGAGCTGTACATCAGTAGTTTGTCCGTGTATGGAAGTGCTTCTCCCTGTAGGTGGATGGGTGAGCTATTACAGAATTTATGTTAGGAGTCTGTTTCTAGAAAATGCTATTTATTGCAAATAATTATGTATTGTAACTGGAACCATTTCTGAGCTGAAATGACTACATTTATGTAACTACTAATAAAGTTTTGTCTTTCATTCTAGGAACTTGTCAGGTACTCTTTTAGACATGGTTTTCTCCATTGGATTTGACACTCAAATTAGGCTAATAGAGATAAGTTGTATACTATAGCTTATGTCTGTATTCAGACATAAAAGCAGTGCTTTTATGTTCCTTCCTACTGACAAAAGCAAACCAGTGTCTTTTTTCCAGACAAGTAACGTAAGTCAGTACATTAGAGAGCAGAAAAAAATTACTGTAGTTTACAGTATGAGTTTTCATGTGGTGCTTGTCCTTACTTGGTTTAATTGGCTGTGTGTAAATATTCACCCCAGCTGCCATGCCAAGTGTGGTTATTTTGCAAGTTTTTTGTGGCTTATTCTATAGCAAATACAGTACTTGAGTATTTGTAAGTATAATCACTGCAGTAATCAGAGCTACTAGTGTGCAATATAACCCAAAATACTGCTGTTAGATAGGGGTAGGTTATGCTGCCTGTTTCAGAACTGGAAAAGAAAAATCCATGCATCAGTGTGTGTGAAGTTTGTGCTAAATCATAATAAAAGGTACTACAAGATACAAGTGTCTTTCTGTAAGGAAAAAAGGTACCCATAAAAGCAAAAGTTAAGTGTATTTGGATACATGGTGTCACAGTCTACACGGTGCCTCTTATGTTGGTACCTGACTCTTACAAGGCAATACTGGCTGCTGAACAAGCTGGTAAGATAACACATAATTTTTTATTGATGAATGGCATCTATTTTTTCCTGCATTGTACACTTTGGTCACAGCAACAGCCTTCCCCATCCCCTTTAAGTAGGCTGATGCAAGCTTCTGGGCTTGTGCAACAGAAGGTAGTTAGTGATTCCTAAACAACTTAAGCCAGTTGTGCTAAGTAGCTTCAGCATTCACTGGT
Organism: Lathamus discolor; assembly: GCF_037157495.1. NCBI lineage: Eukaryota > Metazoa > Chordata > Aves > Psittaciformes > Psittacidae > Lathamus > Lathamus discolor. The sequence continues at coordinate 63,090,121 of NC_088885.1, forward strand.
AAAATGAATAAACCACCAACTTCTCATATCTTGGAAGGTCTTAGGCAGAGAGTTTTGACATTGAAAACACTTTAAGCAAGCATTAAGATTTAACTTGGAACTTCTGAAGACCATACTTAAACCTTCTCCTTTAAGATGGCCCAATCATTCCATAAGTAGTAGGGCTAGAACAAAGGGCATAACCAGTTATGGTTATGACTCTGCCGGTTACAGTGAGACAGTAACTTCAATGCCAAGTCAAAGGATGGAGTTTCTTTTACTTACGAGATTGACCAGCTCCCAACATGTGTCTGATTGGTTTAGAAAAGTAAAAACTATTTTACTCTGTGAAAACCATTTAAACTGCTGTTTATGTTGTGAGTTAATCCTGAAAGCATAAAAGATGACTAGAAACACCCGTGTCTGGGAAGCAGATACGCTGCAAGAACAGTAGCCTGTTAAAACATTTCCTTGATCTTGGTAATGAAAGATAACAGTGCGAGTTGCCAGCTACTGCAAACAAAATTAAGTACTAGATGTTGACATACTTCTCAGTAAGACTTACTGTCTATCTTCACTGGTATTTGGTTAGTGTTATTAGCATCAAAAGCCTCCCTCACTGGCACCCAAGTTAACTTTGACAGCTTAGCATACAAATAGACAAGAATTACCCAGACTGACATGCCAAAAAAAGCCTATGCACTAGCTGAGATTTTTGCCTATTTAAGTTAAAAATCTTAGTATCTAGTAGAACAGGCAAATGTAGCTTCCTAAAAAGCTTTAGTACACAGAGAGGATTGGGGCTCAAACAACAGCTATTTAACGGGTAACATAAGAAAATAAAATGGACATTGACTAAGTGAGGTTAGAAACCAGAAGATGGTTTCTGAGGCTTCAGAACCATATTAACTGAATGGAAATAAAACAGCTCCCAAAAATCTATTTTAAATATTAAGAAATTAAATAATTATGTAAGTAATTGTATCCTGAAGGCAGGGATAGGCACTCTAATCCACAAAGCCTTTATCTTGTGGTAAAATGTGTGATTCAGCAATAAAACACTAGCATACAAAATGACTGATGGCATATTAGTATGTCAAAGTGGTGCCATCTATTTGATTTAGATTCAAGGGACTGTAATAAAGGTAACAAAATCTTATACCTCAACCCAAACCATTCTGTGAACATGTGGATGCAAAGAGGTGTCTTATTTTTCCAGTGCTGAAGCTGGCAGAACAAAAAACTCTGCAAATCTGAGAAACTGAACTTAATGTGGCTGCTGTCAGTTTGTCCGTTCAGCACTGAATAAGGTAATAAACCACACCATCCGGTACGTTCACTGAAGTTATTTATTAACAGAAAATATTTTTTCATCACAGTTTTAATACCCAGAAATTGCTAAACTATCACAAGTGTAATCAACATAACTGAAGTGTGAGAATTCAAGTATATGTTTTGTTGAAGAATCACAGCTTTTGTTATGAAGACAAGTTTAAGATTATTCTGTGCTTACCTGATGTAGACCTTGCTGACAGATGGATACTATGCTAGAATACAACCACAATCCAATCCAGCCAAAGGTATTTTTGAAGTTTATAACATACCTTATCTTTAATTCTGGTTTGTGCTTGTTATCAGGCATAGTAAAAGGTATTATTTGCTAGGAAAAAAGTAAACATTTACTCATTAACAGTGCTATTCTCTGAAAAGACATCAAGTTTATAAATGTACCAATGCATCAGACCGGTAACTTTGCAATGAAGAGAGCAGTGTGTTAAAGAATGCATCCTTCAACTGCACTGTCCCAGTAAGTAGACCCACATTCAAGACTGCACTGTCATAAAGCAATCAATGAAATAACTTTATCTTACACTGCAGTTCACAGGCAGACATATTTTAAGTCTGTGCAATTCATTATCTTAAATGTGCTTTACTGGTGCATTGGAAATTACCAGAAGGGCAGTTAAGTGTCTTTTAACCACCCTTCAGTTGGCACGATGCACAAACACTCCTGACAGACAACATGCTCCAGACCCACCAGGTCTTAAGCGTTACACAAATATAACCATAAAAATACTTAGAAATAATCAGTAGCAGTCAATGCTACCTTATGTGCGCTTTAAAAAAAAAAACCCTGTGAAACTCAGTCGTGGCTTGCCTTCCCCCCTCCCCAAGTCTTGTGTTACCTGGTACCTCTTTGCCTGATTGGATAAAATAACCCATTTCATAAGGTACATTCATTAATGTATAGAAAGAAGAGCTCTGCTGCCTTCTTTCATTTACTTTTAATAATTAATGGATTAACCCCATGAAATAAATTTAACCAACACAGGAAACAAAATTTATTCCCTGTAGCTTCTGCAGTGCTGATTTATTTGCCAAATTAACACTGCTCATTTTTCAAGTGCTTCTTTTGACTGCCATGAAAAATAAAGTTTAAACAGCATTGTTTGTTTCATATTAAGGAAGCTTTACATCATCTTTTGAAGATGACAGAGTGGTAAGGTGATGCATAGAAATCTCACCTCTAATCACTTCTATTTAAATCTTTTATTAGGCCAGAAGTTAACCAAGTTTAAAGGTTTTTAGCCTTCCTCCCTAGTAGACATTCACCTGTGTAACCACACATCCAATTCAAGGCACAAAGTCCATAGGAACAGAACCATTTATGTGCTCATGTTCTTTGGAGGTGGTGAGTAATGTTCCTTTAAATACTGAGCAACATTTACATCAGTGACACTACTTCTACCCAAGGATAGTCACATTCTTTTCATGGAAGGGAGTTTACCTGTATCATCATGTCACCACTTGTGCTTCCTTCACACAGCCCTTATAGTGTCGCAATTATGTAAGTTATTCCTGCAAGTAAGCACCCCATCTTCCTCCTGCTATGCACAAAGCCAGCAGCTCCTTGTCCTTCCTGGACTGTCCTTTTCTCAGGGCTACTGCGGTTCACAAACGTCAGACAAAAGTTGTATTTGATCCCAGGTGTGTGCAAACTGTTAGGCACAAATTACAGCTCTTTGCTCAAAAGCCCAAAGCTGAACAGCTGGCAGCTTTGCAACTAGCATTAACATGCACTGAAAAAGCTGTCTGTTCACGTGTATGGATGTCTAGCTGGAGCTAAAAGCAATTCCTCACCTTTCATAAGCATCAGATTCTCTCACAATTAAAAAAAAAAAACCCAAGCAAAAGGCACACCTGTCTCTAAAAGCAGGTCATAGAACCATGTTAGAAAAGACAAGTATGTAACAAAATTCTGAAGGGAGGCTGTCCTCCCCAAAGCCTCCAACATCATCACTGAAACATTAGAGGCAGTAGAAAATGGTGGTCTAGTTTCCCCTTGCCATAGGTTTTGATCTGTTTTCATTATGCACAAGTCTCCCGAGTCTTCCCAGTCACACAGGGGTAATCAAAGAATAATGTATGTGCATTCGTCCCTACTCCTTGCTGAAAATTATAGACACTGTAATCACATTACTGAAAACCAATGTATAAATAAAGAACATGTAAAAACATATGGCAGCACAGAATACTGTAAATATCTCTACACATACAGAACAGGGTTGCTTAGTTTCAAGGAAGGTAGAAGTTGCATTCATACACCTATCTGGTTCAAGAAGCTTATTAAAACTACAGCACTCTTTTCCAAACTGCTGGGATTGTGCTTTTTGAAGATTTTTATAAGCCTCCAATGCAGACATACTTTATTTCTAAGTATTCATCAATGCCATATTTTGAGCCTTCTCGCCCTAAGCCAGACTGTTTTACCCCACCGAAAGGACTCTCCACTGATGAGATTATGCCTTCGTTAACACCAACCATTCCAACTTCCAGCTGTTCTGCAACCCTCCAGATCTGAGCTGGATCTTGGGAGTAGAAATATCCTGCCACACAGAGATACCAGAATGAAAATGAAAACCAGGAAGGTAAGTTGGAGAAGACTCTGAAAAAGAGACTTCTTAACGTTTAAAAGCATCATTCCGGTAACACTAAAGCTCATAAAACTACAGAAACACACTTATCTGACAGAGGCATACCTGCTAAACCCACATCAGCTGCATTTGCTATGGCAATAGCTTCTTCTTCAGTATCAAATCTGTCAATATAAAGAGAAAAAAACCAAAAATGAGGTCTGCAGTTCATTTACCATCTTGCTGACTCACAAGCAGCAGCCTTATCAAATACAAGGTCAAGGTACAGGATTTTTCCTAAAGTGTATTTTAAACATCTAATTTAATTTTCACTTTGAAGCAGCAGAGGAGTTTCTACCACTTCATTTAAGCTGCAGGTAAGTAGTTAGGGTTGCCTTTATCTGTGCTAGATACTGATAGCTAAAACATTTACTTCACAGAGGGCAGCCCACCAACTTCCCAAACCACAAAAGCACTCTTAACTATCAGAGCCATATGTTCTTCCATCACATCCAGCTGCTCTGGATGTAGGCAGGAAAGGTTTTAGGAAAGAAAGAGAGTTCCAGGTGATCCTGCATCAGAAAGAATTTAGGACTAGCAAATCCCATGACAATCTGCAAAGTCCTGCCTCCTACTTCCTACCACAAATCATGAAGTTGATGAAGGTGTTGCTGTATGTACCTTTAACTGCTGATACAATTCAAAAGAAAATAATTCTCAAAAACTTGCTAAAGTGATGCTAAAATTGGGTCAAGAGCGAGAAACAAATGAACTACACATCCAAAGTAAGTTTCCATATGTGTACCCCAGTCTTATTACGTGACTTGTGTGATTGTACAAAAATACCTGTCAGTAAACTGTCGTTCAAACCTTATTTATTTAAGATAATATTTCATATTTTAATTGCTATTTTTAACCTGGAAATTAATAATCTTACTTGATAACTGGTGCTAAAGGGCCAAATGTCTCCTCTTGGGTGCAAAGCATTTTTGTTGTAACATTACTAAGTAATGTTGGCTCAAAGAAATTCTTCCCCAAGCTGTGCCGTTTCCCTCCAGTCACAATAGATGCTCCTTGAGAAACTGCATCGTTAATGTGTCTCTCTACCTGAGTATGCAAAACAGACATCTCAAAGTCAGCATCTGGGAATGAACAACAGTGTATTTTCCACTGAAGAAATAATACTCTCTAGTATTAAAGATTTTGAGGAGTTTATCCCTCTGAAATTATGTCAGACTCAGAGTAATAAAAATTCAGGAGAAATTTTGAATAATACTGCAAACGGTCTTCTGCTGAGTATAAATTATGAGCATGATCATAGTTTCATGGATATTAAAGATTCAGCTTTTCACATTCACACTCTCACATTGTCTACAATTTCAGTAAAAGTTCTTGAGAACAGCTAGGAAGTAATCAGGATGAATTAGTTTCTCCTAAAGGAGGAATCTTTTTTTCCCTTAAAGGAAATAAGGGAGTGATACGTTAAGTGGCCACATCTGTTTTGTCTACAGGTATATGCTCTTTTGGAGGACAGAACGCACTTTTGGCTACACTGCAAGTACATTCTAACAAAACAAGCATGAAAAAAGTGAAATATAAATCTCAAGTTACTTTATAGATCATAGAAAGGAAATTCAGATGTGAAAAATTAAATAATTTATACCTTCTCCACTGCTCTTTCATTAATTAGTGGCCCTTGGGTAGTATTTTCATCAAATCCACTTCCAACGTGTAATTCTCTCTCTATGGCTTTAGCAAACTTTTCCACAAATTTGTCATGGATTCCCTTTTGCACCAGGAAACGGTTTGTACAAACACAGGTCTGAAAGCAAACATGAACAGGAAAAACAAACAGTAGTTTATATTGTATTTAATCTATCAATAATTAATTCTGGCCTTCATGCCACATCTTCAGGTTACTACAGTGGTCCATCCTCTACCTCTTCTCCATCATCCTAAGCTGCTACTCAGCTTTGCCATTTCTTTCATCACCCCTTCCACTTTAGGAATACAAGCGGCTGTCAGCATGTGTGTGAAAATATAAGTCACTTGAGATTTTGTGAGTTCTGTTGAATAATACATGGATCAAACAAGGTCCAGAATCTGCAAGAAGCACCCTCTAATTAGCAGCGCTGGACTGAGCAGCAGAACCTCAAATCACAGTTGGTGGGGTGGGGTCTTTTTTTTCTAACTCCTTCACTAATTGAGTTTGCTTTCTTCATGGAATTTGTTTCTAAGTGCTTTCAGTGGCCTATTAATTTGTGCTACCACTTTGCTCTGACTGCATCCTATTTTGGTTGCTACAGTCTCAAAAGTAACAACTACTTGATCTTTCTGTGCAGCAGCAGAGGTGTCTTTCATGTTAGATCTTATGCAGTCTGACCACAATTAATTAATTGTGGTCTAATTAATTTATTGCCAACAACAAAATGCTGACAAAATGCCTTATCATTTTTCACACTCTTGCAAGAGGTTCTAATGATCTTCCTTCTTAGTGACAAAATTGTCAGGCTTGCTGATAACTGGCTTGAGTGCTGAAAGCCACATGTGACTCTTCATTGCGAAGCGTTCTATGCTTTCCTTTTACATAAAATAGCTTATTTACAGTTTAAACTGTAAGTACAGCTCTTCACTTCCTATAAACAAGGACAAAAAGATTAGTCTTACCTGCCCCGAGTTTCTATACTTGGAAGCAAGAGCTCCTGCAACAGCACGGTCTACATTGGCGCTGTCAAACACTATGAAGGGAGCATGTCCTCCAAGCTCCATGGAAACTCGCTTCACTGTGCCAGCTGCATGTTTCAGCAGTATCTGTAGGCAACAGAGGAGACACAGAAATCTGTACCTCTACCAGATGTGAACTGTGGAATCAAGAGATGAAAAGCAGTGAAAAACTAACTCTGGCAGGGAATTAATCTGCATCTTCTCTGTAATGCTAGACCATCTGTTTTCTCCTATGACACAAACAAGGACTTATTTCCTTCATTAAAATCTTCAGAGATTGAATTCTGGCCAGGAAATACTGGAGAGAAGGATTTTCGTCAACTTTAGTTCAAGTCAGGCTTTTGTACACTAGTATTGTCACTGTTGTTTTCTCATTCTTTTCTTTTTGGATAACAAAAAACTTGACTACACTTACAAAATTCTTCCAAGACCTGACAGACCTTGGGGTTAAGATTTGCCTCGATACCAGACTTTTTCATTCTGCGTACAGCCATCCCATACAATCTTATAGCCACACTCCACAGTTGTAAAGCTTATTTCATTAGAGATGGTGATTATTGCTTCTTGACTAAGGTTGACAGGTGAGATTCAAGGGCCTCACTTCTCTAATACTTCCTCTCAACTGCAGAAGCTGTTCCTGAACAATACCTTTGAAACTCTATTTCAGTGTTCTTATTAGTATGTTGTCACCCTATGATATGAAACAATAGCATCTTGTACAGAACTGTTTATATCATAAATTTAATAAAGGCAGTTATCCAGACCTTGCACACAGGCATCCTTCTGTGAAGTACTGATACTGAAGTAAATAGTAGTATAAAGTAAATAGCAGTATCTCAAGAAGTACACAATTATTTGGACAATCTGTACACAACAGCCAGAAAAGAAGGCATCTCTGTATAAAGGCACACACTTCCCCCCCTACCTTTCCAGCATAACCACCATAATATTCTTCAAGGATATTCTGTGCACTTATGTACCTTTCCTGTTGCTGTAGAGCCAGTAAAAGATATTTTGGCTACCAATGGATCAGTGCACAGGACTTCCCCTACAGCTGATGTCTGTTGTCTGGAACAAGGAACAACATTATACACTCCTGCTGGAATTCCAGCTTGGTTTGCAAGCTGCAACAAAAGAAATACATAATTTGCATTATCAGTGCATTTTGCACAAGAAATAGTCACTAATGTTTACCATTTCAAAGAAACCAGTCTGTAAGTCAATGAAAACTGGAAGTCCACAGCACAACAAGAAACAGATGCCACCGTGTCAAGAGAGCAGCCTCACTCCAGTTTAAGCTGGCTGTCAGAGTAACCAAAGATAGAAAGATGTTTTTCTTTGCTAAATGGCTAGGTCCTCTTTGAGGCTCTAGACTGTATTAGAGCAACTTTCAAAGATTCTTACTAAACTAAATCTTTGGATCAAGCCAGCTTGCCCTTTCTTCATGTATGAAGCTGGCCAGAGGTATCTTCAAAGCCCATCTTGACTCTCCATTTACAGCTTCAGTTCACTGCTAAGGTAAAGCTTAGCATAAAAGCTCACCTCCCCAAGAGCTAATGCTGATAACGGTGTGTCCTCTGCAGGTTTCACTACCACTGTACAGCCAGCTGCCAGAGCTGCACCAACCTTCCGGGTAATCATAGCGCTGGGGAAATTCCACTAGGATGAGAGAAAAAAGTACAGTCAAACTTGGGAAAATTTTGCCTCTGTTTTTGCAGAAATAGCTAACCTTTTCTGTAACCCAACAGATGTGTATTGTCCTAAGTGAACATTACAGAGAACCACTGCCAATCTAGGAAGAAGCAAGCACAGGGCAGATGAAACCTAACGGGTGTTTGCAAGGACTGGAAGAGCCATCAGTCAAGCCACAGCCCCATTCTGTGGGCTGAGCTTAAAACCCTCCCATGATTTCAAAATGCCAGCTATGCTTACTGGGGTTATGATAGCTGCCACTCCTACAGGCTGCTTCAGCACCAGGATTCTTCTGTCTTTTGCAGACGCTGGAATGACATCACCATAAATCCGGCGAGCTTCCTCTGCAAACCACTCCAGAAATGAGGCAGAATACAGGATTTCACCCCGTGCTTCCTTCAGAGGCTTCCCCTTTGATTAGATCAAAGAAACATTAAGCAGCAGACTGAAGTAATACAAACAAGTTCAAGTCAACTGAATCTGAAATCACTTTCTGTTCTTTTTCAGAGTACTTATAATCCCCTATCATGTACACTGCAATCTCCAAAAAGGACTGTATGAATGATTGCAGCAGAATTGTGTGGCTTCAGTACAGCCACTGTAGAGACAACATTTTGTATGCTGTGCCTGGATTCCGCACCAGCTACCGAGAAGGAGAAAAGTGACTGCTACAGCTGAGCCCAGCACACCTGCCCAAGACAAGGAGGTAGAATAGCAAATGTAGCATGTCTTTTATTACAAACTTAGCACAGCAGTTAGCTGCTACTAGCATTCTGAGGAAGATGAAGATCATGGCACAACAGTTACAGGTTTATGCCAGGGACATTTGTTCTGGGGAGTACTACTTTGGACTAACTCCAGGTCTGATCCTGTGAACTGAATGCCCCTTTGCAGCTGGGACACCACAGAGGAGCTGCTCAAGTATCTCACACCATGGTTTTACCCAAAAGTATACCAGTTGGGGAGCTCCCAGACTGCTCTGCTCTGCGATGCAAACCAAAGCACACTGAGTGAATTCAACTTGGAAGACTTGCTTTAATAATACTGCAATTTTTCAAAGTCAAGGAAACTGAAAAAGCACAAACATTTCTGCCATGAACACCATGGTTTAGGTTAATGTATGTTTTTCTATAACATGAAGCAAAACACGGGTCTGATTCCTGCTGGATTGCTAGGCACTATTGTCATCGACATAAGAGACACTGTGTCAGAAACATTTGAAACATTATCCATTGACCTAACCGAGTGATGTGAATGCACACAATGGGTCTGACAGGCTCAACTTTATGAAGTATTAGGGTGGCAAACCGACGAAATGCATACAGGGTGTTTTGACGTCTGCCCATTTTTACTTCAGTGTTAGATCAGTTTACTTTATTTCAGTGCCAGCACCCCTGTGTTAAGGTTTCCAGGGAGGCTGAATGCGAGCACGGCACAGCGCCCATGGCCGGTCAGAAGGGCGGCCGGCCCTGCTGCCCTACTCACGTTCTCGGCCGTGATGATCCTCGCCAGCTCGTCCTTGTTCTCTATCATCAGCTCGTACCATCTGCGGAGGCGCACGCTCCTCTCCTGGGGAGACAGAAGGCTGCCGTGGCTGCCGCCCGCAAGGACGAGCTTCTCCGAGGGGGAAGCGAGGCCCCGGGCAGCCCCTGGGGCAGCCCCACAGCCGCCGCAGAACGGGCGGCCACCGCCGGCCCGGACCTCCCGCCCTGGGAGGCGCTGGGAGCCCAGCTCTGCGCCGAGCCCCGTCGCTGCCCCGGCGGACGCCATGTTCCGCGGCCGCTCACCTTGGCGGGGAGGCGGCCCCAGGCGGCGCCGGCACCGTGAGCGGCCCGCACGGCCTCCCGCGCCTCGGCCGCCCCGCAGTCGGCCACTCGGCCCAGCTCCTCGCCGCTGGCCGGGTCCTGCACGGGGAAAACGGTGGGCGCCTCCACCCACCGGCCGCCCAGCAGGCCGCCCCAGCGCACCAGGGAGGCTGGCAGCGCCGAGCGGCTGCGCCGCCGAGCTGCCGCCAGACCTGGGGGCCGCGGCGGCAGCGGGAGGAGGAGGCGGCGGGTGGCGGCAGCCCGCCGCTGCAGAAAGCACGCCATGGTCGCGCAGCGGCGGCAGGCGGCGGGGCCCGCGCCCGGCCTGCCCGCACCGCCTCGGAGGAGGAGCTGCGGAGGGGCCGAGCCAGAGGCGGCTGCTCGGCAGGGCACAGTGGCAGGCGGCGCTGGGGTGGAGGGTGGCGTTTGGTCTGCTGTTGGAGCGGTGGGGGCATGGCAGCGGGGAGGTTCTGCTTCCCGGAGCCCGCTTTCTCTTAACCCCATCGAGACCCTATCCAGAAGGAGAGAGGGCAATAGTGTTTGATGGCTTAACCGCAGGAGCACCGGCCTGCAGGAGGCTGTGGTTGCGGTGGGCCGGTGGCCCTCGTCTCCATCCAGCAGGTCCCATGGTGGCATCGGTCAGTCTGCGGCACGAAGGCTGTATGAAGGCCCTGCCCGGTACCACCATGTTGCTGGAGACTGGCGTGGCTGTGCCACATGTGCCAGCCTTGCCCGGGCATGGTGACAGGGTCAGGTATGCATGAGGGGGTGGCTGCGAGCTGCAGCACACCCAGCCCTTGCAGTCACATGAAAGTTCATGGCAGTGCGTGTGTCAGGAGTGCTACCATGATTTCCCCCATCATCAGCTGGGGTTTCTGTCTGGATATGACCCAAGCATATGTGTGCAATGTGCTGTCAGCTCACCAAAGTTAGGACTTTGTGTTGCCTACAACTTGGGAACTAGTGTGTTTCTACTAATGCTCCGTTGGCTTTAAGTTTTTGTGAAAACTGACGCAGTTGTTGTAAGGCAAGTGCACCATGAACTGGACAAACTGGGAGGATGCTCTTCGCTGTGCTTTATATGTTAACAGAAGCCTCACTTCCGTGCAGTGATGGCAGTTACGCTGTCCAAATCCCACAGGTGGGGGAACACCTATAGATTACTTAATTTTTTTATATATCTCAATCATTTAATTTGAGGTAAAGAAAAGCATTGCTCTAAAATAGCCGTTCAAATACAGCAGTCATTTACGTGCTGTGTCAGCAATATATCTGAAAGAAAAGGCATGCTCCGTAACCCACATTTCAAAGGTCGCAGCGCTACTTCTACAGGCTTCTGAAAAAATTGCAGTTTGAGCCAGCATCATGGGTGGTTTGAAGATTTGGTCTGTTCTGCTGGTTATACTTTGCCATTTCTGGCAAAGGTGTCTCCCGAGTGGAATTTCAACACATGTTGAAATAGGTAAGATATTCAGAATGGATTTCCGTGTATTTTTGTTTGTTTGTTTGTTTCTTGGGAAGAGAAGTAAATCCTGATTTGACTGGAAAGCAAAGGGAGGAAATAATGTTAAAGTAATGAGCATTCTGTATAATTTTTGTATTAAAAAGTAAATTATACATGGAATAGATGAGTAGTTTGATTTTAGAGTTCGAAACTTTGTTGGTTTTATAAGCAAAATGCTTGAATCGATTTAGTTGCGTACTTTTCCGTCTTCTAGAACAGGCATTATGTAACTGGAATGTTTGTGAGTCTTAGGCAGACAGGGTTTGGTTTGGATAAAGAAGAGGAACAGTTTACGCAGTTCATGGGATTGTTATATTTAAACTAAAGAACAACACAGACCATTTGTGGCAGCTCTGTTTTCAAATCACCGTGTACTAATTTTGCCATGCCTGCATAAAGTAGATCAGATGCTGTAATGTTTTTGTATCTATGGTTAACGTAATTACAACTGTTCTCTATCTCTTCCTGGTAGGTTGCTATCTGTAGCCTGAACAGCCTAGATTTATAGAGAATGAAGGAGAGAACTGAGGGGACATCAAAGAGGGGGAATATTCCTGGTTTGAGTTTCTTGTTTGCATATGTTATTTTTAATACCTGGTTTCTGCTGTAGTTCTTGCAAGAACACTCTTGGGTAGTGTGAGGTCATTCTGAAGTGTTTACTCAAATAGACTGTTCTAATTGTTTGCTCTTCTGTTTCTGATTCTAAATCCATTGCTCAACAAACAGAGAGTAAGACATGACAGATGGTAAAACGTATGGTGGTGTCTCTATTCAGGTAATCTTCTCAGACTTTAAATACTAAATACATGCAACTTTGAACAAATTAAAGGCTGGGATTATTCATGGCATTCATTTGAGACTATGTTCCCTTGCTGAGTGTTGTACCCTTGGTCAGTATCCTGTAGCCGTTTGCTTTTCCAGACAGTGTCAAGAAACCCATAGGAACTGGTAGGAGAAATCACAGTGCCTGAGGTTAGGCAAGCACAAGCATCTTTGCAATGTTTGTGCTGTAATTACTGAGTATGGGCTTCTGAAAACTTGGAATAACAGATTTGGAAGAATAGAGTGTATCTGCAAGAAATCGACAAAGAGAAACAAGAGCTTATGGCTCTGTTCCAAAGCAGTAAGATTTTTTCTACTCAAGCACATTGCAGGAAACCTGCATTTATGTGATTTAAAGATCTTGGTGTCTCTGAGAAGTAGTGTGTACGCTGAACTATTGGTCATAGTTTACAACAGAGTTTGTTCATTTGTCAGAAAAGAACATTAAACTGGGATCAGCTCTGATGCTGCTGAAGTCAGTGCATTAACTAATGTGCAAATAAAAGTCCATGATGGTAAGATGCTGAAAGTTACTGCCAAATCCAAACAGTGAGTATTCCAAGACAGAAAACCCACAACAAACTGTAGAAAGGAACTCCTCCGACTCAAAACCAGCACTGAAATCTATCAGGGACAAGCTTCTGAAAGTACTTTCAAAAACGGTTACAAACTCTGCCTGATCAAAATGTGGATCATGTTCAGTGTGCTCAGCAGAGCTGTGCCATGTCCTACTTGGCCACGGCCTTGTGGCTGGGGGCAGGTCTGAGTGGGGAGGCTCTTCCTCCCCAGGGGCTCCTATCAGACCCGCTCTGTGGAACTGTGGGGATCCGTCATAATATTCAATGTAAACATGAACTTGTAGGACCTGGGCCCACGTGGGTAATGAGAGAAGTTGGGGGGAAGGACAGAGGAATGTGAGACACAAAAAGCAAACTACCAGACTGAGACTCTCCCAGACTGGAAATAGAGATGTGTGTTGAAATGGCTGAGCATAAAAACGATGGCTTTTTTATTATTATTTTTAAGTTATTCCTGTTTTGGTGCAGGATTGGTCCTTGAGGTGCCTTAATATATTTGAGTAAGGATGGTTTAGATTGTTGGATAAAATTCAAAGTGAAAGAACATTCAAACCGACACAGTTTTGTATAGATCTTATTCCAGAATGAGAGTGGGTTTGGGGATTTTTTTTTTTTTTGTGATTTATTTGGTAAGGATCAAATGAAATACAGCATATTCTGGCTTATCTTGAGCAGTCTTTGTAAATAGCTTCAAGTGAGAAGTAAAACTTTGTGTGGGAAGGCAAGATGATAACCCATGTGTACAATTTCAACTGAATAATTTTAGTGGCAATGTTGGGTGTTTTTACAGGAGTGTTAATGGATTATCTCTGGGATCTAACATTGTTAGAAGGAGACTTCATGAAATTCATGTCAGTTTGCTTCATTCTCTTGTTATACTTAATAAATATTTTGTCAGTAAGAATGTCTGGATATTCAGTGAATAAATAGTATTATTTACCTTGCTGACTTTAGGTTTTTGTAGGTTTTCATACCTGTTAAAAATTAATCAAACTGTTAAAACATCTGCATTGATTCCTGAGGCACGTTTTTTTATGTTAAGGGCAACAATGAAACTTAAATACAATTCATATGAGTCCTTTATAGCTAGGACTTTGTGATTCATACTGTATACGTGTGATCATGTCAGTTCACTGTGGTAGCTTAGTTCTGGACATGGGGAGTTTCTTTTCCCTGCATCATGTTCTAGTGTGAGGCATCCCTGCCCATGGCAGGGGGTTTGGAAGTAGGTGATCTTAAGGTCCTTTCCAACGCAAACCATTCTATGATTCTATGATTTCAGCTTTGTTGGTCAGCTTGGGAGCTGGGGATTCAAGAGACTGATGAGATCTCAGTGCCTAGATGTGCCACAGAAACAGCATTTCCTTATTAGCTCAGTAGATGAGAAAAGACACCCTCTCACAAGTACAGAGTATTTTGAGAAATCAGGTTTCATGCACCTCTGTGACTTGGCTTAGGTATAACAATGCAGTTATTCTGGTTTTGATAATGCTTCTAACAAAACGCAGGCCTGGCCACAGTACCTATAAATCAATACTTCAATATGTTGTTTTTCAGCACATAGAGCTCTGGAATTTTTCATTAAGCACGAAAGGAATGTTAATTATAGACAGGTAGGAAGCATATTATTGCTTAATTGTGTATACCTTTCTTGTGAATGTTTCTTGGTCTGTCTTCTTGCCTTTCATTTATTGTTTATTCTCAGTAATCTGTGTGTAAATGTTGTGCCTGGGCTGTATTTTTATCTTTTTTGTAGAAAATTACATGACTCCTAAATACTATTGCAAGTATGTAGCAATTGTAATAATGCTTTCTTGCATGTTTTCCTGTCTTCTGAAGTAAAACCCTCCATGAGTAGTTGTATTATAAGAATCGGTATAGGACTTTTGGAAAGGCAATTTCATAAACATAAAGTCAGGAAAATGACAGCAAGGTTTGAATGTTGTCCACCACATATATAATTCACTGATTTCTGATTGGTGCAAATAGTTTTTCTTTCATGGGCCGTACCGAGCAGAGGACTACAAGCATGTGGGCAGTTTTCATAAACACATATACAAAATGCAGATGTGTTTTATGTTTAAAACATTTTTAATGCGTCTTAGGACAATGTAAAGAAGACCATTTTAGATAACTCCGTGTTTT
This sequence comes from Lathamus discolor, assembly GCF_037157495.1. Taxonomy (NCBI): domain Eukaryota; kingdom Metazoa; phylum Chordata; class Aves; order Psittaciformes; family Psittacidae; genus Lathamus; species Lathamus discolor. The sequence goes on from NC_088885.1 coordinate 63,105,284, forward strand.
ATCAAAGTAGGAGATCACTCAAAGTGAGTATTCACACTGTCCACTGTGGACAGCTATGCTGTGATTCAAAGGATGAAAGTTAACAGCCCAGGCTTTTTATCTAGTCCAGGAGGAGGAGAGCACCTTCAGAAGGTGACTTCACCAGCATCTATGTTAGATTGTATGAATACTTGCCTAAATGCCCTCTCAAATTTGTGTATACTGATCAGCTTAGTTTCTTTTACTGGGGGGAGGGGGGGTGGAGAGAATGTTGCAGGATGATGATGACACTGAAATAACATTTACCAAGATTATAGTTGTATCTCGCAGTATTTTATCTTAGATATTGGCAGTAAACTCTGTTTTTGTTCTCTGCAATAGCATTCTGATTCCTTTTTCCCCCATGCTTTTCCCAGTTATTACTAAACCACCAAGATGCATTTCAGGCTGGGAGCATTTATCCTGATGCTTTTTATCCTCCAATCTGCAAAAGTGGTAAGAAAAATCCCATATTGTAACAACTGTATTTTTATGTGAAAATCTTATTGAATTTAGTAGGGTTAAAAATAGTTGTGTTGTAAGAAATGTAGTAAGGCCAAAAAAACCTTCCTGCAAAAACATCCAGCACTTGTGTTAGTATTTTGAGCCTTTTTGTAGAACTTCATAAGAAATTAGTAAGTTTGAAAATGTTTTTAGAAAGTAACTTTTGAGTAAATGTAACTAATGGGTAGGGGATTTAGATAGAAGGATGCTGTTTGACTGAATTAGGTCAGTTTACTGAGTACTGTCTTGGGGAGAAACTGAGAGGATAAAATTATCTTTTTTCAAAGTCTAGCAGAAAGCCTAGAGCTGATTTCTGTACTAGGAAGTATTTGTTTCTATCAACTCAGTCACAAAGATGATAGAAGGATATAAAAAAAAAAAAAGACCCAAAATGAAATAGCGTAGGGCTTGCTGGTCAGGGAATGTTAGTAACATCCCCGTTTAAAGCCTTCCTTTTCCAGACTGCTGTCTTCTGTCTTGTACTGGTTCATGTTTGCAATTAATATCAGTCTTAGTTTTGCTGCTTCTAGATCTAAAGAGTGCACTACAAATTTAGCACTCTGTAGGAATGGCTGTAAAAAGGATGTCTTGACTTGCAGGTGGTCCCCTCATTTTTCAGCTTTTGTAGGTCAGCTCTTGATCATAATCAGCTTCTCCAGCAGCTCTGAAGCTATAAAACAGCTAGCTAGGTCTTGCTCCAGGATATTCGCTACTGAAGTGGTAAATCAGGATAATGAGCAATTAGCAAATGGGACAAAGACAGCCTGTCCTCCAGCAACAAGCTATTAGGATATTTAGGCAGATACCAGAGACAAGGCAATGGTACATAGTTTGTATGAGAATACTGGGAGTCTAAAGTACAGGAGGTGGTTTATTTTAGTGGGTCATGCAAATTCAGATCTATTAAATTCAAAGTGTTCTTAGGATCTTTGGTTTGCCTCATCTTTTATATGTTTTACTGCTGAGTGCCAGTGCCTCCACTTATCTTGGTATTTTTTTTTTTCTGCCTCAAACTATGCAATCCCGTGTTTTTCCAAATAAACTTTACCCATCTTTTCTCATTGCCTGCTTTTCTTGGAGTCTCAAATCCCACAGTGGCAGCTAGACTTCTTGTTGTTTTGTGGTCCTAGGTTGTTGATGCTGTTGTTGATGCTAACTATAGGCTGCTTGATTTGTGTCCTGATAGGCAAGTTTGCCCATCCGGGTTGCTGGATGGGGGATCCTCTCTGCTATTATGTCATGGTGCTTAGTTCACATCCACATTGCCCCTCTGCTCTGGCATTTAATGCTGGTTTTGTCTCCCATCACTCATCAATCCTGATCTTCTCCCTGGCTCCGCTAACATCTTGTCACAAAGTTCTGACTCACTTGCCTTGTTTTCAGGATAGATGTTCTCCTGGGATTTCTTTAATTCCTACCTTAACTTGGCTGCTTTTATCTACCTCATCTTTCCGTTGTAACAGTTGGCTTCTGGCTTATACAAGGCCAGAGATCAGAGCAGCTTCCAGACCACATTCCTTCACCTAAGCTGGGGTATGTCTTGCTTTGTTTTACACTTGCACTCCTTAGTCAATGTGGAAGAAATAGGTACCTCTGCAGATCTGAGCTGCCTCTAGATCAAGAACAAAGCCATCCATACTAGCTTTCCAGGTGTGAGATAAGCTTAGATGTAGAAGTCTGCTCTATCAACAATGAATTTTTGTCTAGCAAATCCCATCCTTATGTTACCTAGTTCAGTTAGTTAACCTTCTACAATTTCACAGTTCTGTGTGAGCATATACTTGTCCTCATAGTGTATTGATGATTCAAACAATTAACCTCCTGCCTACCATCTTCCCCCTTAGAGAGTTTAATAGTGTGCTTCTTGATCTTGTCATGTCAGCACCACTTTGCCATTTATGTAGGTACTTTAAATGCACTTTGTAAGTAATTGGCTTTTATGTAGGTACGCAGAAATTTTTAGGCAATGTCACTTTTAGATCCTACATAATCTCCTCTGCAGAAATCCAAGTGAGAGTAATAATTGATGCTTCAGAGGAAAACCTGATTTTTCCTGCTTTCCTTTGCTGTCTTTCTGCTCCTGTATTGACTGTATCTTGTCAAGTTTGCCTTTCTGTTAAAAATGATGATGATGACATAGCCTTCGTTTGCCCTGTGGAAACCGATACCTGTCCCAAAGCTTCAGTTGTCTGCACTGAGTATTTTGAGTGGTCTGCATTGACCATCAGCCTTTCTGCCAAACAGTTTGGTGCATTCATTTAGTCAGCAGTTTCTCTGTTAGCTCTCCTTATCCTGTTCACTTGGAAGGCAGTTTTTCGTTGTACTGTACTTGCTCACAGGCACAGAGAAAGGGAGCAGGGAAAAAATTTTCAGATGCTTCAAACCCATAGAAGGTAAATCTAGTATCTCTTTTGACAGTATAAATCATATAAAAATATATCTCATTTGGCTTTTCTCATATAAGTGGATTTCAAAATGTATCATCTCTACATATGAAATTGAACAAAAGTTTTTCATTTGGTTTGTTTTTTGGTTTTTTTTCCGCCATGGAGAAAACAAATGTTTTTTTTCCTCCTCTTTTTCTTTTGCTCTCCTCCTCCTCTTCTCCTTTTCTCTCCCCCCCCCCCCCCCCCCGATTAAATTAAGTACTCTATAATTTTATTGCAATAGGAATATTTCATGATGTGTCTGAAGACACTCACTGGACACCATTTCTCAATGCAAGTATTCACTACATCAGAAGGAATTATCCTCAGCCTTGGGAAGTGGTAAGAAAATTTCATTAACTTTTAACATTGCATTCTGCTGTTTTCTTCACCTTCACTTGTTGTTGTAATTTTGTCGTTTGGAAAGTGTAGGAAAAAATGCATGGTTTTAAATTAAAGTGTCTGCTGATATAGGAAAATTTGAAATCCTGTTTTCATCTTTACCAGACATAAACATTGTGGTTTCCATATGAAGTCTGTCAGTTACCTCTAGTGTGGTCTGGTGCTTGTGATACATTTCTCAGGTCCAAATTTTGTCCAAATGGGATTGGTAGTTTTGCATTATTATCAGATCTGGTTGAGTGATTGCCACTTGAAAACCATGTGTCTTCTAGAATTCTCACTCAAGAAACCTTCAACTTAGTCCTGATTTGCTCTTGTTTATGGTATATGAGCTACATAAATAGGAGAACAGATGAGCTTTAAGGTCCCTTCCAACCCAAACTATTCTATGATTCAGTCAGACACTTTTACAGTGAACAGGTCTTGCACAGGAATGTGTGTCTCTCCCCTGTGCGCCTGCACAACGCTCATGATTACAGAGGGGTTCACTCCTTTGAAGTGGAACTGTTTGTCCCCAGTCCAGAGAAACACCTTAGTACACATCTAACCTGTGGTACGCAGATTTTCCCCAACATCAGCCATGTAATTCTGTGGCCTTGGACTGTCTAAAATGCTTAAAGTTTCTCAAGTCACAAAAAGTGACTCCGGCATCAGGGAATGAGTGGACAACATTTTGTCATGCTGAGTTCTTGGATTATAAGAATTTCTCACCTATATCCTTTTATAATGCACTTACATAAAACGCTTACTTCTTCTTGAAGACAGGACTAAAATTGCTGACATTACTACAAGTGGATTGTTGTTGTGTAGGCTACAGAGAAGCTGGTGGCTTTCTTGTTTGGAATTGCCTCACATATGGTGGCAGATGTTAGCTGGCATAGCCTGGGCATCGACCAAGGATTCCTAAAGGCCATGGGAGAAGTAAGCCTGTGTTATTTTATTTGTTGATATAACTGAATTTATTGGAGTTGATAGCTTAGCTTTGGACTCTGGTAGGGAGGGAAAAGAAAAGCTTGGAGCCCTGTTTCGGGAAGATTTTCAAAGAGATGTAATGTCACAAACTCCATCAAAACAAAGTTGGTCAAGTTTGGGATCTGTAAACCTCAGGTCTGCTAGAACAGTTTGTTTCAGCTCATATGTTTGTATGGAAGGATGCATAAAAGAAACAGGCAGTTCTCTTGTTTTTCTCCTTCTACAGATTGATTTTCATGGCTCATACTCAGAAGCTCACAATGTTGGTGACTTTGGTAATGTTTCTGTTTGTTGATTGTATATTCTTCTATTGGAATAACTAGGCCTCTTCAAAGTCACAGTGTGTGATTATGGCACTTACCTTGTCTTGATGCAGGAGCCAAGAATGAGTCAAATGAACCCTGTGTTCTCACTCTCCCCCATAGCCCTCAAAGCCCTGCTGTAACTGTCCTCATGCTCCACGTTTCAGGAGATGTAATGGGGCATATGGAGACTTGCATTAAAGCCAAAACACAGGCTAAAGGATGCTAAAGTTGAAATGGAATCACTACTGTGATTCCAAATTTTACATTATTCTTATCCTCTGGCAGTATAATATATACAGCATGCGTTCGGGTAAACCATTTATGTATTCTAAATGTTTAGCTGGAGGATCTGTCATATATGCATAGATAGCATAGCCATATATAGCTTTGTTGCCTCTATTATCCATGGTAGATACTTCACGAGTTTGGTTTGTTGGTCTTTGTGGTTTTTTTTCATTCTTCCATCCACAGGAGGAGATGTACTGAGTCAGTTTGAGCTGGACTTCAGTTACCTGGCATTGAATTGGTAAGATAGTGAGGTTACCGTCTTTAATAATTATTTCTGCTTACTCTGCACACTTACTGTGCATTTTAACAAAATGCTGTCCTTTATCTTTCTTTCAAAAAAGCGCCTTGTGGCTATTGGAATTTTTCTGAGTTTGGTTGTTTCTTATATGCGTATTTACTGTTCCCCAACATGAAAAACTGCAAGGACAGTATCAAAAAGAGATTTACTTGGAGGAACACTGCCAGAAAGATTAAATTATTTATCTCTGAAGGAAATCATAAGTAATTATATGTAAAATAATAAGTGAAAAACGTTTCTGGAATGTCCTAGCAATTAGTTAAATAAATCTCACTTACATTTCCATTTAAATTTTTGGAAGTTGAGGATGCCCATGGTTATAGATGCTGTGCAATTCAGTCAGGTTTAAAAGTGTAAAAAGAAGAAGCAGGTTTAGATTTTTTTTTCTCAGTTTTTAACTGAAATAAAAACTCACATGCTTTTTTTTTCTGCTGATAAAATACGTCATTTGAGTAATTTTGCTTAGGTAGGATGTAGTTCATGTAGGTGCCGAAGGAACAGCTGGAGGAAATGTCTGTTTGGCTAGGAGTAAGTTTAGTACAGCAGAAGTTTGGAGGCTATCCTCCAAGATTATGTGATCACCAAGCCAGGGAACCAGTGTGGGAACTGTGGAAACTTTGCCAGCAGTAGTTGCAGGGAAACACTTCTACAGGTTTCTGATTTTGAGCTAAACAAGAGGAGAGTGTTGTGCAGCGAATAACTGCACCCATAGTCTGCTGTTTCTGGCATTTGTAAGGGTTCATGACCTTCTATAGTCTTCTGAAATTTAGAATATTTTAATACAGGCTATTGTTATTACACAAACTGTAATCTTTTATCAGGTGATGTGCAAAATCTCCTGTTATAATACCTTCATCTTGGTTTTAGGTATGTACCTGTCAAAGACCTAGCAGCTATCTATAAGGAATTTTATGGAAGAGAGATTATAACTGAAAGCACAATTATTGACTGTACTTACCTGCTGTTTCTTGAACTGTAAGTTGAATAGCTTTGTCTGGGTTTTCATAAGTGAAACATACATAGGAAAATTATGCTAATCTCATTTGCAATGCCTTGCACGTTGAGGCCAGAAATATAAACTACCTGCTAGACTCTCAAATCACAAAACACCTGATTTTTTTAACAGCTGGAATACAATTTTGGACTGCGTAGTGACTGTTAAATTCATTATTACACCACAGATTCAGCATCTTAGTTCTTCAACACATTTATGTAGTTCACATACTTATGCTTATTTATTTGAGAACAGCTGTGTCTTCAAGTGCCATTGCCTTGTGCCATGTTGCAATGTAATATGCATGTACTGAAGGAGTAATGTACATACCTAAATAAATGGCTTACCCACACTTTATGTAATCCTTTCAAGTCCAAGAATAAGTCAAAAGAGCCTTTTGATATCTGGCAATGTCTACTTTTGAATATCCTATACAGCTTAGCTGTATCCTTTATTTCAGTTAATTACCAAGTTGTGCAGCATTTATAAACCCTCTGAATCCCTTCAAATCAAAGGGAGCAATAAAGTTAATATCATTACTCCTCACATGACAGCTTCTAAAAACATGTTAACAACCAACAAGGAAATGTAATGACTTGCATAGTATTTACCATACAGCAGCCTTAAAAAGAACTGTTGAAATAATTAAATATTAAATGAAGCCATTTTTTTTTTCTGAAGATTATCTTTTTATTTTTTTTAGGCATGGAGAAAGGCTTGTTGTTGGGAAGGTTGGTTTTCCATTTTCCTTATAAAAACAAAGATACAGCAAGAAGACCGTGTAATCCATCTTACTAAGAGTGTTGCTTGCTTCTTAGCTTTTTCCAACATATGCTAGTAAATCTCCATTTCTGGTGGAGAAGTTCCATGAGTATTTCCTTGGAGGAGTGGATGACATGGCGTTCTGGACAAACAATATTTTTGAGCTGACGAGCCATATGCTAGAGAATGGAACCAGGTATAGCATGTTTCCTGCAATATGAAACACAGTAGCCAGGTTCTGACACACATTTAATTGTTCTTCTGAAGGCAGGCTCTTTTGTAGAAATGGTGCTGAGCATTAAATCCTTCTTGGACTAAGGGATTTCTGTGGCTGTCTTTTACCCTTGTGCACAGGATTACACAGGCCTTGAGTTTGCATTTGTTACATGTTCACACTTCTTTCTCCAGGGAAGGCTCTGGTATGCCCAGCTGATACTCCACAGGGAAAAATTGGAGCATTTTAGGGGACATACTCAAAGGCTTGCTTAAACTTTGTATAGCCATGCCCTGAGGTTCTGCCTGGCAGTCTGAGCTGTGGCTGTGGCTGCACCTTCTGACTGCTGTTATCAGCCAGTGAAGATGCCTTCAGACACTTAAGGATGATAAGATTAAAAAGAGTAAGAGTACATGTTCTAGTGTTGGAAGCTCAGGCTTGTACTCAGAATATTGTATTTTTATAGAAGTTCTAACCTTGTACTTCTGTGTTACAAGTGTAACCTTACTGTAAATAACTTTATGAGACCCACAGTGGCAATTAATCCATGCATTTGTATGGAAAACATCACTGCATCTATTTTGGGAAATGATGCTTGAAATACAGTATGGCATAATCTGTTGTATGCTTTGTTCTAGAATGACACTTTCATTAAAAGTGCTTTAATATAATTAGCATAACATATTACAGTAAGTTTCCTTTAAGAGTTATATAAAGACATGAGATTCATACAGAACTTTATCAAGATCATTAAAATAAATATCGAAGGGTTTTCTAAAGATTATAATGATCTGATTTTGAATAAGCAGGGTTTCTTGAGAAAACTAACGACTTCTAACAGAGGAATCAGTAAGGATAAAAGTTGTATTTTTAGTTTTTCACTTCCATTGTGGGAAAAGCTTTACAATGCATTCTGCATATTTCTTTAGTGACTGCTTCCTGCCTGAGAACCCCCTGTTTATAAAGTGCACAAGTGAGCACAAGGACAACTACATGTAAGTATTGTTCTGAAGGTTCAGAGATTTACTGATGAGAGTCTTCTGCTAATGTGGACAGCGTACTATTGAAAATTAGAGATCTTTTATCTTTTTGTGTGTGAATTTGAGATTCTTCTAACATGAATAAGTAAGCTTCATATAGGGAAACTGTGCAGAATCTAGGAAAGACTTTCACCTTTCATCCCAAGGACAAGAATATTTACCTAGCACTTGAAATACTAGGTCTTCACATTTTTATTTTGTTGTCACTCTTTGTTCTGCTAGTTGTGAACCTACTGATTGATATTCACCCTTACCATAGCTAAATTCTCTCCTGATTTATATATAGAAATAATGGAACTCAGGTGTTTGTAGCTGAGGATACAAGTGTATGTATTCCTCTAGCAGACATCTCAAACCAGCTTAACTGGTATGTCTTGAGAATTCCATTTATACATGGGAGGAAAGGACACCTGATTGCATACAATATGTTTGCTTCTCGTAGCTTTCTCATAAAACATTCAAGTCGTTAGTTATGTTAATTGTTATATTACTGCCTTCTTTATTTTAGCAGAAACAAACAATCAAAACATGAACAACAGAAGAATAGAACTTCCTTGCTTACAGAAACACATGAAAAGAATATAAATTATACAGAGAGAGGAGTTCACTTCAACATACAACCCTGGGTAAAAGTAAGTGAGAAGTGACAGACATGAGAGGTAAAATTTAGCTCCTTGTAGAATTGCTTTAATTTCTGCCTGAAATGCTGTGTAATGGAGCAAGGTTTCTGGATGTTAACAATAGCCTCTGGCTTCCCTTCATGGAGACTCCAGCACCATATATTTATATGTACATCGTAAATATTCAATTTTTACACTTTGCTCATTGTATAGTGAGATTAGATTCACACTTTAGTATTTACACTTTGAAGGATCATAAAATCACTTTTGGGGTTGAGAAGTCCCAGAAAAGCACAGCAGTGAATAATTAGCAGTGATCCATTTAGAACATACAGATTTTTCTGTTTCTAAAATGTTTATGACTTGAATCAGATTTCACTTAGATCAACGTGGTGATTTCTGCTGTTGTTGACTTGTTTTTCGAAGGGCTCCATAGTGTTGTAGAGTTTCAGCCTGTGCTTTAACCATTCTTGTGTCTTTTTATTGTTTTTATTTCAGAATTCCTTCCGCTTGCTAAACCGTGCTTTTAGAACCAATGTCTGGAGAGCTACACATCAGAAATCTTCTAACCACATCTACAAGCCAACAGCTTCGTATTTTCTGACCTCACCCTATGCTAGACTTGGATGGTTGGTAATCTTTTTCCTCCCACTTCCCTCTTAATTTCTGAAAGTTCTGAGTATCCTTGAAAATATTAATGTTTATTTTTTGGATACTCTTTAAAGGTGATTGTCCAAGTTAGTTAGTATATAAATCTGGCTGAATGGCTTACATCATCTGTCCAGAACAAGATAGATAACCTATAGAACCTTTCTTTCAGATGTTAACATAAATTTCTTGTGTTGGTATTGAATAAAACTGTATCAAGAGCAAAATTCCCATTCAGATGTGAATTCCAGTCAGATAACCTTTTTCTTTGGAAGGGTTGTCTTTTCATGGTTTTTTACATTCCTTCCTTAGCGAAGGAGCTCAATGCTCTTTGTGTGATCAAGCTTGGACTGGAAGGAACCAAAATTGGAACCAGGCCTGGTTCTACTTCTGAACAGTATAGGGACATTGTTACTCCTTTTTGGTTGTGGGTTGATGTTTGTGCAGAGTTAATTGCTCTGAATTGACCACTGATGGTGCCTAGCGAGTGTTTTTGGAAACACAGGACTAGTAGAGGGTTCAAAGGTAGATTCAGGACACAGAAAAAGGGGTGCTCTGTCACCTTGACAGAGGGGCTGGCTTGATCTGCAGAAAGGAAGAATAATAAAATAAACTTGCATTGCTACTCATCTTGCTTTATTTCTTCTGACTCAAAAGTTGAAGATTTAATTCTTGAGCTTACTTCACACCAGCCAAAGTAACAGTAGCTAGTTATTTTCTCTCCACATTCCCTCTCTAAACTCCAACGTTACTGAAACCTGTGATCCCTTCGCTTTTCTACTCTTAATTCCATCAGTTAAATCAGAAGTTCAGTTAAAAAAATATTTAATTTCATCTTTTGTATTCTGTGTCATATGCAAGCAGCCCTTTTCCGTGCTCCTTGCTCTGATTCCTCTCAGATGCCTTGCGTCAGTAAGTAAAAAGCAGTTCCTACAGATCTCAGAGGCATTAATTTCATATATATAGTATAAAAAGTACAAAAAACAAGTCTTAGTTTATCCCAAAAAATTAGAAGTTTTTATTTTCTGCTAATGTTGCGGTAGCCTGGAAACTAATGCTATGCTTTTGTTGACTCCCTTGCTGTACAGGGCAATGATTTCAACTGACCTGAACCAGGATGGATATGAAGATCTGGTGGTTGGAGCCCCAGGGTACAGCACATTGGGCCATTTTCAGATAGGACGGGTGTATGTGGTTTATGGCAACCAGTCAGGGTTGCCACCAGAGGACATGGATCTAGATGAGAAAGCTGACCAAATACTACAGGGTCATCAGGTGAGGGATCAGGTCATATTAGCCACTTAAATATTTTTGCCTGAAAATGTGATAAATTTTGACTGAGCAGCAGTATCATTGATATGTATGAGGGCTATTCCTGAAATACCTCTCCTGGTAAAAAGATGTTTTATGCTTTTCAAGAAAAATACCTAAATCACAGGAACAGTTAAAGCAATGGTGACCTGTAGGATCACTTTTATTACTGTTCCAGATAAGTGGGAATTAGAACACAATTTGCCCTTGAATAAAACTGAGATAATGTCTCTGTAAGTCACTGTATAGGTCATTCAGGTCCCTGCGCTTAAGAAAATACCATGATATTCCCTTCTTTCCTGTCTTTTTAAATCTAAAATGATTAATTCAGTGTAAATGTCCATTAATTTGAAGCATTTTTTCATTAATTGATAACTTCACAAAATCATTGTCTTTACTAAGAGTAACTGGCTTGTAACTAAGAAGCAGGATCAAGGTATCTTTTTGAATATTGAAAGTCATCCTCTGTAGAAAATATCTTTATTTAGAAAGAATAGAATAGAGAGAGATGAGATACATTTCCTTTTAATCTGTTTTGTATACACTGTGGAGTAACAGCTTCTGTCTTACAGAGTGTTTTAGCGGCTCTCAGCTATAACGCTGTTAACAGCAAAGATCATAAGTTTAACATCAATGGTATGCTAGGCTCAGAAGAGGAAATACCAAAGCAGCACCATACTGTGTTCAGTTATCTTATATTTTAACATCTCCACATCCTCAAACAGAACAGTTGACTCTAAGTTAGTATGTTAGTAGGACAGTTACTACTTGGAAGAACAGTGATGCTAAGAAAATATTAGGAATTGGGATAGATGTCTGTCATCTGTTTCCTGTTCTCTGTGCTGTGATTGTGAATGTGAATTAAGTTTTGATGGTTTTGTCTTGAAAACGTCTGTTATTTTCATGAGAGCAATCCCTCTTCTTTCAGCCTTCAGGAAGATTTGGTTCTGCCTTGGCAGTTCTGGACTTCAATGAGGATGGAGTATCAGATCTGGCAATTGGAGCACCTTCTGTGGGATCTCAGTTTCTTACTTACAAAGTAAGCCACACACATGGGTGGTTTGGAGTTTTTTTCTCTCCAAACAGAAAAATTTGATACATATTTTTTTGAACAGTAATATGAGAAAGAGAATTTCTGCTCTTCCTCAGGATGACATTGTAACTTAAACATAAAGGTTTATAAACTTTATGGGTACTTTGACTAGACCAATGACCACTATCTGTACTTCTCTTTCAGTGGTCTTCTTGCACGTTAGAAATCCAAATCAGATTGAAATTTAGCAGCACTGATGTGCTGGAAATGTAAGGAGCCATTCATGAAATACAAGTGTACCCTTTTTGTTTAGGAACAGAGAGTCTAGAACGGACCTCAGGGGTTATTGATCCTTGTCAACTGCTGTCACAGGCCAGCAGATGATATCTAAAATGTGATAATGAACACAGGCACACTAGCTAAAATAATCAAGTTACAGAGGCTTAATGACCTGCAGCTTACCAGGTAAGCCCATGGAATGGTCCCTGACTATTTTCAGCCTGTGCAAACTGAGAGGCAGAATGTTATGGTTTAAACCACATTCATTAACCTTAAAACTTTTCAGAATTTGAGAAACTAACTTAGCTGCCTAAGTAAGAACATAAATGCTTTTATGTAGACCTATTAGCTTGGAAAATTGTGTGCATCTGTTGTACCTTGCACTGTGTGTCATTGCAGTAAATAATATAGAACAAAATTTAAGCCACATGAGTGTGTGTATAATGACTATAAATACACAGCATACCATCCTTGCTCCTTACCCATAGTATGATGAAAATGTACTTCTCTAGTCTGTTGTCTGGTTATAGCAGTACCCATTACAGCGTGGGTATTCTGAAGTTTGGAGTGGAAAAGATAGTATAATGAGAAGGCTCCGACAGGAAAATGCAGTTGTGTAAATAGCCCTTGCAGAACTGTTTCACTCCTTGTGCTTTGTCTTGGATTTCATACTTGGTACTGACATGCAGATACACTCATGCTGTGTTTTCTTTTCCTGTTGTTTAGGGTGCTGTGTATGTCTTTTTTGGCACCAAGGGAAGAGGATTGGCATCTCAACCAAATGTTACCATAACGTGTCAGGTATATTGATTAGGCTAACACAGGGCCACACAAGCAGGAGGTGAGATAAAGGGGAAAGGGGCTCCTGGGCTTAAAAAAAGGAATTTAGACTGATGGGGATTGTGAAAGCAGGTACTTGCTTATATGTGGGAAAGACATTTGTACTGCAGTGAAGGGAAGGCAGCACCATGAACAGAAAAATGTATAGCCCTCCAAAAAAAAGCCCCAAAGAGAACAATACTGAAGTCAGGGAGTGGGAGGGTAATTTGATAAGAAGCAGACAAAAATAGGTCTTTAGAAGTAAATTGCTTATTTTGCAATGGAGCTGGTGGTTTCAGTTCTATTTCAGGCTTAAACTAACTGTTTATTGCAGTATTCCTACTGTAATCTTGGTTGGTCCCTCCTGGCAGCTGATGTTGATGGGGATGGAAATGCTGATCTGGTTGTGGGCTCTCCATATGCACCTGGTGGTGGGCAGCAGAGAGGATTTGTGGTTGCATTTTACTCTTATTTCAACAGGAGTGACCAAGGTAATATTTATTGAGTAAATTAACCATCTCATATTTTACGTGACTCTTCATTTGTTCCTAATTAATCAAAGGATAATTCAGGTTCAGAGGGATCTCATAAGGTGTCTAGTCCAGTCTTGTACTCAATAAGGGGACAGCTGTGAAGTCAGACCAGATTGCTCAAAGCTTTATCCAGTTGAGTCTTAAGAACCTCTTGTGGCTGAAGTTGCACAGGCACTCTGGGTAGCTGTTCTGCTTCTTGGCTGTCCTCATAGGGAAAAAAAATGTCTTGTTACAGTCAGTGTGAACCCCTCTAGTTTCAGCTTATGCTCATTGTCTGTTGTCCTCCCACCATGAAATGAGAGGCACAGAAGGCACTGAGTACCCCAGTACATTGGGAAGAACCTGGCTCTGTCTACTTGTTAACCTCCTTATAGGTGCTGGCGGCTGCTCTTAGGTCCTCTCAAAACCTTTTCTCCAAGCTAAGTCCTGGTCCCTCAGTCTGTGCCCACAACTCTAGTGCTCCAGCCTCAACCATCTTGGGGGCCCTCCAGTTTATCAACATCTTTACTGTTTTGGGGTATCCAAGACTGAACATTATGTATTATACGGAGGAGCAGAGGGGGAGCAATTACTTCTCTCAATCTCTTTGCCATGAGCCCACTTACGTAGTCTGGGATGCTGTTGGGCTGTTGGCTGTCTCTGCTGTCAGAGCCTCACAGTTGTCTGCTCACCCCAGGGCTTTTTCCACATGGCTGCTTCCCAGCTTGTCTGTCCCCAGCCTATCCCTAACAAGGAGTCCCTGGTTTAGGGCAGGCCCAGCTTTCATGTACTTTGTGTAGTCTATTGCAAGGATTTAGAAGCAGGCTATGTTGAATAAAGGCTTTCACCAGCCAGTACAGTTGCAGACTGAGCAAGCAAAGTTAGCAATAATTGTTACCATATCATGCACAGTGAAACTTTGCTTATAGAAACTTGTCATAGGATGAATCAGTGGAATATTGCTAACAGATATTTCTATGCCAGGATACCCCAAGTTGTAATTCATATTTTTGTGGTCTGTCAGGATTTCTGTCAGCACAGGATGCCAACTGGATGGTGAAGGGGGAAGAAAACTATGCTTGGTTTGGATTTTCACTTGACAGCTGCCAGCTGGAGAATATAACATTGCTGCTGGTTGGTAGCCCTACATGGAAGAGTTGTGCTAGGTGTGTTGTGTATGACACCTTGCTCTCTCCTCCATTCTCCCCTACTTCTACAGTATTTAAGATTTGTAATAGATTAGACTTCCAGCTTTTCAGGAAGTTTCCTCTTTGTTCTGCTTTAATGTTTTTATTAAATTCATACTTTTGTGCCTTCACCCTCCTGAAAAGAAAGGTGTCTTTAGACCCTTTATAGGTCTTTGTTATTTAGAAATGTTTAAGAATTTCTAGGGTTTTCTTGGGGAGGGGGAGAGGGGACGCAAAAATGCTGACAGATAAGCATGCTTAAAATAAGCCTATAGATAGCACCTGGTTTGAGATAGATAGCATTTTTAAAAGCAAACCAGACACAAAATGGACTGGGTGATAAAAGAAATATATAGACTAAGTCTGCTCTAAATGTTGTGTAACTAGTTAGAACAAGGATGGGAATTACTAAAACAGATTTCTAGCATTTGGCAGCCACTGTTATGCCAGGCTAAAAGAGGAAGGTACTTTCAGAAGCAATCGTAGCTGGAATGTACAAAAATATGTTGTCACATACAAATATATTTTGCATTGTAATTCAAGCTGCAATCCCTTCTCATCGGATGTCAGACAGAGTGTTGGGAAGGTGTATGGGTATAACCCACCAAGCACAAAGCTCTGGTTTGCAGTAACTGGAGACAAGGTAGGGCTCCTTCTGTACTGTGGGACCTTATGAATAATTTGAAGTGTTATTTTGAAGAAATGACACACGTGTGTTAAAAATCTGACAGGCAATGGGCAGAATGGGTTTGTCTCTGGCCAGTGGTGTGATGTCTGTGGCTGGGATCACAAGGACAGTTTTGGTGGTGGGTGCACCTACTGCAGGTATGTCCTGAAAATTGGAAACCATTTCTGCTTTGGGATGTTTGTTTCTGCATGAACAGAAAACAGTTAAAAAGTTAAAAGTTTAGTCCATAAAAGCTTAAATTGCATAATAATTTAAAAAAAGAACAACAAAAAAAATCTGTAATCATGAGTGCTTTACATGTAGAGTCCTCTCTACTATGCATCAACTTCAGTGTTGGCTTTTTTCCTTTCCTTAGTGTTAGCTCTTCAAATTAGTTTATCAGCATTACCACCTTGCATTATTTATGTAGAAGTGATTTGCTAGTAGACTACATATTGGAATTAAAACAACACGCTATTTTTGTACTTACTCTGGCAGTAGGCAGTAAGGAATTAGGAAAGTCAAAACGTAAAACTGTCTTTAACTTGAATGCATTTTTTTGCCTGGTACTATTGTTAAGAGATTGTTTCTATGCTAATTAGTGTTAATGCCGTATAATGTTTGATCTTATTTTATAGATATCTTATGTATGCCATGTGGCACACATGTGCCATATGTATGTTATGTAATGCCAGTATTACCTGTAAATATATAACATAGATTATATACATGTAATATAGATTATATTACATGCTATGTAATCACAGAATCACAGAATCCCAAGGGTTGGAAGGGACCTAAAAAGATCATCTAGTCCAACCGTAATCCATGCATTAAACCTAACTTCCTCTGTCTGATGCTCCATTTCTGTTACTTCTTTTTCCCAGATAGCCTGTCTAGGATTTCCTTTATAACCTCAGTGCTGCTCCAAGCTGGACTGGCTCTGGTATATGATCTGACAGACAGCACCAAGCCTTCTTTGCTGAGCACATTCAGTGGGGACAGGAGATTTTCTCACTTTGGAGGAGATATACACTTAAGTGACCTGGATGATGATGGACTTGGTAAAGCTTGATGAATCTAGATCAGAAGTGAAATATTTTACTTTTGGCAATAGTAAGACTGGTCACCTACATATTCATACAAGTGCTGAACACAGTCTGCTTCCTCAATTGACTTGTACCAGTATTCTGTTGTGCCTTGTGGGGAGACATCTTTAAAATCCCAAGCAACTCAGTCAGAGACTGAAACATTTTAACAGTCATCATTAATAGGAGTTGTGGTATCTAGAGATACGTAAATGCCAACTCGTGTGTTTCGGTTTAGCATTATTGCACTTCTGATGTGTTATGTCATCCTTGTAATATCTGCAGATGAAATGATTGTGACATCCCCACTGCGAACTAATGCTATCACCACGATACTGTTTGGTGGGGCAGCAGGCCGTGTTTACATTTACAACGGAAAGCAGGCATCCTCAGGGAATGTGACACACCACTGCAAATCACTGGTATCTCCCTGTCCAGAGGACTGGGTAAGAAAACATAAAAGAGAAATCAGGGCACAAGGTCATCATGACAGCTGATTCATTACATCCAGTACAAGAATCTAGTGCATTTTGACTTGGTTTCAGAAAATAGAACATTTATTTATGTTCTTATGAATCTGTGTGGTTCAGCTCCTCCTATTTGTTCTTGAATTACTTTGTTGTTTAGGAGCCAAGGTTATTGCACTGGTCTATGCTCCTAGTCTGGTTCTCTCCACTGACTTTTTATTTTCTCTTTTCTTTTTCAGGCACAGTATGTCCTGATTTCTCCTGAGGTAAGTAACCAGAAAATACACTACTGAGAGAAACAAAAAAGTCCGATTGTAATAAACAACAGCATTATAACAAATAATGTTTTTTTACAGGAACTATCAAGATTTGGGAGTTCTGTTATCACTGTGAAATCTGAAAGAAAGGTGAGAAAAACTACTGGTTTTGGTTGCTTCGTATCATCTTTCTAGCTCACTTGCATATACTAGCCAACACCTCAAATATATATTTTACCCCTTTGCAGCAGTCTTAAAGGCTTTACATAGTTAATTAAGTTTTAATGACTCTCTGCAGTCATAATTAAAACCATTTTATAGGTGCATGAACTGTGGAGTTGCCACAATTCTGGCACCTGATAGATGAATTGAAAGAGATCACTTTAAAATTGCCTGAAATCTGAATTAGGAGTTTGTTGAAAGTTTTCATAGTAAATCAAGTGTAGGTGCCAACTGGCTTTACTGTTCATGCCAACCTGTATGCAAAGTGGATGCTCAGCTCTGAAGTAAACCAGGCACTGAGCCACATAATATTTACAGGCTTGCTGTTTTTGCTATCACTTGCAGTGAACGCTGTTCCTGTGTCAAGTGTTTCCAAGCACAGAGAGGCCCAGTTCTTACCCAGATAATTCTGGACATGTTCTGCATACCTGTTTCTCTTTCCCTCAGACGACCATTATTTTTACCAAAAATCAGTCCCTGTTTGCATGATGTGCTGAGGAATGTTTTTTTTTTTTCAGCTTGAAGGTTACTTAGTGCTTGTTCAGCTGGGTGAAGTCCAGTGTTCTCTGACATAACCTCTCAGTGTGAGAAGTGAGGTTCTCTGTGCTTTCTGAGAAAGCCTCAGGACCAGGCTGTGGAGGTGTGTGATAGGCCTTCAACAACTGGTGTCTGACTTCTTGCTGTTAAAACATGCAATGGAGAAACAGCCTCTAAATGTGAATGTTTCTAAACTAGGTTAGGATGCATAATCCAACACCTGAAACACAGGCATCACTGATGGGTTTTGTCTGAGCTCAAGTGAGGCCATTTTCCAAGCAATTGTGTTCTTTTGCTATGGCACCAATCCAGTCCACACTCGAGCTTCATCTGTATTGATCCGAATCCTGAGAACAGTTTATATTGGCAAGAGATGTATTTGACTGGTTCTAGCTTCTTCCAGTTACCCAAATGAAATAATTTGTTTGCCAGATCATTTTATTAACCACTATTCTGATGTGTGTTGTGCTTGCATTTCTTCTCATCACATTTCTATATGATACTAATGATATGGAAGAAATCTGGTTTCCATAAGGCAACCATGTACCTGCAGTTGCATTTTCCTAACCCTTGTTCCGTATCTCTTCAGAAAGAAGTGGTGGTGGCAGCAGAGAGAAGTTCAGCGAAAGCACGCCTTGGTGGAAGGCTTTTTATCTACTCGCTCTGAAAGTCCATGGTAGCCTTTAAGACCAGGGCACAGCTGGTCTTTTAGTGAAGCGTATCTGTAGTATCTGCAATACTTTCCTTAACCAACACAAACTAAACATCTTAGAGAGCCAGATAGGGTCCTAGGTAGTTTTAATGGAGGGATGGACACTGGCTGTAAGTGAGGGGGAACATGAGTATTCATGGGGGTTTGACTTACAAACCAAAGCTTTATCAGTCATGTAAAAGCACAAATTAATTCCGTTGTGAGCAGCAGCATTGCTTAACCTAGAACAAGCAAGCTGAACCAAAAACTTTCTAAAGTCTGAAATGAGCAGGCAGCTAGATTTTTTTTATAGTAATATTTAGCTGTATAAGGAATATTCAGTGGTCACATTCTTTACTGGTCAGATTTGAGTGTTTTCTTGACAAAACCAGGAAAGAATAGCACATCATTTTCAATTCCTTGTGTACTGTATACAGACAGTGATTCTAAGATGTCAAAAAGTTGCTGTCAAAATACTAAGCATGGAGGAGGGGCAGCTCTAAGAGGGACAGAAAGGTGGGTGCCAAGCAGTAGCACATCCTGAGGTCTGCATTCAGGGTGTGGAACAGCTGGGATCTCCCAGGGCGAAAAGTACAAGCAAGACTGACCAAGTTTTAGGAAATGCTTTTGCTTTCACACTCATGGCTGAGACTGTTCTGACACCCTTTGTGTTTTTATGTAGAATTCCATGACCAGTGTAACTTAGAATTGTTAATAGCTTTAGTGGTAACAGTATTGTCTTCAACTAATTAACACTAATTTTGTAAGATGTAGGTTTAACAGTGTTCACCAATTATCTATTAAACAACTTGAGCAGCAAGATGTGATGTTATTATTACCATTAGTCTGTTGACACATGTATTTTCTCTCTTGCCTCCTTCACAAACATAAAGCAGTATTCTTATTTTAAATAATTCAAGTCAGTGGAATAGCACAGAATTCTAAAGGCTATACTCCAGGATTACACATCTCAACTTACCTTCTTAGGAATTGTCTCAGAGGGATTGTTTAAGGGGAGGAAAAGGCAAGATGAGCAGCTTGATGTATATTGTGTTCCAACATCTATTTGGAGGCTTTATTTGCCCAAATAGTAGGACACTTTAAAAAGAAATTAAATGTGAACTTCATGAAAGCAGTAACTGGATGGAACTGGAAGCAGAATGCCTGTAAATCTCTGCACAAGCAGTGTATTTTGTCAGGGGAAAATAAATAGACTTTTTCTTTTAAAATGAAAATTGTCAAAACCAGTGTATTCTATAGAAATTCCATTCTGAACATCCAGCTTCCACCAGTTTTGGTCTTTTCTGTGTGTGATCTCATTGTAACTTTATTGCATGCGAATGCATTTTGATTGCTTGAATTGTCAGAAAACTATTACACATTTGTGTATACCTGCAGAGAGAAAGGCAGTCTTCTAAACGATGCGTCTTTCTCTCAGTGCTTTTATTGTGCTTTAAATCAGTTAGGTACAGGAAAAGGAGTCAATACAGTTCACAGAAGCCTCCCTGCACAGAAGCCAGAGCTTGGAAAGCTTACATGAAAGATTCTCAGACAGCTGCACCAACACATTTCTGTACTGGCCTAATGCAACTACAGCTTAGTTGAAAACATCAGCATCCATATCCCTTCACACACTCAGCTTTCCTGGGTTTATCAACCAAGGTATGTGAGCCATTGTTTCTTCCACCGGACTGTTCAGTTTAGAGGTTTCTTACATCTCCACCTGCTTAGCAAAAAGGCTGGAAAAAAAAAAAATACAACAAAACCCAAGCTAGAAACCTCAAAAGCTTTCCAAACGTCGTTAGTTTTCTCACCTTCTCATGCCTTTTTATATCTGTAGTTGAAGTCACACACAGAGCAAGAACAACTGCTTAAAAACAATTACATAAAACTGACTTTAACCAAACTAGGATCACAGACCTGTATAATTTTAATTTATGTACCTTTCCATTTCCATTTTTGACTCGTTAGTCCTGAGTGACCATGTTCACAGCTACCATCTTTTCAGCTCCTACCAATACAGTGATTTGTCTGGTGGCACCTAAGGAGCTGCTCACTGTATGTTACACAGAGGTTAAAAATCTCAAAACAAGAAATACACAGTTTGTGACCTGATTTAGAAGGATTTCATGCTCCCTCTGCAGACTGAGAGAAACCAGCAGAGAACTACGCCCTCAGAATTCACAGGTAAGTGCTAAGAAAAACACAAGTAGTGGGCATAAGACTTTTACTTCTTCCTTCAGTTCACCACAGGACACAAGGCTTCCTACTGTGGTGCAGGCTAGTCCATGCTTTTTGTCTTTTCTTGGAGAGAAGAGAAAGCAGAGCCCAGCTTAGGAGAAACCAACAACTGGTCTGGTGCTTTTTACCAGCATGAGAAGCTGTTACACTGCAGCTGTATCAATGCATGCAGACTTAGGATCAGAGAACAAGCAGCAGGGTGTGTTACCAACAGGCTGCTTTTCCTGTAACTAAACCTGCATACCTTCTGGACCTGAATTAATTGTTCAGGAATACCCAAGATAAGTAGTTACATTTCAAAGCCTGTTATTGCTCTCTTGAAATAACGGAAACATTATTTTTGGTTACTGTCAATCTAAAGGCAATGCTTCAGGACAGATGCAGGTATGCTTTTTGCTTTGGAAAATCTGTTCTCTGCAATTTAAAAGGGCCTTTAAAAAAAAAAATCATTAAAAAGACCATTTTGGGAGTGTTTTTTTTTCTTTGACATTGGGAGTCAGATTCCTAAATCTGCAGCTCAGAACAAGAATTATTAATGAACACTGGCTACTGCCATCCTTTAAGCTAAAAATACTGTTCTAAGGCCATTACATGAAGAAGTATTTGACAGAAATGCCCCCAAAATAAATACATACATGCGATACAGAAAACTAAAGGAACATATATGGGGTGTGAGGTGAGACTACTGTGAAAGCATGTATCTCTTTTCCCTGGTGTTTTTCTCCTTTTGTGTGTAAGCATTAAAATCTCACCATAGTTTATTGGCATAAAATAATATATTAAATTAGCAAGTTTAGAAATTCTTGCAATTTTCAGTAAGGAAGAACAAATGGAAGTGTCCAAAGTCCACCCTGTAACAACAAAAGTCTCTTCATTCCTGCTGTTCTATTGGTTTGTTAACGTGCTTCTGTTCAGCCCAAATGTTTCTGTTTTAAGGTTGCTCTTTATGTCCACTCTTCCAGCTGCTGGTTGGGATTTTTTCAAAACTGCAGGAACCTAGGCAAGGTGATACAAACAGCCTGTGATTACATGAGAAGCTGTTCTATACGCAGCAGAAGGAAATACATCTGCACAGAGGCCCAAACACTGATTTTTCTTAATTTTCAGAGCACTGCCTCTAGCTCCCCCCTCCCTAATCCCTTTCAGTGTACTTCTGCAAGCCAAAGTCAGTATGTGCTGGAGTTGGTTTTGAGCAACACTTGAGCATAATCCTGTTGGTTTTAGCCACAGTCAGCAATCCACACAAACTGCTATCTGCCTTAGTGGCAAGGGAGGGGAGGGGAGTTACCTGTCACTCCCTTTCTTTTGTCACCTGTAGCAATTTAACTTTTGAATCCGCTGGTACTTCCCTACTCTAGTTGTACCAGAGTACCACTAGTAGTCTATTGTACTCTAGTTACAAATAGAGTGCAGAATAGAAGTGGACAATACAGTCCCAAAAGCCTTGGGAGGAAATGGTAGTCAACAGGGAAAATAACCCATGTAAAATCTTGCTAATCTGAAGATGGTCTCCTTGGAAATCTTCATACAGCTTGGTACAGTGGGGTTCTAAAAATGCCATCAGCATTGGTGGCAGACAGCTGGTGTGCATGTGAGGAGCTATTACATACTTTGGATTGGGAGTCAGGACATCATAACAATTGCATCATTCTCTGGAGAGTTCCTACAGTTAGTACCTGTCCTTATAATCTTTTTATCTTTGCTTTCTTTCCGCACGACAGGGACTTCAGATCAAGAGTTATGTGAGAAGGCAAATTAGGGCTGTTTCTACCATTAGCCTCAGTTTCCCTTGGACTGCCAGGTTAAAGTAATAGTGCGTCTCAAGGAACAGCTTGTACCTTTGCTTCTGTGAGCAGTGAGCAGTATCTTACTGCTCAGGTGTATTTTTTCTGGTGGTGGGGCTTCCCACCTCATTTAGCCCAGCTAGGGAGAACCTCCTCCTTTGCCTAGGAGCAGACACAGAGCTGAATTCCCCCTACTCTGCAGCCCACCCTTCTACAACGGCTTATTTCCTGCTTTAGAAATGAACTGTATGTGCAGAGTCCGAAGCAGAAACCCAGCCAGCCATACGTACTTGAGGAGGTAGTGGAGGTTCTAGGTGCCGCCCAAGGAAGGAAAGCAAGCGTCGCCATATCAGACCACTTCCCAGAAACATAATCCCTGTTACCAGCCAAAATATCCTGGGGTCCTACCAAGAGAACGTTCCTATTAGTCATAAAACTCTTCAGAAAAGGGATTATCCAGAGATAATCTCACACTCCCCACCAGAGTTCTCCTCCTTCATGGGAGGAGGTGGTAAACTCTACCACCAACAGCCAAGCCCTATCTTGGGAAAAAGGCTGTTTCATAGCAAAGCATTTTATTTAGGAATCACCCTGTTATTGTCTCATGCAGTTTTCCTTCCCTCATCAGGAAGTTTGAAAATTTAACCCTTCTATGTAATGGATTTGAAAAGAAAGAGTCTTTGCTTTGGTTAGTTTGTTTTAAAGACAGCATGTGCAATTGTAAATCTGGACCCCTCCAGGTGTAAACACGTAATTGACAGCTGAGTATTTCCTGTGGTGTGCTGGAAATGCCCTGAGTACTTGCCAGGTACCCTTGTATCTGGAAGACAAAGCTGGTCCCCTTCAGAAGAACAGATGATCATTAAAGACAACTTAATACTGCTTTTACAGTCAGTCCTTACACAACCATAAATTTGTCTTCCCGTTTCTTTTCCACAGACATGACATAGAAAAAAGGCTGCTAAATTGCACAGTTAGTCACACATAGTAATTCACCTACAAAAAAAGTGATGGTATGAACACATGAATCACCAGAGTAAATTATATTTACACATTAATATAAGCCTGGAGCTTTACCTATGGAAAGAAGTTGTACTGAATATAAAATACACTATAAAAGTAGGGCCCATGTATTACGTCACTGATAAAACCAACACTTGTTCCTTACCTCTTCAAGAGATGACTCCAAGTTCATACCAAATGCAACTCCTATGAGTCCAAAGAGAGAGAGAGAAAAAGTCCCCATAGTCAGCTGCAAATTCAGTCTCATCATCACATTACGGTGGCTAAAGAAGGGAGAAACATCTGTTAGAGGAACCCAAGAACTGATTTGCTGCCCAAATTCTCAAATTCCATATGCACTAAAGCCAAACAGTGAAAGAGAGGAAGTTATGCTGCAATTAGACAACCCAGTGAGGCATCCACCAATTGCTTATACAGGTAGCTCCCCAGTAAAGAGGAGAGCGAGCATTAAATGCTGACCTCAAAGACAAGAGTGGCAGGTGCTTACAAATTCAAGCTATAATTACTTTTCAGTAAGAAAGCTGACTAGTAGTGAAAACAGTAGCATACAGAGCGAGAGAAAATACTCCAAAGTTATTCATTCTTGTTACCACCCCACAGAGTAATAACACAACTTGTGTTACCCAGCCAGACTTAAATAAATCAGGTTTTCTAAATTGAGTGAACTTTCCTGAGTAAAATTTTATTTTGCCCCTAAACTTGCGGGGATTTCCTTTAGTGTGTAGCTCCTCAGAAGGAAGCTTCGTTTCTCCTGCTACAGATAACCAATGCCTACCTAGCTAAGGAGCTTCTTATACATATGAATTAGGGTGTCTTGTTGCTTTGCTTTCTCCAGTTCACTTGCAAGAAAAGCTGCACATGCAGCTTCTTGTGCTGTGACTGCAAGTGCATTCAAACCCCCATGAAGACGGAACTCCCCAACTGTCCTTGTAGGCAGATTTGAGAAAGAATAAGCAGCATTAAATTCTGCCCAGCTGTTGGCAGTCCAGAAGATAGGGTAGCTAACCTGTCTAGGTTGATAAAGATTATGCTTTCTGAGTCATCAATCAACAGTCTGAGTTCACGAGCTTCATTTGCAAGATCTTCTGCTTGTCTGTAATAGTTCTCCAGCAGCAGCTCCATTTCCTCTGCATGGTCAATCCCAGATACACTCTCCTCACTGCGAGCAACAGTTTATATTTTTCTGGTTAGCTACACATTGTATAGAAGAGTATTACCAAAGTGTTAACACAAGGCACGTAAGAGTTGAAGGGAACAGCCAACAAGAGTGCTGTCAGATACTAGATCTCAAATTCAATCTTTTCAGGGAGGAATTTCCATTAATACAAACAGTTTCAAATAAAAGACATTTTTCTATGTATCAGCTGATCAGCATAGGCAATTGATTATTTTGAGTAAAGCAGTTAGCACTGGATGTGCTCAAGACATGCACAGCACCACAGATCTTACTTGTTCAGGTATTAAAAAGTTATAAAGTTACACTTTTATATTATTTATAGAGTTTATATTACGTGTTTGTATTATTATTAAGCTGTTATAAAGTGCTGACAGTTTTGAGAGGATATGCTTAATTTCGTGGTGCCCTCAAGTGGTGGAAGCTGGTAACGGTACAGTCAAAAACTCCAAGAATAAAGCAAGTCAACACACAAACAATTACACAGCGAGGCAGATGTTTTAGAGGTATATTCAAAAAGTTTAGTTGTAAGGTATTTCAGTTATATACAGTGATTAGTGCATGTTCTGGAGCACGAAACAGATGAAGAATGAGCATCAAATGGAAGATGCTGCTCTCCTAGGTGAAATCTGTCTGAGAGACTAATTTTATGGTCCAAGTGCTGGTGCAGTAGCCTTCTCTGGAACAAGTATGTATGTTTCTGGTGGTGTACTGGATTGCTGTGTAGATGAACGCTGAGGCACCCAAGATCCACAAGAGCCTGGAAACCAGCAGCAAAGCCAGGGAGATTCTTCATCTTTTTTTTCTTTTGTAGCATAACCTCACTTCTGCAGAGACTCAACCTTTTAAAGAATTTCCTCCTTGCATTGCTGACTGTTAAAGGGACCTCTCTGAAATGGTTTTCCAAGAAATTAAGTGACATGCTTTAAGAATCAACACACATAAGCTCCCTGAGGAGCTTTAACAGAGCCCCTGGTTTCTGTCCTGGAAGGCAGAAGCTTTGAGTTAGCTAGGCTGATTTTAGAGCCCTTCGGACCTTGAGGTTTTTAATGCATGCAGATGAGAGGAGTTGCAGACTTAAAAGTCTTAAAGCACTATCTGCTGTATTACAGATTCAACTCAAGGTCTTACTTGATGAGTATCTTACATTGCCTTCTCTGTGGATATACAAAGGGAAACGAGCCATATGGCCTTTGCCATGTGATTTGCTTTCATTAACTAGCCTCTATCTGTCTCACAAGTCTTTCAAGTCTGCTGTGCCTCCGCACAAAGATACAATGCCCAAATCATCTTGTCTTTCTGGGTTCAGCTCACCGCTGCTGCTTCAAATGATCACCAGCTATATGCCTCACTGGGTTACTCCACACCTTCTCAGACTTCTTGAGTTCAGCAAACACCACTTATCACCTGCATCAATCGTGGAGCCAAGAGAGCTGTCCACACACTCCCTGCCTGCAGATGTGCTGCCACGGCTAGTATTTCCTGGTGTGCCTTGCACACAGACCACCTCTGCACCCTGTAGCACAGCATAGACTCCCACCACCACCTCTCCTTCCCTTGTGCAATGGTGTCTGAAAGAAAGGATGACTTCAGGCTTCTCCTGACATGAGCATGTAAGGTTACTTTGGTAACTTTCCTAGATGTTCCCTATATATTATCTACCACGAGGCAAGAAGAGAGCTGCCAGCAGCTCACATGAAGTCCAGAGGAAGGCTGTGAGCAAAACCAGGATGAAGACCAGCTGCTGACTCAGGAGCAGCCCTGAATCCAGAGCCCTCCTGACACTGCTCCAGCAGATACACTAGAAATGCTAAACGTGTCCCACTTCCGAGTTTCTGCTGCACATTTAGACTAAGCTCTGCAGGACAAGAAACTACCTCCTGATTTCAAACACATGCTACTGTGTGAACACTACTAATATCCACATGCAGTGTTGTTACACAAAAGTAGCACTCAGCAACTTCACAAAGGATGCTGAAAAGCAGTTTCTGTTATCCACTTAAACATAAAGCACGTCTGTATGCCCAAGATTTAAATACAGTTCAGGCCAAAACATACTAGGGTCTGGTACACATTCTCTTTTTGCTTTTTAGTTTTTGTTAAAAGCAGCCGGCACTGCTGCTGCTGTCCTTCACCAGAATTTGAGGGAGTGCAATGGGACTATTTCTGCGTGTACACCTTTCCTTAAATGCTGCTCTTCAGATGAACAAGATTGCTTCAGGGCCTCTTTCCTTCAGGTTCTGCTGGTAAGCAAAAAGCTAGAAGAAAGGTGTTCAGAACACTTCTAACAAAGGAAGCACGGTGTCTGACATTTTTAAGACAAGCTTTAAAATGAGCAAAATTCCTCCAGAAAGTGTTAACATTTGCCTTTTCTCCTTCTGCCATCCTGCTCCCATCCCATTACATACTGGATGAGCTGGCCTGTTACGCCAAGAACTATTTGAAAGTGCATAGTATAACTAGTGCTAATGCAGTCCCTCTCTGAAATGGAAAATACAGTGATTTCTGAAGCAGCAAGCATTAGGACTTTAAAAAAATAAAAGTCTTTTGCTTTCTGCTTTTTGGCAGGGAACACACAGTTTAGTGTTCAAGTTCTTCTAAAACAAATCACACTGTTAAAAAAGTATGTGGCTTCAAAATATACATACAATACTTGTGGATCAGTCCATTTAGATAGACAGAGCTCTTCTATTAATTCTTCTTCATCTAAGATCTCCAGAATTGTTTCTTTGAAAACTTTAAGATCTGTTTCCAGTTCTGACAAGCTGAAGAAAGAACAGGCAAAAAAGGTCAAGTAATCCTCACTGGCACCAGTGCACAAAGGTAATCTCTAACTGAGTTTGCCAGCCAGCACCCTCGCCTGAAAAGACTGTCCAGGGAAGACTTCCTTGCAGGGTTCTAAGAACTCCTTCAAAAAATTCCTTACAGGCCATACTCTTTAGCAGTGGCAGTGATCTATCTGGGGACCAGTGAGCTACAGACACACACTGAAAGAGATTCAGATGTGTTTTCTGGGTATATTCCTAACCTAGAGGAAACAAGCACTCTATGAGCATGTAGCAAGCATATACCAGAAGGGCTAATACAGAAAGGTACCGGTATATGAGAACTAGTAACCTTAAAGCATAAATCCAAAGGCTAATCTTGTTTTACATTAGAGGAAACATTTTCATGATGTTATTTTGTTCTCTTAAGTATTATTTTGTTCTGTCAGATGCTATTTAAGAAGCTCAACTGTATTTATAAAAACTTGGAATAGGCTTCCCTTTTTCTATTTTGCCCCGTATCACTCATCTTCCATACCAATTTTTACATTTATAAATAAGATGCACAAGCCAGCATTACAGTTATCTAGGAAATTAATATTAGATACAATTTTTCTAACATTTCACTGCACATAATTTTCTATGGTCATCTTCTTAGCTCTTCACGGCTTACTTTTATTTACCTCTTGCCATTTTGCAGAAGAATGTGTAGTTTACTCCTATCCACAGACAAAAGCTTGGGGTCCACTAGAGCTTCCAGTGTCTCAAGGATCTGAGGCTGCAAAGTGTTAAGTCTCCCCTGTAGTCTGCTGATCTAGGTAACAACATGATCCTTCATAAGAATTAAAGCAATCCTTTTAGAATGATTTGGGCTACTGACTCCTGTCTCTGAACACAGAATTCACAGTAACAGGCAGTTAACACAATCTGCTCTCCAATGCCCAGGAAATACTTTTTATAGAGATACCACTTATAAGATAAAGCCAATGCAAAATACAGTATTTTATAATAGAGATTTGCACTGAACTGAAACTCAGTGACAACCACAGCAGTAAGGCTGATAAAGCTAAAGCACTGTTTGACTAGAAATGTCATATTAGCATTAGCAAGCACGAATTTTTAAGGATAGCTAGAAATCGTTATCTGACTCCTGCCCAAGAGGCCAAAACCCTCAGCGTGACTTCCATTTCAGCTACAGCATGTCTCTAGAAAGGTACTCTGTCTTGTTTTCAACTTTCCAAATGATGGTGAAGCCATCACATCCAATTAGCACTTTCTTGGGAAGGGAATGGTAACACATACACACACAAACCCATAAAAACTAAAGTAATAAAAAACAAACCAAAAAGAGCTCCTACCGTAAGTGCAGAATACACATACAAATGCGTATGTATAAATAGTAACACAAAAATAAAATCAATACTCTCCTTTCTATGAAGCAACAACTTCCAAAACTGTTTAAATAAAAATGAGACAGCTCACCCGGTATTGCAGGATTGCTTCTATGGCTCGGAATTCAAAGGGCAGGGAATATGTAACCAGCTGACCTTCCCCAGCCAGCTGAGATGCTAGTTCCTTGAAGAGCCAGTGTTCCAGGTTTAAATTACGATAATCTAGTATCAGAAGAAACTCTGGTGTTATGACAGCCTTCAAGAACTGAAAAAGACAGTACATAGAAGAGTCTGAAAAACCACCTCTTTCAAGGTATTTTGTAACTGTGTAGCGCATTTGAAAATTTAGGCTCTGATAAAGCCGTTCTTCGAATGTCTTTCCAGGCACGAAAATAACAATCTCATGCTAACTGCAAACTATACATTCCCTACGGTTCAGACACACCACTGTGCCAGTGGTGGTATGATTGAGCAGAGGCTCCAAGTAAGCCTTTATTTCTATGACAACGTTAGTAATGTCCCTCCTGCCATTAATATGTACTGTTGGTGAACCCATACCTCTGATTGCTAGGCAGAGCTCCAAAGACACATTTACTTCTGGGCTGCACCTCACAGAAAACTGGTATTAAAAGAACAGTGCAAGAAAATGCAAGTGCAAAGATCAGACATGGTGCAAGTTTACACTCAACTACAGGGAAAATATTACCTCCATTCTCAAGATGATCCTGTTGTTCCTAGTTGCTATGCTCATTAGGTGTTGGAATCTTAGATCTCGAGCTTGAAGACCCAATTCCTGGTACAATTCTGTTTTCTTCTTTTCTATCGGAAAAATATTTTAAAATGAAGATACTTAGGGAACAAGCATGTATGCTCTGAAATGACATTCTACTGTGTTACTAAGTCCCACAGATAGAAAGAAAAAGCTGTTATCTTTAAAACAGTTTTCCTCCCATTGATTCCTCAATATACGAAGTTTGTAAGACTGCATCTTAAGTGGGAAGAGAAAAAAATTCAGATATAAGTGAAAAAGTTGGCCATAAAAATTAATTTCATGCCAGAAACCAAGAGACTCACTTGAGAAGTCTCAAAGGAAGAAAATACAAAGTGAGGAAAGCTGCATGTTTGTTAAATAGGGAAAAGACAAAGTAAAAATGACCACCTGTTAGAGATATGTCATTTTCAAAATGATACTTAAAAATATGTAAAAATTGTAACAGTAAAGATGCTATGAAGACCAAAAGGCGGCAGCAAAACAAAGAACACGTTGCAACATCCCACACAGAGAAGTATCCCAAATACAATTTTCTCTCTCATGCAAATTGCCAATTGGGCTTTTCTGTACTGGACAAGGAAAAAAGACAAAAACTAACCAAAACTGCAATGAAAACTCACCAAAATAGGTAGCATTTCCCTCTTTGTCAAGCTTCATCTAAAGGAGTGGGAAAAAAATTATTGTTTTCACAGAACTACTGTATGTCAAGAAGTCAATTTCTAAAACTGTGTGCACTCGCCTAAAGTCAAATGGAATATACATTATTAAGAAAAAACAACCTTCACTCTCTTCACAGTTCACCCCAATAGAGAAAAAGTTGCACCAGAGTGCCACACACCAAATACTAGTGTCATCTATATGACCATGTTCCTATGTAACCCTTGGGAAAAAAGTAATTTACAGAGGATCAGACTTAGAATAAACTATTTCAGTCAGAAGGAACCTGCAACAATTACAGAATCCAATTGCCTCACCACTTCAGGACTGAACAAAAGTTAAAGCCTGTTCATAAGAGCATCGTCTAAATGCCCCTTTGACATGGGCAGGCTTGGAGCATTGACTACCTCTCTAGGAAGCCTGTTCCAGTGTTTGAGCACTGTCTTGGCAAAGAAATGCTTTCTCACGTCCAGTCTAAACATACCCTGGCACAGCTTTGAACCATTCACACATGTCCTGTCACTGGCCACCAGGGAGAAGAGATCAGTGGGGCATCTTACATTCTGGATCACAAATTTTGCCATTTCCTTTGCAGCAATCTAAAAAATTTACAAATAAAACTTTACAAGTGAAGAGTACCACAAATTAGGGGGTTAGGCCTTGTGCCCATGTCAAGTACTGCATTAATATCCTATTCAGCTAGTAACCTACACCTAAATCCTTCCTACCTTAGCACTTCTCATTGAGATTTTTCATGTAACACTTGTATCTCACAGGGTAAAATTATTTTACTGGAAAAACTGCAATGTCAGGTTTAATCAGAAAGTTTCCCATTTTGCTCATAAACCATGTAGTTTAATTCCATATTACTGGTTTAAAAATAACTTTCTGTGAATTAAACATACCTAACCACACATTCCAGTAGAGCTGCAACAGGGGGATACATGGCCATAAGACCTACATGCATGCACCTTGTTGCAGAATGACTGCTTTTCATTCCAACAGAAGGCCTTCCCTTCCCTCATATACACTAATAATGTCAATCAAGCAGTGTGCAAATGATTTTCAGATTAACTGTTTTAGAAGAATATACAGACCTAGTTTTTCCCAAAATTGTCTGCTTAGAATTGCAGCCACCAAAAACCAGGAATAATGTTTCTAAAAGGCATTAGTAAGCCTTGACAAGCTTAACAAGAAAGCTCCTGGCTGCAGCACTTCCAAGAATTGACCTGCCTTCACAGTTAAAGCAAGAGAACTTCCACCAGATACTGGATCTTAGAAAGACAAACACTGTATGGAATCACAGAACAGTTTGGGTTGGAAAAGACCTTAAGATCATCTACTTCCAATCCCCCCTGCCATGGGCAGGGACACCACACACTAAACCATGTTGTCCAAGGCTCTGTCCTGGCCTTGAACACTGCCAGGGATGGAGCATTTACCACTTCTTTGGGCAGCCTGTGCCAGTGCCTCACCATCCTCACAGTAAAGAACTGCTTCCTTTATACCTAACCTGAACTTCCCCTGTTTTAAGTATAAACCCATTACCCCCTGTCCTATTGACACAGTCCCTGATGAGGAGTCCCTCTCCAGCATCCTTGTAGACTCCCTTCAGATACCGGAAGGCTGCTATCAGGTCAAGTCAGAATACTTTAAACCGGCAATTTAGAACTAGGGATGTCCTCTGAGAGATGAAATCTATCTGCTCCTATGATGCTTTAGAGTACCATCATCTTGCACAAGGTGCTCTTGCTGGTGGAAAGTCCTGCATGTACTTACCACTGCAAAAACAGGAGCCACGCTAGCTAAGGTGGCTTGAGAGGGCTCTGTTGGGACATGCTGATAAAGTTTACCTGAAGAAAGACAAGACATTTCTATTTATGTTTTCCAGCACACTGCACTTCGCCTTTAACGATGCGGTGCCCTGCTACAAGCCATGTGCATAACCACTGGCACAGAAACTAAGCAGCACCGGTAGTCGGAAGGCCCCCACGAACCTGACACCCTTCCGGCAGGAAGCCGATACGGCACCGAGAGCGCAGCTACTGCCGGTTTGGTTTCCCGGTCCGTGGCCGGGGTGTCACTCTCCTTCCCTTCCTCCCTCCCCGCCTGCGAGACCACGCAGTGAGTCCTGCCGGGCTCACAGGGAGGGCAAGGGGGACCGAGGCCCAGCGGTGCCTGCCCCAGCCCACCCGAGCCCCGCCGCTTACCGGCCCAGCGCAGCCCCCGGGCGCACAGCGGCACGGCCACGGCCGCGGGCCGGCCGGGGCCTGGCAGCAGCCCCAGGGCGGCCCTGAGGCGGGACCCGCCGCCCGCCGCGCCCGCCCGGCTGCGGGCCGTGCAGCAGCAGCGGCAGCTCTGCACGGCCCCGCGCGGGCGACGCAGGGCGCGGGGGAGCAGGCCCGAGCGCAGCATAGGCGCGTAGCGCCCGCACGACGCGGGACGGCTCAGTGCGGCCCCGCTCCCAGCGCGCAGCCGCGGCGAGGGAGGAGCCCAGCCTGCAGAGGTACCTCTGCGCAGGCTGGGAGGAGCGCGGCCTGCGGCGGCTCGTGGGCTGAAGGCCGGGAGGGACCGGCGGCGCGGGGTACGGCTGCCGCTGCCAACTGCGCTGGGGCTCGCACACGGGTGGAGCTGATCACGGAGCGGGCGCCCAGCTTGCGCCCGCCGGCTGCTTTCACCGCGGCGTGTGTGGTCTGCTCCGGCCTCCGGGAGTGTTCCTAATGCGCATAAACCATGCGGTGCCGGAAACTTCTGTTGTGAGGGTGGTGAGGCCCCGGCACAGGCTGTCCAGAGAAGCTGTGGCTGCCCCATCCCTGGCAGTGCTCAAGGCCAGGTCGGACGGGGCTTGGAGCAACCTGGTCTGGTGGAAGGTGTCCCTGCCCGTCGCACAGGGGTTGGAACTATAGGAGCTTTAAGGTCTGAAGCATATATGAGTAGACCTAGGCCATTGAAAGTTTTCAGTTTCTGGGTAAGCATGCCTGAATGAAAACTTCCCACTTTATAATTAATAAAAAGCTGTAATTAAAAGCTTACATATTTTAGCTCCAGTTTTCTTTAATCACAGCAGGTGGCAGTATGCACAAGACCGTTTTAATACTCTTCCAAGATGTCAAGAGATACTTAAAATTTGGAAATCCCAGACAGCTCAGAACAAACAACAGGAGAGAGAAAATAAGCACATGCTGTTGCTGGCACCTAACAGCAGCTTATGTTGGCTCTGCATGGTTGGAATGCAAAAGCTTGGGAAGCATCTGAAGAATATCTGCCAGAAATTTACATTTAATGAACCTGCAGTAAGCTTCACACAGCTGACATTTCACACTCTTCAGTAAGAAAAGGGAAAAGATACTGGGTTGATTTATTTGTTTTCCTTTGTCCATCTGTTATTCTGGCTGCTTACACAACAGGAATGTTAGAAATAAGATGACAACTTCACACCAAATATATATTGAACTTTGATATGTATGCTGTAATAGGCCAGCATGCCAGTGAGCATTGGTATTGTATCTCATTATAGCTGCATTATCAGTCCTCGTCATAATTGCCTGGAAGGGCAGACAATAAGCAGGTACCACCTCTGTCTTCAAAGGTGCAGGCAACAGACTGGTGTGAATTGGCAGCCAGGGCTAAGTTCTGAAGCACAGACAGAATGTCTAATTTTATACTGCTGCTGAGAAAAGATACCTGGAGATCTCAAAACTGCCATCTATTTATTGCAGCTCTAAATACCAGTGATCTGCTTGTTGCTTCTGCTGTACACAAGTGCCAGGTACCTGGTCTGTCCTGCAGTGCAACCGTTGCTGTATCTAATAAAAAAATAATCAGTCAAGCTCATCTGCTGTTTGTTGAAGAAGCTCATTACCACAGACAGGCATGATGGCTGTCCTCTGTTCCGCTGAAAGGAGAAGCTAGCTCACGCACAGGCTTGCTTAGCCCTGGAACTGCTACCCAAAACACAACTATTTGTGTGCCTGAATGACATAAGCAATTAGTTCCACTGCTGTCTGAATGGCAGTGCAGACATGAGGGACTGGTCCGATTGCAGCTGGGGTATGTGGAAGAGCAGAAACACCAAAGAAAACCACAGAAAGAGAAGGAAATCACAGGTGTCATCAGAGGACTCCTTATAAATCTTTGCTGAAGACCTTAGAGAACTTGGGAGAATTGTGATAGAAAGGCATATAAATGTCTGCCTACAGATAAATTACCTACCTAGTGTATGATCCGTACATTTAATCAGTCCTGTTTATATACAGTGACATGCCTGAACCTATTACCTGTTTCTTCTCCTAAAGTACATGTTCACAGGAGCACCATTTTACAAACAAAAAACCCCACAAACAAAATACAAACAAAAACCAGATTAACCAGAAAAACGTATGCTTGCTTCCAGATGAGTGTCTAGTGGATGATGAGTGCAGCTGAATAATTAAGAGAGAAAAGGCCCCATGGAAAACATCATAACATTCATATTTAGAATAATTTCTATTGCATGGATGAATGAGGAATACTCCATTGATAGTGTCAGGTGCCTTGATCAAAGGTGGCTCCCATTACACACTGAGAAATCTTTGCCTAGAGAGCATGACTTCACTTTCTATACAAAGACCACATGAGAGATATTTTTTAACTTTTTACCTCAGGCTAACCCCCTGGAATGTGCTTCTCCATGGAGAACTATTTCCTCATATGCCTCTAAGGGTTTGCAAAAGCCTTTTTACTAGGTAACCCTTTATTATCTCAGCTCTCTCAAGAATGGTTAGAGCTCTTAAGACGTGTCATCAAAAGTTGTAGCTTCAACTAAGATTAATGCTTTGTTTAAGGAAAAGAATTGATCCTGGTATTGTAAGGAGGTTTTGATCTTGCAGATGTAGAAGAATGTGAAATTGCTGTGACATGGGTTTTAAAATTTACAACTGCCCAACTGCATCAGTATTTTGTTTCTTCCAGTTAGTGCATGTGTCTGAAAGTTGAACTACCCAGTATTTATATACATTAAACCGTCAGTTCAGACAGTCTGATCACCCCAGAATTACAGCTGGGAATAAAGTGGCTGCTATTGCTTAGGCTGATTTTTAGATAAGCTGCACAAAGGTGTAGTTATTAAGTGTGAGTTTCAGCTCTGTGTACAATAGAAAAAGCTGAATTTTCTCTGTATTTAGAAACTTTATCATTTTGCATTCTGTCAGTCTTCAGCACCAGGACATGTTCTTGTCTTCATGACGTCACGTTCTGCTGTCACTGAGCCTTGTTGCCAGGGACCTGCAACAAGCTGCAAAATCGCTCCTGGTCCTGAGATGCCAGAGACCTCACAGTATTTTGCTGCAGAAAAAGTGACCCTATTTGATGCTATGTCACTATGCCATGGCTCTGTTCTCATGACATCCCCCAACGTGTGCTCATTGACTTCAGGTCCATCATGCGATCCTGACACTTGACCTGACTCCAAGTAAGATGAGAGGTCTGACATTGCTCCATCACAAAGAGATTATGTGCCTCTGCATTTATATTAATTGTGTCAGTGGGTTCAGCAGCTTTTCTCATTACTGTGGAGAATGTGACAGGAGATTGCTTAGGAACTGAAACAATAGTGGGAATAAGCGCTCCAGCCCTGCAAAGGCTAGAAAGAGAAGATTCTCATGAATGAAGGCTGCTACCATCAGCTGTAGTGCTTGAGTTTTTCTTAGCTTTTGGGCAATGGTTGCATTCAAGCAAGACAGAAAACATGCTAACCTTGGAAATACTGGATTTGTTTTGTTTTGTTCCTATCACTGAAGAAAATAAAATGTTTCATCCTGAAAAGACTTGTGTGAGATAATGGGCCCGTTGTGCACTAGACAGTCATGGTTGCTTTTCAGGGGCTGAATTTCAAGGTGGTGCCTTAAGAATAGGAAAACGGTGAGATTCCACTGCAGCACAAGTAAGGGGACAGAGAGCAGAAACGCAAGCAGCTGAATTTGAAAGATGAAGTCATTATGAGGCAGTGCTATCAGCTACGGAAAGCTTAAACGATGAGCAAGATTCTGGATTGCAATTCTGCAAAGGATCTGTAATGTGCTCCCAGTTTTGGACAGAGATTTTGCCCACCAGTTCCAGGCTTCTTTAAGTCTCTGATATCATTCAGGGGATGTTTTATTGCAATCAATAAAAGTGATTGTAAACAGTATGGCTATAAGTAAAGACCAACAGTATTCTGGAGTAACGCAAATGTCAAAACGGATGCACAAGTAAAATACTCAGTGGCTTATACCTATGCCAAAGACAATGTGTAATTGCAAATTAGGCCTAAGATCACCTTAAGTGGTAGATCTGGCACAAAATAGTAGACAAATAGTTGGCATATCACTACTTGACTGCACAATGGTGTGAAGGTCATCAGCATTTTTGGTTTTTAAACATATGCATATTTTTAATGTATTTGTTCATTTCAGGTTGCAACAGATCAATGTTAAGCAGTATTAGTTTGCAAATGGTAAATGTTTGGTTCCCCACTTTACTAGACAGAAGCAAACCAGCAGCAAGTAGAGAAATTTAACTGTTAACCAGTAACAGCATATTTGACTTCCCTCACCCTGAAATTGCTTTCTGTAATGCTTAACTGCCCTGTTGTAACTCACAGCAGGGGGGTAATTTTCCCATCAAAGGAAGCAAGATAAAAGGGAAGAAAAATTCTTTCCATCACATGTGTTGAAATCCATTTGGAAGAACAATTGTTACTGTACACCAAGCAATTCCAGGTAGGAAGATCTAGACCAGTTCTAGTCTTGCGACAACCAGTGTGGAAACGGGGCTTTTAAAGGAATTCAGTTTGAATTTAAGGCATTTTCTGTTTATTTTCTCTCAGGTTTTACAGCTTCTTGTACCCAGGCTGTGGCAAAAATCCAGTGGAATCAAAGTCTCTGTATTTTATTATGAGGCTTCCTAGAAAGAGCAAAGCAGATAGCATTAAAAAGTATGTCCAAAAGGCATGCCTAAAGTGTTGTCAAGTAAACGAAACTTACCTGTAGTCAGAATTTGTTGTGGTCTGGACACACCAGGGACTCATCTGTACATTGAGTAAGCCTGTAAGACCCATTCTTGATTGTTTTTTTACAAATTTTATTGATCTGAGATTAAACAGGTCTACTATTCTGATAATGGAATATCCAAAATCACTTCTCAAACACTGGACAACCTGGAGATATGTGGCTGACAATTAGCTAGAAAATGCAGCTTCAACTGGATCATTTGTTTACAAAGTTTTTTTAATAGCTAAAGATTAAAATGGTGTCAGTATGATTTCATGATCCAATCTATTTATCTATGAAACCTAAGGAAGTCTTTTGATGATGGCAGCCATTGGATCTGGTTCTTAATAAGTACAAAAATGTATTTTTTATACACACTATATCACGCTATATACACGCTAGTTTGCCGATGACACCAAGCTGTGTGGTTCGGTTGATACACTGGAGGGAAGGGATGCCATCCAGTGGGACCTTGACACGCTTGTGAGGTGGGCTGATACCAACCTTATGAAGTTTAACCATGCCAAGTGCAAGGTCCTACACCTGGGTCGGAGCAATCCCAGGCACAGCTACAGGTTCGCCAGAGAAGAGATTCAGAGCAGCCCTGTGGAGAATGACTTGGGGGTGCTGGCTGATGAGAAAATGAGCATGAGCCGGCTTCAGTGTGCCTCACAGCCCAGAAAGCCAACCGTATCCTGGGCTGCATCAAAAGGAGCGTGACCAGCATGTCAAGGGAGGTGATCCTGCCCCTCTGCTCTGCTCGTGAGACCTCACCTGGAGTACTGTGTGCAGTTCTGGTGTCCTCAACATAAAAAGGACATGGAACTGTTGGAACAAGTCCAGAGGAGGGCCACGAGGATGATCAGGGGACTGGAGCACCTCCTGTATGAAGATAGGCTAAGAAAATTGGGGCTGCTGGAGAAGAGAAGGGTGCGTGGAGACCTCATAGCAGCCTTCCAGTATCTGAAGGGGGCCTATAGGGATGCTTAGGAGGGACTCTTCATTAGGGACTGTAGTGACAGGACAAGGGGTAATGGGTTAAAACTTAAACAGGGGAAGTTTAGATTGGATATGAGGAGGAAGTTCTTTACTGTAAGGGTAGTGAGGCACTGGAATAGGTTGCCCAGGGAAGCTGCGAATGCTCCATCCTTGGCAGTGTCCAAAGCCAGGTTGGACGAAGCCTTGGGTGAGATGGTTTAGTGTGAGGTGTCCCTGCCCACGGCAGGGGGGTTGGAACTAGATGATCTTAAGGTCCTTTCCAACCCTAACTATTCTATGATTCTATGATTCTATCATACCTACTATGCAGAATTACAGAAATTGACTTAAGAAAGACTGCAACATAATCTCATTTGACTTTACACCATGTTCTTTGAATTAGGTGTGTTACCTTACGTTTTGTTGTCCACATTTACATTTTGTTAAACCACAACATTTGTCTATTGTTTTTCTGTTTCATTTTGTTGATGTATTTTTGTTTAAAATAAACTGTGCCGGAGGATATTCTTCTGATTTATCAGGCTACTGTTCATGTTGTATTTCAAATTGATCTTGGTTTAGTAGGGCAAATCATCACTGAGTCTCATTAACTGAAATTTCCAGACAGAACTGCCGGTTTGGGCCAGCTCAGCAGGAGCGATATTATTTCTTGTGACTGATCCTGGATGCTTAAGAGAACAAATTTTAGCAGACTTATTCAACCAAAGAATAACAGGAGTAATGAAAAGCCTTTAAATATTCTAATGCAAATAGCGAAATAAAATTACCCAGACACGGGGGGAGTGCAGCTTAGTTCTGTGTTACTAGCAAATTTTGCCCATTCATATGGTAGTATCGGGAAAAAGCACCCACATAGTGTCCACAACATTTACGTATCCTCTCAAAAAGATGTTCGGAGGACATATTAGTTGGCATATTAAAAACGTCAAAACAACAAAATAATTGTCTGCAAATATATGCAATTAATTTGTATGGTCCAAAAACCTAATTTCAACCCCACTGGTATTTACTCCGCTGCAAAATCATGGCCCAGCTTTATTTCTGAGTAGCAGGAAGTGTAAACAGCAAATAGCAACAAGTGACCTGCAGCAAAGATCCAATTTTCAGGTGGGATTTTTAGTAACTGACAAGAAGTACAGAAAGAATCACAGCAAGTATGACTTTTCAGTGGTTCGTTTGCTTCGTGCATGGACCTTCCTGCACACACAAGTGGGAATCGTTAGATGTTAATCATGAACCAAAGGCAATTATCAGGCACCAAGTAACTAAATCTCCAGTGGAGAAAGCATGTGTCAGATTCAGCAAGGGACTACGCAGAAGCAGCCAGGGCAGAGCGCCTGAAGCACTCACTCGTGTTGCAGAAACTGCTTTTGCTGGTGGCTGGGGCTTGCCCTTGCCTCCCCGCCGGGGCACCTGCCTAGCGTTTTCGTTACCTTGACCTAAAAGATCTAGTAAAAGTCTGTTTTATTCTTGATAAGGAAATAACTGACCCCTTTAGTAAGAAACCCCAACAAGAGCTGGCTAGACTTGAATGAAATAACGTGGTTTTCACCCCCCCTTTTCCTCTGCCGGCCGCGGTCGCAGCCTGCCACCGCCTAACTTCCGGCCCATGCCGGCGGGGCCGGGGCCCGTGAGTGCCAAAGCTGCGGGTGGTTAATCCTCTACTCACCCCCAAGCGAAGGGCGGCCCCTCCGCGGCGGCGCGGGGGGCTGTTACTGCCGGTTAACGGCGCTTAGCGGCCGCTCGCCCGTGTGGAGCCGCCATCGCACAGCAGCTCCGCCTCGCCTGGTGGGACCCGGCTGCCCCATTCTCCCTGCCCGGGCTCGCTGTGGGAGCGCTAAGCCGGCTCAACGTTTCACCTCCGCAGTCGCTCCGCGCTGAGGGCAGTTCAGCGGCCGGTACCTGTGGCGGGGAGCGCCTGAGCTGCTGGGGAGGAGGAGGCAGAGCGGGGACTGCCCTCCCTCACTCGCTCAGGTGCGGGGCTCTTGGTCCGTTTACGCTCTGCCCCACTGCCCCCGCTTCCTTCGCCGTGCCTCTACACACGACGCCTCCTCGTTCTCCTTCCCCCAGCCACCGCC
The DNA here is from genome assembly GCF_037157495.1 of Lathamus discolor. Classification (NCBI taxonomy): domain Eukaryota; kingdom Metazoa; phylum Chordata; class Aves; order Psittaciformes; family Psittacidae; genus Lathamus; species Lathamus discolor. Next base: position 63,145,736 of record NC_088885.1, read on the forward strand.
CGGTGAATAACGGAGCAGTGCTTTGTGCGGTGGCTCTGGGTCCCTCAGGCCCCTTGCCTGACGGACAGGCTGTTGCCTGGCTGGGCAAAGGGGAGGACAAACAAACGCGGGATAAAGTTCCCCGAGGAAAGCAGGGTGGCAGCGGCAAGTCGCTGCCCGTAATGGCAAGGCTGGAGGAGAAATACCCTGCGAGGCCGTAGGTCCCTTGCAGTCCATTTTCCATCTGTGTTGGATCTATCTCCATGCAATGTTGTTGTTTTGGTTCTGTTTTTTGCCTGGGTTAGTGTAATCGGCGTTAACCTCCCCAGGTGCCCGGGAGCAGCAGGAGCTGGTTGCCAAGGAGGAGCCGCTCTCGAGAGGCTGAGCTGAGCTGTGCCGCAAGCCCTGGGGAGGCTGTGGTCCCTCCCCGCGGCGCCGGGCTCCCTCCTCTGCCTCCTTGGAGGTGGGCCCTGGTGCCCAGGCCCGGCCTGAGTGTGTGCGCTTCACCCCTGGCAGAGAGCTGTCAGGGCGGAGGTGAGAGGGTTGCTCGAGCAGGAGCCGCCTGAGTAAACTGGTGCAGGCATCGGGAGGTCCGAAGCCACCGAGCATGACTAGTACTGGCACGAAGGGGTCCTGGCTCTCGCAGCCGACGGTGAAGAGCTTGCTGGTATATCGGAACGGGGACCCTTTCTTCCCGGGGCACCGCATTGTCATCAGTGAGAAGAAGGTGTCTAACTTTGAGGTATTCCTGAAAGAGGTGACAGCTGGGGTGAAGGCACCCTTCGGAGCTGTGCGTAACATCTATACCCCCAGGGGTGGGCATCGTGTCCGGCAGCTGGAGGAGCTTCGAAGTGGAGAGCAGTATGTGGCTGGTGGCAGGGAAGCCTTCAAAAAACTCAAGTGAGTGGCTAAAAAGTAATATCAGATTTGTATGGAACTTGAATCTCAGGATTTGGGGTTTGGCGCTGTGGTGTTACTTTAGAAGGCTCCCACCCCCTTTGTTAGGCGTTGCAGAAAGAGGACTTAAATGACTGCAACCCAAGGTGAAAGGAAGGGTGCTTGTAACAGATAAAACTGCACAAGAGCTGCAAGCCACAGAAAGGCTGCTGTAACCATCAGTCACATAGTGCCATTTCCTTGACATGATGGTAGAAACGGAGAAACAGCCTTTTAACTTGAAGGACATGCAGCAATGGCATGATGTTGTGATATGTGTGCTTAACTGAGGGGTGAGTGGTAAGAGGGAGAAGGCTGCAGAAAGGTGGAGTCTTGACAGTCCTGCTGTGGAGCTGATGAGCCTGGGAATTAAATTCCTAACACTTTCTTGCTTATTTTATAAAGTCTAAACTATTCTACCTAGCTATCCACCTCTCTATTACTTCTGTTCATTTCGGGTAGGTATACAGACTTTTTATGACTAGAATATCTGAGGCCCTCCTGTTGCTTAGAACATGACTGTTTGCTTTCTCTTCCCTCCCTTGATACCAAGAATTGAGATGACAGTTTCTCTGTTTTCTGAGTGACTGGGATAGCATCGTGGAGGAGATCTGGGCTTTTAGGTGTGGTTCCTGAGTGGCTCTGCATGTGATCAGTACTGGTTCTTAATTCTAGCAGTGAATTTCTTTGTGGGCATTTTTCTTACTGTTGAATTAAAAAAAACAAACAACAAAATCTCAAAATTAACAGTCCCTTTCTGAAGGTGGTTAGGAATTTATATGTTAAACTAGCAGCTTTATGGGACCTTGCTCATCTTGGTTTTGCAGAGTTCAAGACACTGCTCTTTCCAGGAGAGCTCATCATGTTTCAGGAGAAAACTGTGTAATGAGTAGGATTTCTATCAGCACTCTTACCATTTTTGCCACTGGCTGCTTCTGAACATTTATTGGAGCTTCTTGCACTTCAGTGGCAAAGCAAGAGAGAAAGATGTGACAGGCTAAACATAAGTCCCTTTCCTTCTGTACTGTCTTCCATGTCAAATGCAGTGTTTATTTCCCAAGGAAGATCTACCATATCTTTTTAGTATTAAATGCTGTGATTCTGTGGATAGCTTAAAGTTGTTAGCTGTCAGCACATCATGTTTCACCTCCCTAAATGTATTTTATGTACAGCGGACAGGCTAAATGCAAGTGAGTGTTAGCATTAACGTGCACTGTGTAGAGAACTGAGCACTCTGGATTTATTTTGGGTGGGAAAAAGCATTCCTTTTTGTCTTGTTATGTTTTATGGTCAGAGTTTTATGGTGAGAGCTTTTCAGACTTTTATGGCTCCAACATCAAACAATATAGCTAAGAATTTAAGGTCACCAAAGAGAATACCTTAAGAAAAGGTAGCCTAAAGGACTTGTTAAGAGAAGATTGGTTGGTATATCCCTTGATAGTATGCCATAGTCCTGTACTGTAGGGAGGATAAATGGGATGACTTGAGATCTTTCCCATCCTTGGGTTCGAAGTCAAAGTTCTTCACTATTAGTATTTATTTATTTATATAGTGCTGTAAATGTTGGCAATGCTTTTACCAGCATTATTTATGACAGGATGAAGGGCTTAATGTTGATCTTGTTCTTAACTGCGTTGTAGACAGAATGATAATTAGGGAGACATCCAGAAAAGTCAGAGGAGAGGATGGGTTAATTGAAAGGGACAGTTTTCTGAAAGGCATTGAAGGAATTAAAGAGCGTATGTCTCTGTATGTGTCACAGGCAAAGATAAAAGCTGTTGCCGCTGCAAGAGACCAAAGCATCTGCCCTAAAGGATCTGCATCTGGTCTGACAGCAGCAAGAAGTTTGTACATTATTTTTTTCCCCCAGTGTTGCATATTGAACACATTCATTGCTGTGATAGACTGAACTTTGGAATGGTGGCTTGTGCCACTTATGTGAGGGAATGTAATGGAAAGGAGAGAATATCCAAGGAGAAGCAGAAGCTGAAAGTGTCATTGCTCCACTTCAGGCAGTGCATTTGTTTCTTCTCAGGTGTCTTATACTGAGAAATGGGTCTTTTTCTTCCCTGTCTGCAGTGATTTCTAGACTAAACTTTCCTCTCCTTTAACACTCTCATTCCAAGCACTGTATCTTAACATTCTTAGATGTAATACATATATTTAGATGAAATATATGTTTGAAGGTACGTAGTCAATATAAGCTGCTATGTTTAATATTTAAATGAAGTAATTGGCATTTAAACATTCTGCTGTTAGAAAAACATGTAGAATTTTTTCTTGAAGTAAGAATTACTAGCCAGTGCTAGGAATTTTTATATTTTCCAGCTTGTTTTGTCATTTATGTGTGTGCTAAATGAATACATGGTGTTTTGGCGTATATGCAGTGAGGTGTGTTGGTATATTATAGATGTTGCAGTGGTGAGGGAGAATGCACATTCAGGGCTGCACCCCTCTAGACTGCTTCCCTGACTTGCAGCTTCCTGAAGGAAAATTATCTATGCTGGGGGTAGTTTCCCTTTTAGCTTTTTTTCTCAGCATGCTACACTGCCCTCTTCCTTCCTTTGTCCAGTTACTTGTGTCTGTGTTCATTAATTAATGGCCGATTGTCCTCTCCTCTCCTTGGCAGTGTCTCTTGAAACAACACTGTAGGTTCATTGCTGACTTGGATAGACACTGAGTGGAAGTATCTCTGCTTTCTTAGCAAGTAGATATACTTTGGTTAAGTTTTTGATCTGGAATTTTTTTGAGTGCTGTTATCCCACAAAAATCCTTTGGCGCTGTCTAAACCTTTTCTGGTTCGTGGATCTCTGAAATTTGACAGCTGAATGCCCAGACCTCTGCATAGCGAATTTAAGCCTTTGACTATATATTTGCTTTTCTTTGTCACTTCTCATAGTTCTCTTCAAAATAATTCACTGGTGCCAGAGAACAAGAACTATGGTCAGCAGCTTATTTCTTTTTAGTCTTGTAGGCTTTAAGACTTCTTTTTTTTGGTTGTTTGTTTGTTGGTTTGTTCGTTGTTTTTTTTTTTTTTTTTTTTTTTTTTGGGGGGGGGGTGTGTGTGGGATTTTTTTATTCCTGTGGAGAAACTTGGCAATAGTTGTTTTTGATTGTTTTTTTAAACATGGGGTGTGCACACTTTGTTTTTTAACTATTGTTCTGTGTTGCTGCATTTACCTTTCCCGAATCACAGAGTTGTAGAATAATTAGGGTTGGAAAGGACCTTAAGATCATGAAGTTCCAACCCCCCTGCCATGGGCAGTGACGCCTCCCACTAAACCATGTCACCCAAGGCTCTGTCCAACCTGGCCTTGAACACTGCCAGGGATGGAGCATTCACAACTTCCTGGGGCAACCCATTCCAGTGCCTCACCACCCTCACAGTAAAGAACTTCCTCCTTATATCCAATCTAAACTTCCCCTGTTTAATTTTGAACCCATTACCCCTTGTCCTACCACTACAGTCCCTAATGAAGAGTCCCTCCCCAGCATCCCTATAGGCCCCCTTCAGATACTGCTGTGAGGCTGCTATGAGGTCTCCACGCAGCCTTCTCTTCTCCAGGCTGAACAGCCCCAACTTTCTCAGCCTGTCTTCATACGGGAGGTGCTCCAGTCCCCTGATCATCCTCATGGCCCTCCTCTGGACTTGTTCCAACAGTTCCATGTCCTTTTTATGTTGAGGACACCAGAACAGCACACAGTACTCCAAGTGAGGTCTCATGAGAGCAGAGGGGCAGGATCACCTCCGTCGACCTGCTGGTCATGCTCCTTTTGATGCAGCCCAGGATACGGTTGGCTTTCTGGGCTGCGAGTGCACACTGAAGCTGGCTCATGTTCATTTTCTCATTGACCAACACCCCCAAGTCCTTCTCTGCAGGGCTGCTCTGAATCTCTTCTCTGCCCAACCTGTAGCTGTGCCACATCATTGGCATGCACTTTAAAGCATTGCCTAGAAGCTTTGCTGTGTCTCACTGTCCTTGCATACTCAAGCCTTAAAATCCCTGTGTCCATTTTGTGGTTCCTTGGTAGACAATTGTCATTCCTTCAAAGAATTCTTTCTTTCTTGCTTCTACACCTTTGTTCAGGTCCGATGAATTGTCAACTTTGGCCAGGCAGGAAAATTTCCTCTAGGAAACAAATCTTATTCCAGCCATTGACTATAGAACATGACATTACTGGAGGGCTGCAGATGCATTACGAAAGATTTTTTGGTGAGCCTGCACTGTTGCTTGTGCCTGACATTCCCAGGTAGGATCTTCTAGCCTTAAAAGCCTGGCAAAGCACATGGGGTTTCTCACTGAAAGTAGGAATAGGGAGAACCTCTAACAAATGCCTATCACCTAATGTTGAGTTAGATGCTCCCAGCATAGAATAGATGCCCCAGTCATGCGTTTGAGGTTTTTTTCCTTATGTTCAGTTCTTGGTAGAAGGTGTTGAAAGGTGCTGCTGTACTAAGTTGTAACTGCCCAAGAAGGTATCTCTTCCTACAGCACTGAGAACTGAAAATATCTTACAGTACTGGAAGGTACTGAGAGCTGCATTCATGAGAAGAACCACTTTCCTGGCTCTCAGAGTGCTGACAAGGGAAAGGAGTTAGCATAGTCTGGGTACCTGGACAGTTGCCTGTTTGCCAGTCTATGGATTACTCATGCTTAAAGGCTTATTTAATTCCCTTTCGTTGGAAAGGCAGCATACAGCTAATCCATCACTGTGTGTTTTAACCAACAGGTCTGTGTTAATGCAGTGTTTTTGTGGAAATACGTATTCTGATGGAGAGTAGTTTTGTTCAAATAGAGATATTTTGTTTTCTTGTCCAGTTGAGGCTTGTATTTTCTTTATTCACAAGATAATTGTGCAGATGATATTGGTTCATCACCGTCACGAGAACCCGGGATATACAGTGTTCAGATGTATCCATGTCCTGTTGGAACACAATTGTAGATCCTTTTAAACTTTAGCAGATGCCATGGGTTAAACTTGGGCATGGAGGAAAGTTTAAATCTATCAGAGACTTACTGCGAGAAACTGAGAGGCAAGATGATGAGTTTGAAAACTCTGGTAAGTTGATATTGTGCTGAGATTTGTTGATGCACATCACAATAGTATGTGAGCTTCTTTATGACAAGGGGGTTATTGGTGGTCTGGACTAACTACCACTGACTTGAAAGTAGATGATTGGTTCTGCCCTGTACTTTGTATTGGCCCAGAGAGCTAGCCTGCAGGTTTATATTAACACTCCTTCATTAAAATCTTAAATTAGTTACTTTTTATGTTATTTTGAGGCATGATAAATTTTAAAAACTTTGTGTATGAAAAAGAGCAGGAATATTTGCATTGTGTAAGTTAATTCCTTCTGTAAGTAATCAAAACTGTTTTCCTTCCACAGCTATTTGAACATTGGAGAAACAAAGAAAAAACCTCCTGAAGTCAATAATGAGGTAGGATGTCTGAAATAATTAAGTAAACCTGCAGTTAATGTTAGCGACATGCCTGCATGTCTGATTTTTATATATAGATTTATTATGCTTAATAATAATACAATTATCTACCATTCTGAACATATTATTTCAGTGATTATTACTCTGATTGCTCTGAGCATGGTGCACTGATTGTCTTCTGCTCAGCTTTCTGAATTGCCACATCCAGTTAAAAACTTTCAGTAAAGAAAATCTCTTGTTGTCTTCATTGGATCTGGTCATAAACCTAAGAGTGGTTTTTTTTTCCCCTCATGCAAAAAAGAGGGTGGGAATGGGAATTTTGGGAGTTTTGGACCAGCAATTTTTTTTCAAAACTTGGTATTTTTTCTGGAGTAGGGATATTTTTGTTTGAAAAAATGACAGTTGAAATACTTTTCCCAGTCGCTGCCAGTGTAAGTTATAAACTTCTGACAAGTTCTAGTCCATAATTCTCCAAGCTCACCTATGCTGTCTTGAGCAGACTGTAGTCTGAGGAGGTAACTGCAGGCTTCAAAACAAACTGTATGTAGGTTTTTGTGAGATGTGTGACTCTGCATTATTTTTGCTGTTTTATTGTGTATGGGAGCAATGATTTCCAACAAACATTTGAATTGCAGCTTCAGCCTGGCAGGAAGCATCAGCTCACTTGTTTTTCAGTTTCTTTCACCTTGTGCTGACATGCCACGCTTCCAGCAATTTAATGGTTTGTGTAGTGGGTGTCTTCAGAGAGTAGGACACCTTGTAGTCGAAGACCCTCAAAACTGAGGTCTTAGTGCCCTAATGACACTTACTATGATACTCAGATATTTCTTATTCAGAGGGTATGAAATATGACATCTGCGTTTTATAATTGATCATAACTTTGTAACTCATATTTTTTCCTGAGTTTATTTATGCAATTGACCAGAACATTGTAGAGATAGTTGTTCTCTGTTGCTTGTGTCTTTTTTTTTACAAAGAAAAAAGAACAATTTTTTAAAACTGGGAAAAGCTAATTAAACAGAGATGAGTCAGCAGGATTATACTCTTTTGCTGATGTTTATTTATTGAGCAACTCTCCTTCACATAGGCACTACCTAAGCTTTCCTATGACATTTATTCATAAATTCAATTTTCGACCCCCAGCATTTTCTTCTTCTTCCAGTCCTGAGTCTTCTTTGACCAAGTTTTGTGAATCTTGATGAAACTAGTTAATTGCAGTGTGCACAGGCAGAGAATAAAATTATTATCTCACTTAAGTATGAGCTAAGTAAGAGATTATAATTGGGGGAGGGGGGGGAAGGAATGGTAAAATGTTTGTATGCAGTAGTATTGCACTTACCTGAACTTCCAACACAGGAAACATACTTCTGAACCAAAAAACATACCTTTGGATGCATGTCTGGTCTTCAGTATTTTTTCTGAATACTTGAACGTGTGTGTAGGATCCTGTGTTATATTAAAACAGTATTTGGGTGAAAAAGAAAATTATTTTTACATATCTAGAACAGGAAAAATAACTTGAGGAAATTGCTTCTAATCACCTCTGAAAATGCAGTGGTTTGGATTCACTATTAGGTGTGAATCTCATTAATAGTGTGCAGTGTGACTAACTGCATGTGCCCTTGCTGAGAAGATAGCTGTCTTCATGGAAGGCTCTTAGCTAAATCTGATACTGCCAGCTATCAGTACAACAGTAGGTTTGCTACTTGAAGGCTAGTTTTAAGGCTGATTGTTTTGCGGCAATATCCTTAGAAGATTCTCAATATAATACAAATTCTATGCAGTTGGAGAAGTGGTTGTAGAAGTTGTGGGTTTTTTACTTACAATTGCATTTTTTTTTGTAAGAGAGGCTTCTATTATTTCTTCTGGAATCATTGTTCATTGTAAGTTATCTTAATATTTTCAGCCATCTCTCCAGCCTTTGAAGTAAAATGGTATAAACCATCTATTATCTCAGTTTTCATTCTTCCTGTTTGACTTATGTTTGCAATCTCCAGTCTCTGTGGAGAGCTTAACTCCCCATGTTGAGTTAAACTTTATGTGATTGATTTATTTGGGCAAAGGAGTCATAAAAATGAGATGAAACCTAGTGATAGTCTACCAATTTTTATCTGGGATTATGAGTAACACAAATGTTTTCATGCCCTAATCATTTAGTCCTAAGAATGAACTTTCAGGGGGCTGGTAACAGAAGTTTTCATGTCTAAGTTTATTTATGTTAAAACAATGTGAGGAAGCAAGTTCTCTTTTGTTTGATTTTGTTTTGTTTTTCAGGCATTCACTTAGAAATAAAAAAAACCTAGATGTGCTATAGGACCATGAGGGGCAGCGGTATTGTCTTTGAGTCTGCCAGATTTTCATCAACAAACAAACAAAAAAAATCATGTTTTTTCATGAAGCCTTGTAGTAGTCACTGATGCTCTAGACCACAAAGGTATTTTGCTTTTGTAAGGCCTTATTTTAGATTGAATTTCAGCAATAAAATCCCCCCTGGTTTTTTCATTAGAAGTCACATCTCTCTCTTCTCACTGCTACGCCGTTATGTGCATTGGACACTTCATTGCCTGCTTGTACTCTTTTCACCTTAGCAATAGCAGCAGCACAGCAGTTTAGGCCCTTCATTCTCTTTTGGCTTTAACATCAGATTAGTGTGCCACTTAGCTGATTTTCACAGTGACACAAATTCACTTCACTAGGAGTGTTTATGACAGTCAGAAGGATGAGCTGCGGCTTATGAAGAGGGAGAAAGAAAAGATGAAATCAGAGAGCTAAAGGCAGTGAGTAGCTGACACTGTGAAGAGTGAAAGAGTGCCTGTATCAGCAAATCTGTATCTGACTCCAGCGTCTTACTGACATGGCAATGCTCTTTCCCGTGTGTTTTGCTGTTTATCCCAGCAAATAAGTGATGACATGTCTCTTGCACTGTGGTAGTTGGTCTGTGTGGAAGGCTGGAACAAGTTTTCTAGGAAAAGTCTAATTTTTCAATTCCTTTTTGGTTGTCTTTGCAGCAAGATAGTTCCGTAGAATTGTCACATCCCATCTTAGTTTAGACTTTTTGGAGAGAGAGCAGGGGTAGACAATAAATTCAGATTTCAGTCTTTTCAACCAGACGCAGCAGTAAGGGTAAAAGAAGACACTTGTCCTAGAAGCATGAGAAGATTCTGTCAGTCTCAGCAGATGACCTGGCTCTCGGCTATTTTGAATTCTCTGACAGAGCCCTCACACTAAAATAATACGTCTCAAAACTTTTTACAGTTATGTTACTTGTACAGAAAGTAGTAAGATTTCATTCTGACCCAAGCTAAAGCTTCAATGCAAACTATTCCTCAGGTACCTTTTTGTCAATCGCTTCTTTTGGCAACTGAGCTTGTTTTGCAAGAGAGATCCCTTTTGTACTGAAGCTGATCTGCAAGTACAAATATGTACTTAAATGTACATATTATGTACATAAATGTACATAAATGTACATAAATGTACATTAAGTGATGTAAACATCACTTAAATGATGTGCTTGTGGAATTTAACAATTAATCTCTTGAGGAAGTATGGACCAACAGACCTACCATTTGTTTATTATTATAAGCTTAATTGTTTGTAAAAGGTATTGAACATTATTTTCCCATTATAATGTGTAAAGCATGGACATTTATATTTCTCTAGGCACTATACCTGATATAGATGGTCTCTCCCTGTGCACTCCAAAAAATGTAATTTTAATTGTCATTGGGGCTGAGTAAGCTGCTGAAGAGTTAGCTGAGCTTTTGTATGGGCAAATGCTAGAGGCAACTCTTTGAGATTTTTTGTTTCACAAAACGGTTCAGCTGAAACCTCCTTTCTTCTTTGACTTATTGTGGCGAAGGTTTTTTGAACACATTGAACTAAACAGTCTTTGCAATGTGTTATTATTATAAAGGCAAAGAATTGCAATCACCAAAGAAAAGCAGATGCATTTTGACATTCAAGAGCCAGGCTCTTGCAAACGAAAGAGAAAGGGAACCTTACAGTGTCATATGAAACAGCATCTATTATCAAAAGTTCATAGTAGGCCTGCATTAAGCTGCTTTACTGACCCGTAAAGATAGATTTGACCTTGGTTGAGAGCAGACGGATTTTCTTAGGTAGTAAAAACATTAAGTTTTTGGTCTGCTCTTCACTTTTTCCCCTGGGCTTCTAGGACAAGGTGATTGCATGGCAAACTGACACAAGTATTTTTTGTGCTGCTCAAGATTCATTGTCATTTATGTTCTGCTTGGATTTTTTTACCAACTTTATGAAGTTATTTAAGAAAACTCTACTTATGTCTTACTCAATGTAAGGCACATTAAGATTTATCTCTATACTATATAGAGATAAGGATGGTGTAGACTCTTTTCCTTAGGTCCTGCACTGTTGCCTATGATGTTTAAACAATGAAAACATCCTGGTCCATAATTTTAGAACATTTGCTGAACTGTGGTGCGTTTCTAGCATTATCCATCAATTGGGAATGGGCAGTAAATATGAAAACAGGTGTTGCAAGAGCTGGTTGGTTGTAGGCCAAATGTGTGGCTAGTTGAGGAAGTGTTGCTTTATTCAATTTTTAGAATGGTGGGTTCATTCCAGGATGCTGTCATTTAGCATTATAAGCATGGCTCTTAGACTGTCAGATTTGGTGATATGTGTCAGGGACCCTGATGTGAGGGATGGAGTAGGGGGCTCTCTGCCCGCTGCCCACCAGTTCTTGCCCTACTTTTCCAGCTCCTGATTCTTCCCATGTTCAGCCTGGGTACATTTCTTGTGCTGCATTTGCCTCACATTGCAGTAGTTTTGTCCTGGTCACATTTTTTTAGTGATTCATAACTTTTTTTTCACTGTTTTACATAAATGCATTTTACTGTTCCTTAACTCTATTTCAGCTTCACACCATGACAAGGGGGTGTGAGGTGGAAAATAACAATGTTTGAGACTTGTTAGATCGGAACTTATCATCACAATTAAAAAAAAAAAAAAAGCATTTGAGATGTTGCTGTGAAAGTATTTTAAGGAGCTGCAATTTCTCTGTCTCCTGCTCTTCCTCCATATTTTAAAATTCAATTCATTTAGTATAATTTATGGCAGTTGTTACTTCTGCATCCTTTAAGCTCATCTTTGTTGCTAGAAGTGGAGTCACCACTCACCTGTCAGCAGTGATATGATTGAATTAATTTGTAAAAATTGAGTTTTGGAAGTTTATAATGTTTTCTCGATTTCAGAAATTATTTTGGTATGTTTATGCTGGGTATACCTTGTCCTTAGCATACTTGCATATTTTTTCCTAATATATTCTCATGAAAAATCCCAGTATTTATAATTATATTGTTTATTTCAAACCTAGCATTTATCATATCTGACAAATAATGTGCATGTCTAATCATAAGAAAAAGCTTTTAATTTCTCAGTGGGTGGAATCTTGATTCACTTCTAACTTCGAATTAGAAATGGCTCATTGGTACTTTCTCTGTGTAGGAGACAGTTTCGTGAGGGAGAGAGAGTGCCTGAATAGGTATCAGAAATGATCCCAGCATGTTCAAATTACAGCCACTTGATGTCAAAATAATCTCTCTTCACAGGATATTTTTTCCTCATTCCTTCCTAAGACTTAGAAACAAACAGGACTTGTGCTACTCAGAATTACTGTGAACAAAATACTTGTATGACTGGAAATAAATATAATATAAAGGTCTGCTCATATTCCTGTGCCAATATGCAGAACTAAACCCTCTTGCTACTCCATATCTGACCAGTTTGATTTCTTCTACTGCTGGTGTCACAGGTTCCGTAAGGAATTTCTCATTTTCTGATGCTGAATTAATTAGGAATTCTACTGTAAGCATAGTTTCAGGAATAAGACTGTCAAAAGGTAAAGATAAAAAAGATGAGATATATGTCTTTAAGCTCTTGAGCAACATATTTAATACTTAAATTTTATATGTCATTGTTTGGTATTTAGTATCCTAGTAACATAATTAGCACAACAAGGCATACACAACAAATACACATCCTGAGTGTTCATAATCTGACACCAGGAGGAATCAGAAGACCTGACCAGACATCCAGTTAAAACATAAGCTGTCTTCTAATAGGGCCTATGAATTAATAAGATCTCTCTTTATATCATTCTGTATACCTGAATTGTGCAATTTTGAATATTCTAATTAACAGCTTGCTTACAGGTGGATTTAATGGGTTTTTGAGCAACAGAAAGACTTGTAGAGGCTTTGGTTCATGTCACTGGAGAATTTCATGGTCTATATTGAGTTTTATATGAAACTTGAAAGTTGGTCTCTTCCTTCATTAACACGTCTGCCTTGTTCTGTAGGGTAACTGCTCTTTCTGGTCTGTGAGGAGTCTGGAAGGGAAAAGTTGCCAGTACTGAAGCTTTTAATGAGGCATGTTAGTCTCATTAAAAACTAGTTGCTGCATATTGCATTGACTTACTGGAAACATTAACAACTGCTACCTTTGATTAAAAATGATGAAAAAAAAATTTTTTTTAGGGTTGCTTTTTGTTCTTCAGCTGTCATTGTTCACAGGTTCATGCCCTTCTGAGCAACTGCGAAGGCTAGAGGCTTCTTTTTGATTTAAATGAGTCTAAGGAATTGGGAAAAATAGAATTGTCAGTATTATGTCAGTGACAGAAAGTAGTCTCAGGATCTATTTTGCTTGAATAAAATCTGCATTATTGATGCCATCACTGTGTGTGTTGTAAGGAGTGCAGGTTATAAATAACATCATACAACTCAGAGAAGAAATAGGATTGATTCTTGGGATCCAGAAGCAACACAGGTGTGATCAGTTGTGGAGCACTACACAGGCTAAGTGCCTGTGCAGATAAGGCCATGTCATTGTCTGATTTATCTCAGCTGAAGATCTGGCCTCTAGTCCAATGCCCCAAAACAATGATGAATCCCAAGAGAAACATTTTTCTTTTCAGGGCTTAGATAGATGTGGTGAGACTTATCCCCAGGTGCACAAGGGATGTGAACTCAGTATCACTTACCATAGTTGAAAAGGAGTGCAGTTCACTTTGGAGGGGAACAGAGTGGCTTTAAACACTTAGTGAATTTTGTAGGAGTTCTGAGGTCTAAAAGGCCCCGTGAGTCAGTACATGGCCATTTATTCTGGCATAGTTGTCCTGGCATAGTTCATTTTGTAGAATCACAGAAGAGTTTGAGTTGGAAGGGACCTTAAAGCTCATCTAGTTTCAACCCCCCTGCCATAGGCAGGGACACCTTCCACTGGACCAGGTTGTTCCAAGCCCCATCCAACCTGGCCTTGAGCACTGCCAAGGATGGGGCAGCCACAGCTTCTCTGGGCAACCTGTGCCAGGGCCTCACCACCCTCATAGTGAATAATTTTTTTCTACTAATTTAAATCTAAATTTCTGGCTTATCTATGCTCTGTGTGGGCTAAGTTTGTGTACTGCAGTGGTGTTGTGACCTACTTATATAAGCCTAGAAATACACTCAGTTAATAGCAGTTTCAGTGGTGCTTTGTGTCCACACCAGTGGAAAGGCTAGTAGTCTCTTGCTCAAGGCTGTTCTATACTATCCAGTGTACCATCTAGCAATGCAAAGTAGCCAGGGGAATGTAGATTATCCAGCTTAATTCCTATGTAAGGATAACTAATGGTTTTGTACTGACCAAAACCTCAGTGACTCTGCATCTTCAGTCCAAGTGTATGAAAATGCCCATTAAAAAAAAGTTGTTTCTATGTAATAGATTTCCTGTGTTGTAATAGCTTTAGAAAACTTATCATTCTAATTTGCTTCTGATCACTGAACCTTGAACATTCCTTTCTTTCACATCACAGTGTGGTGATAGTGTGTATAAATAGGGTTTTGGTTCTTTTGACCCCAGTACTACCCTAAGGGAATGCAAATATTTGTTCTCAATTTTTTCTGAGCACATTGATTAACAAACAGACCATTGTAACAAGCTGGCAAAGCCATGGCTCATTGCATGAGCTGATAAATTTGGAATGTGACATTCTGTTGAAATACTTAAAAAGAAAAGGTTAGTTATAAACTGATGCAATGAGTGAGATGTTCATAGCACCCAAGACTATATTAATACAGCAAGAAGAAAGGGCGAGTCTTAAACCTGTATAAATGAAACCAGCATATAGTGTCTGGTTCAGGGAGGTTATGTCTTTTTGACTGTTGTTTTGCTGCCATCCAGAATAGCTTTATAAATATGTGTAAACCTGTAAATCTTGCAGTTGCTTGGTTGCTCCCTTTGATGGGAGGCACTTCTGGGAAGAAAAGGAAAGAAATCAGATAGTCATGCCAATTCTTAGCTCTGGATAGCTAGCCTGTGTCCTCATGGCAGCCTGTGAATGTGCTTTCAGACCTCTGTGTTTAGCATGTCTCTAATATACAATTGGGGGGGGGGGGGGGGGGAGCTAAGAATAGTAAATTTCTGGTTAAAACTATTCTCAAGTGCATAAATTCATCTTTTTAGAAACTAAATACGCAGCCTTTTCAGAGAACAATGAAAATACTTTTTAATGAACTGTATACTGTTCTGACAGACACGGACTGATTCTCTGAAGTGTCACATGCCTCTTGCAAGTCCCAAGTAGCCAACAGGAGATTGGGTAGTTTGCTGGGTCTGTCCCACTTTCCAGTCTATTTGACTGATAAGTGTGAAAAGGATAATGTAGCAGTCATAGAAGCAAAAACTTTGTGCATTGGGATCAACTAATAGGTTCATACCAATCAAACCAAATATTCATAATTTTGCTACATCTCCATTTTAGGG
The DNA here is from genome assembly GCF_037157495.1 of Lathamus discolor. Lineage (NCBI taxonomy): Eukaryota > Metazoa > Chordata > Aves > Psittaciformes > Psittacidae > Lathamus > Lathamus discolor. The sequence continues at coordinate 63,160,873 of NC_088885.1, forward strand.
ATTGTATTTTTTACTTTTTACTGGTGAACACATTTCTGAACAAAGAAATAAAATATATTCTTTTTTAATCTGTATTTCAAGCCAATGTGTGGGTTACTTTGTCTTTGCTGAGCAACCCCCACATTCTTAATGATGATTTCCCTGTAAAGCTGTATATGTAACATTCTCTTCCCACTTTGATTTAGATCATTGCATGAGCAAAAGCCCATCGACAGTGTTCTAAAAAGGAGTAACACATCTTTTGTTGATCTTCAGTCCTTCATGTGGTCAGCTGGACCACATAAACGGAATAAGAAATTTTTGTATGGAAGTTATATTAAGTTGGTGTATATATGTATGCATGCACACACTTTATATACATACATAGATGTGGATATGCATGCACTAATTCAAAATGGTTTTCTTACAAAAACTGTTTTTCATATGTGTACATGTAATAGTATACCTGAGGTAATGGTTTGGCTGCTGATCATTTTGTTTTGTTTTTTGCCCACAGTCAACAGTGGAAGATGTAAGTACCCTGAAGTATATTGTGCAATATGTTGTATGTGTTTGCTAAGTGTTTTGTCTGCGTTTGCTAAATTTTATGAATATTGAGCAAATTTTTTTAGCGTAAGTGAAAAATACAGTGAATCTTGTTACAAAGCAGCTGTGAGGTTGCAGATTTTTTTTTTTTACCATATTTCAGTTAGATGCTGATCTGCATCTTGGATTTTTATTTTCAAAGGAATGTTAGAAGGTACTCAGCAGCAGCTAACATTCAGCAACACAAATTCAACCACAGTAAATTCCAGCTGAAGAGGAAAGCTGGGCTTTTTAGACTCTTTGTAAAATGTATTCTGAAATTTGAGTGTTTACAGGGGTCTCAAACACTGCAGATTGATCCCCACTCCCAGAATGTAGCCTGTGTTGAGTTTAGCTGCTTTGTTTTTCCCAGACTCTGCAAGGTGCTTTGCAAAGTTATGTGACAGGTAGTAACTCCTCTCTGAAGCAAGGATCATCCACACTGCTGTTGGTGTAAGAGGCACTGTGGAAAACAACAACAAATTCATTGTAGAATAGAATGGTAAAAATTATGGTAGTTTTGAGTGTCTGTGATCCCATGGTGTATTTCCAACTGTTTTTAGCTCTTTGTTGCACTGCAAATTCTTACCTGATTTCTTGTCCTCACCTTAAAAGTTCCCTCTGAGTTTCAAGTAATATAATGCTTTCTCCTTCCTCCCCTAAATACTTTGTGTTGCTGCTGTATGTTATTGTGTAACAACTCAGATGAGTATCCCATCACAAATTATGTTGGCAGCATTTGTGAGGAGGATATGGAAGCTGCCCTTGAATGGGTCTTTTCAAACAAACTGAAAATGTACAAAATTCAAAGATAAAATCATAATGGGGCCAGACCATTGATTAATGTACAATTGCTGACGTAAATGGGAAGGTGCTGATTTACATCAGCTGAGAATGTGGCTGGTGAAATTAAAAGAAAATGAAGGGCTTAGGGGGCTAGTGATGATGATTGCTTAACGTAAGCACAAACTTTTCACCCAAGACCACATCACTGTTAATATGTAACTCTGCAGTGCCAGAAGGGTCAGGCTATTCCAGACACTGCAGCCTTGTGGTACCTCCTACAAAGGAAACAGGAGCAGAAGCATGAATTCTTTAATTAAATCTTTGGTCAGGTCTTCTGCTTTGATGGTTTGGCATAACTCCATGTACTTCAAAAGAACGAGATTGATTTACAGTGGCTGGGCACTTGGTCTTTCTTTAATGTATATTTCTGTACGTTGAAATTACATGGCTTGCTTTTCATAACCATAAATAATTTAACATTTGTCTAACATAAATTGTTCTAAATTCGAAGAGGTAGTAACTTGAAGGCTGTGCCAAAAAACCCCAAACCAAACCAAAAGCAACAAAGCCCCCCCAAAAAACAGCAGGACAGTCACATTAATTAGAAGAATGGTGTATAGGGTGGAGGGTTTTGTTTGTTGGTTTGTTTTCAATCACAGTGCTGTGTAGATCTAGCCAAACTGTTTTTTAAACAGGTGGCTTTAGAGCAGGCTAGAGTTGCTTGTGCTGAGTTTTGTGCTTTTGTGCTTAGAGAGCTTGATATACTATTCTGTAGCCAGAACCTACTTTGGGTATCTGTAAGTTCTCTCTTTTGCATTGTGGAATATTATACTATACTATAGTATATGGCATTTGCTTGCATGTTTGCATACTTTCCAGCTTCAAAATTAGAGATGTTTTACACAGCTCATTTGGAGCGCCCTGTGCAGGCACTTTCTTCTGTTTGTTGTTTTGTTTTGTTTTTTAATTTTCTCACAATTGATGTATTTATTTCCTCCTTTCTTCTCTCTCATTTGCAGCATCAGTGTTGTCCCTGTGTTCTGGATGAATATAAGGAATTTGTATGTCTTTTTGCCCCCTGAAAGCAGATCAGGTGTAAAATGTACCTTCAGAAGCCAAGCAGTCCCAAAGACACTAGTTGCCCCTCATCTTCCAGACAAACAATGATAGCCTAAACATCAGCTTGAGAGCGTGTGGACCCCAAGAGCAGTACATTCATCCGTGCTATTCATGTTGGGTGTAGCAAAAGACTTCAGTGCTCTGTGCCACTGTGATCCAGTATCTGCCTGATTTAGTCCGGGCTACTCTGTTCCAGGCTCCCAGAAACTGAGGTCTGGTCTATGCACTGTGGTAAATACTTGTGGGTGTTTTAATAGTGTCATAGTCACCTTAGTGTTTCTATGCACTGATTTTTGTGGTGTTACATTAGCAAATGTAATATTTGACTAATGTATTCTTTTAACCTTTTAAGACAGTTACATTTGATTAAAAAATGCTTAGCAAAACAACACAAAATTGTATTTTATTTTGGTTTAGGCCATGCTTAGATAGAAAAACAAATAATTGTCTCTGGCCAACCTGGGCCCATCTTACAGTCACCTGAAGTTCACTTGCTCAAGAGCAGGACTGACTTGTTAGACCACAGAAGGCTGCTAGAAATATTAACGCTCTTTGATAGATTAACCCAAAAGAGAGACTTGTCAGAAAGCTGATGCCACAGTAGCTGTTACTGGGAGAAATACAATCCTTTGAATAATTAATGAGCACTTAACATGCCAAGTTGCTTGTTTTCTCAGGGGCCAGGTGATTGGACTGCATGCAATAACATGATGGCCTTCTTAGGAGCCTACCTTAGAATTAATGGTTTCATCAGCTTGCAAGAACAACTAAATAATTGGGCACACATGGGACTATCGTAAAGTGCTCCTTCATATTTAGTGAATGCTTTCTAACTAGTTCCAGTAGAGTGTGGATCATTGGAAGCTGAGTGTTGCAGACCGGATCAGAGAACTTAGTTTGATGGACTGTTTGGAGTATGTGAGAGCTTGAGCATAGGTATCAAGAGCGTAAGTATGGATGAGGAATCAACCTTTAGAAAAAGTAATGTGAGGCTTTACTAGTTATATATTGAATACCTTATAGGGGATTAGCCTGGCAATCTAGCAGCTATGCAGAAAGGTGTATGGCCAGCCAAAGTTAAGTCATTCCTGGCTTGGATGCAACCTCTGTGTGGAGTCTAAACGTTAGGACATGGTACTATGGAAATAAATCAGTATTGTCTTACACTTCAGTAGCATACTTTTTAGAAAGTTACCTTATTTTTTCTGTCTTCTGAAGCCTTCTGTTAGGTTGCTTATGTTGGGCAAATAACCTTGATGGATGACAGCACTGATAGAAATGTTTTCAGATGTTGCAGCTTAAGATGTGTTTTCATTTTCTTCCTAGAGACTCAATAAATTTTCATCTCTAATTTTGGTGATTTAAACGACATGTTATACTCTGAAAAATGTGCTTTAAATGTATGTGCAAGAATGGCTGAGCTCCTAAATTATTTGGCAGTTGCAAAAAAATTTTTTTGCTTCCCCTAATGAGATGTATTATAGCAACCTCTTACTCTCCTCTTGCTCTCTTTCCAGGCCTGTAGTAGTAGGTGTGAATCTTCCACCTGATTCAGAGCACATTGAAATTAACAGCAAGGCTATGAATTGCAATTGCCTTAGGCATTAAGACATAGCATATGTACAGTCTGGTACAAAATTTCTCATTGTATGAGGCCAAGACAAACATGTATCTATGAAATAATTATTAGGGAGCAAATACACTCCCTAGTAAATTGCTTGCATAAAGGAAAGGTCCACAAACATTGTTGGCACAGTGTGGCAGTAACATCTTTCTTGCCGTCTCTCCTCTTGTAGAAGGCCCCCCTGATTGATCTCAATACAGTGTCTCCTCAGAGTAATACAGGGAATAATGCTGGAAATAGCGTATGTTTTATTCTGAGAGCTAAAAATCTGCAGTGCACTTCACTTACAAGTCATCACCCTTAAATAAGCGTAGTATTCAGCAACCTTTATAAATGACTGGTAGATTTAGATGAAAAGGCCTGTATAAGAGGAAAAGTACTTATTACATAATTATTATTGTTAAATACTAGCAGAGAGACCTATAGATGACATTTATGGTTAGAAAGAGAAGATGGTTTAATTGCTTGGGCCATGGTTATAAGCAGTAAAGACTAAGAAAGCAAAAACAGTGTTTGGAAGTGTTGCTTTGGGTCTCTAGGAACAACAACTGAGAAGTCACCAAAGATGTCCAAGTAATCATAACCTCTCACTGGAAACCATACATTGTGCCATGTTGCACTGTGATATACTATGCTGTGGTTGCTCTCCAACATTTATGTAGACCTGCAGCAGTAATTACGTATGCTGTGTGTAGAAAGTGAAGCTGGAAGTGAATAAAATTTGTGGTTTAAACACAGGAGCGTCTTTCTGCAGATATGCTGCCCCCTTGCTGGTGTTGTTTGGGGCAAACTCTTTCTTAATGTGAAGATTGAGTAATTTCTAATTCTTTTTTTACTTGCAGGTCAAGCCTGTTACTCATAGTAGAATCACTGTGTCAGCACGATTTCGAAAACCACTCCAGGAGCCCTACACTATTTTGTAAGTAGAACTTTCAGTTAGCGAACTGCCATTTCAGGGCGGGGGTGGTGGCATCTTTACTTAAGTTGTTTTGTTTAAAATGCTCCTCTAAATTATTTTACTTTGCTTTATTTCAGCCTGATTGCTAATGGAGACCTCATTAGCCCTGTAGTACGCCTCCTCATTCCCAGGAAAACACTGGATCATTGGGATCATATTCTTGAAATGGTTACAGGAAAAGTTACCATCAGAAGTGGGGCTGTTCACAGGTATCAGGAAGCTGACCATTAGCAAGACACTTTTGATACGTGTAGATATGTTTCTTGCAACTCCATAGGTAGATATAATGGATCATTTGTGCTTCATGGGAAATTCCACTGTAAGAAAATTAAAATACATATAGAAGTCACAAAATGGAATATATTGACTCCAAGCAACCTTCAGGTTTCATTTCAACTGCTGTTTGAAAATGCAAATAACTCAACTTGTTTCAACTGTTATTTCTTGATTAAATATTTAGTTATCAGGCATTTTATAATACAATAATAATGCAATATATTTAGTATTAATAATTAAGTTACAGGTCAGAATAAAATAAATGAGCATGATAAAGCTGGTGAAGAAGTTTGTCATGTGCAATAATAGGTGCTATCCATATTTCCTTTTAATTTTGGTATTTAAATTCATTGGGGCAAAAAAAATCAAGAAAAATGCTATAGATTCTTCGGTTTTTGAAGACCTGTGCTATGACTAGGATGTGCTTTATACTCAGCCAGCTCAGCCTTGTAATAAGAGCCAAGGCCAAAGTTGTAGTTGGGGGTTTGCCAGTTATAGTATCTCAGCTGGGCTGAGTTGTTGTGTTCTCCCAGAAACAGGAATCGAGCTCTTGGATAGGCAAGTTTCAGTCCCTTGAGGCTCTCTAAATAAGCTCTCTAAAGCAGTGTAAGGTAGTTGTTGCAAGTTTTAGAAGAAAATTATATGTACAGTTTCCATGAGAAATGTTGTTGTGTAAATGGGCTGCCAAGGTGTGTACAGGCAAATTATTGACATTCTAGGGCTGCCCCATGAGGAGCACATTACAGAAATCCATTCCTCAGATGGGAAAGAGCCTTTTGTAGAAAATCATTCTTCACAGTTTACACTGTGTCTGAGGCTAAGTGTGCAAAATCTTTCTCAACACAGTGAAGATAAGGTAGTCTTTCTGTTCTTCTGATTGCTTTCCCAGAGCCGATACTGATGAAGGTCATGCTATGTGTTGACTGTCAGCTCTTGCCTAATTTTTCCTCTCAGCCCTGCATTTCTTTCCTCCTACTATTTGGTCACTTAGCACTTTTACTTGCAGCTAACTAAACTTACATGTGTTGCAGCTTTCTGGGTCTGATTCTCAGCTAGTATAGCTCAGAAGTGAGCAAGGTGGCAGCAGTTTACAACATATCAATTTTTTCTGCTCTTATGTTGTTTAGCAGTTTAAAAGCCTTTCACATTTTATTTTCATTACTTGATGTCACTCCTTGGTGAAACTGTATGATGTACATGAAAACAGAAATCATTCTGTACATAGCTAGGATTGCTTTTTAGAAGTTCCCTTCAGTGCTCAGATTTAATCCTTTAAAATAAGATAATGTGTATGACATTTTGAATTATTTAATGTTTTCCTTCTTCTGGTTTTCTATTAGCTGAGTTTTCATTTTATTTTTCCTAAAAATGCTAGGAATACATATTAAATATGTTAGTAAAATGATCATTGCTCTTTAATAAGTTACACATTAATTGCTGGGGTTTGCTGAAGCTATGTTAGCATTAGGGGAGTTCCTGTAAGACCACTGATGCTGAGAAGATATATAGAAGAAGCGTAAGTGGAAGTACAAGAACCTGCATTATGTATATGGCAGGTTTTCTTTTCCATGTTATTAAAAGACATATAAAGCTGCCAAGTCTTACAGTTTCACATGTAGCTTTTTTGAAAAAAACATTGTTCATCTGCATTAGAATAGGGTTGTAAGTAAGAAATGACAGAGTAGCTTTTCTGCTTATCAGATTGTGCATGGGAATGGGGTAGAGCAACCTGATGGGCAGGTACCTGGTGCATTGGCAACTAGGAATTTGGGGATATTGGTCCCACAAGTTGTGTCTTTGCTGTCTCCTTTGTCAGCCTGTATGCTCGCTTTATTTTGGCTGCCACTTTCTGGCTTGGATTCAGGAGGGAAACTGGAAGTCCACTGATATCCCACAGGACAAGTCCTGAGTCATCCCCCAGTGACCAGAAGAAGTGACCACAAGGACACCTTTGTTGTGTAATAATAGCCAGAGAGAACTCAGCTGGTCTGTGAATGGTTGTGGTCAAGTGGGTGGGTAAAAGACTTCAGAACTAAGTGTCACAAGAGTTTTGTGATGCTTGTTAAGTCAATAGTTATTTATGTGTTTGAAGTGCCATTTCTTAAAAACGCATTTTTGATTTAACCTTCATCTTCAGTGGCTGATTATGTGTGATTCAGTTATCATGATTATTATTTTCAGGGTGAAAAATACACTAGAAATTGCCAGATAATCCATAACATTTTGGGGAGTTATATTAAACAAACAACTTTGGTGCATTAAATATAATGTTAAAATGCAAGCAAAGTGGAAGACTGAGAACAAAACTCCACAGTCATGTTTGTATGAACCCCTATATACCTGCAGCACCATACAAATACATAAAACAGTTCATAAACTCTGGTACATTGATTTACTGTTTTATCCTGAGTTCCCCAAAGCAAAATATAACCTAGCAAAACACAGATTAATTCAGAAATAAGCTTATTGCTGATTTTAGACTGTCTTATTTTCATTTTTGTGTGTAACTAATGTTGTAAAACATAAATTGTTCTTTGAATTGCTGGCATGCCTGTGGAACATTTGCACTAAAAAGTAAATGTAAGTAATACAAACGGGGTGCTTCAGAGTTGGCATACTTCTTCACAAGGAAGCAGCAATGTGATCAAAAAGCTGCAATTTCACTTTTAAGAACTTTCAGTCTTTGCACTTAGAAATCCAAGGTACTTTCATATGGCAGGAGGCACCGAGAAAAGAAAGGTACTTTAATGAGGGGAACTTAAGAAAGACATGGACACACTGCGAGCCCAGCAAAGGGTCACAGAGATCATAGAATGAGAAAATTGTTTAGGTTGGAAAAGACCTGTAAGATCATAAAGTTCAACCTTTGACCAAGCACTGCTAAGTCCACCACTGAACCATGTCCATAAGCACAAAATCTATGTCTCTTAAGGATGGTGACTCACTACTCCCCTGGGCAGCCTGTTCCAGTAATTAACAACCCTTTTGGTGAAGAAATTTTTCCTAGTATCCTATCTAACCATCCCCCTGGCACAACTTGAGGCCATTTCCTCTTGTTCTGTTTCTTGTCACTTGAGAGAAGAGACTCATCCCCACCTCACTACAACCTCCTTTCAGGTACTTGTAGAGCACGATGAGGTCTCCTTTGAGCCTTGTTTTCTCCAGACTGAACAACCCCAGTTCCCTCAGCCACTCTTCAGACGACCTGTGCTCTGGACCCTTCACCAGCTTCCTGACTCCAGCACCTCAATAACTTTCTTGTAGTGAGGGGCCCAGAACTGAGCACAGGATTTGAGGTGCAGTCTCACCAGTGCTGAGTATGGGGGATGATCACTTCCCTGACCCTGCTGCCACACTATTTCTGACACAGGCCAGGATGCCTGGGCACAAGCTGGCCCATGTTCAGCAACCATCAGTCAGCACCCCCAGACCCTTTTCTACCAAGCAGCTTTTCAGCTACTATTCCTCAAGCCTGAAGTGTTGCATGAGGTTGTTGTGGCCCAAGTGCAGTACCCGGTACTTTGCCTTGTTGAACCTCATACCACTGGCCTTGGCCCATTGATCCATCGTGTCCAGATCCCTCTGTGCTGCCTTCTCACCCTCCCACCAACACTCACCACCAACTTCTCAACACTCTCAACTTCTCAACTTTTCAACACTCCCACCAGCTTGGTGTCACCTGCAAACTTCCTGAGGGTGCACTAGATCCCCTTGTCCACATCACTGATAAAGACATTAGACAGAACTGACTCCAGTACTGACTCCTGGGGAACACCACTTGTGACTGATCACCAACTGGATTTAACCCTATTCACCACAACTCTTTGGGTCTGGCCATTCAGCCATTTTTTACCCAATAAACAGTACACCTGTCCGAACAATGAGCAGCCAGTTTCTCCAGGAGAATGCTGTGGGAAAATGTCCACAGCCTTTCTTCTGTCCTCTAAGTGGGTCACCTTGTCATAGATGGAGGTCAGGCTAGTCAAGCAAGACCTGCTTTTAATAAACCAATGCTAGCTGGACAGAACCTGGGTTTGCAGTAACTGGCCATGAATGACCAGAGCACAGATAGGAGGTGGAACTTGGTATGAGAGGGGTGAGTAACTCATGGAATAGATCCCTTTCAAAGTGTCAGGAGAAAGACATTAAAGACCTTCTAAGTATAAAGTAATTTACTTCATTTTAGAAATTATGAGAGTATTTCATCTTTCATAGCACTTCATATTTCATTAGTTTTATATAAATTGTGATTTAAGTCATTATTTTGCTCTGTCTTTCCTTGTCTCATTTATATTGTGACTGATCATTGTATGGCATCTACTATATTTGGTTTCATATCTGGAAATTCAACATGATTTAGTGCATTTAGATTAATGTAGCTTTCAACTCTCTTAATGCACCTAACAAGGTTTATTACATTATGCATTTTCATATTTTTCAGACTTTACACTATAGATGGAAAACTTGTTCAGAATGGGTCAGACTTGGAGAATGGGCAAATTTATGTTGCAGCAGGTAGAGAAAAGTTTAAGAAGTTGCCTTATGGTGATCTGCTATTTCGCAAATCTATAATGAGAAGGCCACAGGGGTAAGTTCTATAGGTGTGTGGTTTAATTCTCACATGCCTGTGTGTGTCAATACGTTTACAAAGTACCACCAGTAAAGTACAAAATCATCATGAGGAATGGATGGAGGGATAGTAGGGATGTAAAACTTTATTGACAGCTTCCAAAAAAGTTGAGAAGTGGAAAATGAAAGAGAAAATGGAAATTCAGAGACTATTTCACCTCATAAATATGCTGTTGAACATGTATCACAAAACTAATGTCAGAGACAGGATTATTGTGACTTTTCTTAATTTGTTGGGTTTTCTTGTTTAGTTTTGTGGGATTTGTGGCTTTTTGTTTTTTTTTTCTAGTGAGCAACTATAGACAATGTAAATAACTTGAAAGTGTTTGGGGAAACAGCATTTGCAGCACACGAATTTAAGGACATTGAAAAGCTATGTTGATCAACCGATGTAAACCAATTATTATTTTAATTGCTGGAACTTTTCACTATAATAGTTGTAGAGATCTTTAATTTAGTAATTCACTGAATGCTGCTCTGCAAATTTTCCATATATGAAGTATGCATTGTGGGGAAATGTATTTGTTGGCAAAAATATACAATGAATAAAAGAATTAACTGTGTTGCCGTAGCTGATTTGGCGTTATCTTAACTAATACATAATGTCTATGGTAGTGACAGCATACCAGTTCTAAGATATGGCTTATTTCTGCAGTTCTAAAGCCTCTGCACTACCTCCAATTGTGGGATCTCGAAAGTCTAAAGGCAGTGTAAGTATCAAGTGCCATAATAAAATCTGTTTCTAATTTTGCTTAATTCCAGTAGATGGATAATCCCTGTCCTTTGGGTTTTAATTAAATCTGAAGTGAAAAAATCCACAGCCACCTGGTGGTATGCTTATGAAAGCTTGATGAATCTGTAGCTATTTGCACTGTCAATTAGACAGGAGAAATCTGAGAAAATATTATTGCAATAATGGCTGCTTTATTTGTTATAAAACCTTCCATAGCAAAGTTCAGCTGCTGCCTTGAGGTCTTTCCCATAAACCTTGGCAGTTATCTTTGTGTGTTTATATATTTATTCATTTAAACTAGATAGCTAAAGGAAAAACACAGAACCTTTTCCAAAACATCTTGCAGAAAATGGCGTTTCTGCAAGCTGAGACTGAATAAGGCTCTAAACCAGTTTCCTATCTGATGTGTTTTGTCCTAGCTAACCATGAAATACAGAGCTTGAGGCACCACTTGTTTTGTAACCTGTATAGCTACTTATATGTTTGCAAATGAGTCCACTGTGGATTTAAAACAGTGCCAAATCAGAATATAAGTAACTGTTTGCACAGATTCTGTACAAGTGCTGTTTACTATACAGGTACAAGACAGGGGCGACTCGGATTCACAGTCTGTCATTATAATTGTAGTAGTCGATCATGTCCATTCACTGTTTACAAAACAAAACTGTGGAGCCACTAAACAAAATAAGCAATAAAATATACTATTCCATTCTGTTGAAATTCAGTCAAAGATAAAACCTCAGTAAAGAACATAGTTTCAAGCGCTGTGTGGTTTTAAGATGTGAGCTTTGCAGTTCTAGCATTTATTAGCTCTAACTTCTTGCCTCTTCTATTATTATTTTACAACATGGACAGAAAATTATTTGATACTCAGTTTTATTCATTGGGATTGTAATATACTCTAATAACAAGTGTCAAAACATAAGGAGGCAGGAATACCTACTGCTGCTGTTAAATATGTAATGCAACACTTGAAGTGGTACAAATCATACAACTGTTTACTTCAGTTTGGTACCTATGCTTTCTTACTATTATTGCTTGGGAGTAACAGTCTCCAGTTTGAATTAGAAGAGACTGAAATACTGCCATGCCATTATTTCTTTTTATAGAGAAAGGATAAGTGGTAGATTTGATGGTATTGGTAGATAAATGGTAGATTAGATGATAAAAGCTGAACAGTTATTTAAGTAAGATATTTTAAAAGGAACTGATTTCTACTGATTATGTGAAAACTAGCAGAATCACATAAAAATGTAGTAATGTATGCAGGATATTTTAAAGAGATGCAGGATTTTGTTCAGGACTTATTTTTCTGAACGATCTTAATTTTATATAGTATTACCTTTTAACTTAAGCAGTGAGGTGAAATGAATTGTGTATGACCATCACAGAATGAAAGGCCTTTCTGGTGGGCAAGTTCTAAAATGGCATGAATTGTTCATGCAGCTACACTAAGCAAAATAGTGAAGTAGAATATATTTGTCTTCTGTGATTCAGCGAAGTCAGTGATAGGTGAACAGTTCCAGTGTTTTGGCAGTACTGGATTAGGAAGAAACTGCGTGCACTGTTAGACTGGCAATGGTGAAGGTGTTCAGTTGGTAAAGCCTTTGTAAAGCCTGGAATGATATAAACAGAACCTATATAGTTCAGGTTTTTATGATGTTGATTGTGAACAGATTTACACTGAAGAAAAATGTGTACAAATAAGTAAAATCTCTGGCTAATACATGCAGGATCATACACACATCAAAGCAGTAAAAGTACAGACCAGGTTTCTAGTTCTGTTTCTAGATACACCACAGAGTAAGCAGAGGAACTGGCTAATGTCTTCAGAGGTGATGCAGAGGTGATGTGTGGGCAAACCCCTTTCTTAGTGTCCACTTGGCAGTCAGTGTTACTGCCATACGAAGACTGTCATCCTCTTCGGTCTGCTTTTGACACTTAGATAAATGCCCATGCCTCTTCTAGACAGGCAGTGAATCCTTACAAGTTGTATTTGTTACATCTTGTGACTTTCTACACATATGCATAGATGAGATATAGCTGTATATTACATGCATGCATGTAGATTCCCCCAGCTTTCTATTCATCAAATGAAACATTATTTCCCTATAACAAATGTATTGTTTTGTTCTGGGCATTGTTGAGGAACATTTAATCAGTTGGATCATATAGTAAGTTGATGAGATAGTTACAGTTTTCTGGATAGCTTAAGTTATCACTTAACTGTACTGATTTAAAATTAATATGCTTCTTTAACACTTGACAGCAATCCTTAGTATTAAAAAGTTGAAATAAAATTGAAACTAAAAAAATGTTGTCATTTGCATCAATGATAACTATGTACACTTCTTTTCAGGGAAGTGACCGGCAATCTAAATCTACCACTGGATCCAGTGACCCAGGAGAAAACAGTTCCTCGCCTCAGTTTCCCAAAAGGAAAGACAAAAGAAGCCATAATCCAGAGGATTCTGTGTCCAGACAGCACTTTCCTAACAACTCTACTAAAGTAAAACAGACAGTAACAGCTTCCACAGGAGTCCTTCAAGATAATGGTCAGTACTGAGATAAACACTATTGTACACCGCAGCTTTTGCTCTTCAGTTAAAATTCAGTGAAACAGTGAAATAATATGTTTGTATAGTTCTTGAATTGCCTGTTTACTCTGGCTAACTGAATTTACAAAGGTTCTTTCTGCTTAGGAAATGTACCTATGCATAACCGCTACTTTCCTGGCTTTGTGTACCACAGGAGGCCGCATATAATTTTTAGTATACCTTGGAAGTTAAACTAATACAATCCTATCTTCATGTTTTTGATAAAAACATGATAGAAAACATATTTTGAACATTTTCCCACAGTACCCTATAAAAACAGTAAAAAGGAGTTGGTCTGCCCAAAGGAAAAAATGTCTTGTATTTCACCATTACCATTAACCACTAAAATGCACCTTTAAGATTGTTAGTGGTATTAACACCACTTGATTACTTTAAAATTAAGTGCTTCAGTGTACTTAGTATACGTTTCTCTGGGATGCAGTGATGCCTTTCAGAGATATAGGAAATGTTGAGATTGATAGCTACAGTTGTTTAAGTTTACCTTTATCTTTGAGAATATCTGGAGACAGCATATCAAAAATAAGTTTTTGAAATTACTAGTGTGATAGCAGTTTTTACAGCTGTAACTATTCTTGAGCAATATACTAATTGTAAGGTGTGTGTAACCCAGATAATATAACTTCTCTAGGTTTTATGCATGCAGACAGATTCTTTATTGTATTTGTTTTCTATTGAATCTTATGAGTGTAAAAGGAGGAGTTAACATACCGTGCCATGTTTGGTAACCAAAGTCTGTTGCTGTATGTTCCTTTTTTTTGTTCTTTCCCATGTAAATGAACAGCAGGCTTCTCTCTGGAAAAGCAAAGCAGTAGGAAATAGACATCTCCATGTGGGATGTGGAGGATTCTTGAATTGCTCCTCTGGGTTTTTTTTGCCCTTATTTGTCTGCCTGTGAGAGACAGCAGCACTTTCAGGCAAAATCTGAGGAAAGAGGACAACTCTTGACAAATCAGAACAAAGGTCTTTTCACTCAAGTCAGACCCTATGTGGGAGCTCCACTGTAGTCAGAACTTAGATACCTTGTGGTGAAGTAGTTCAAAGAAAATGTGCTATATTGACCCCACAGAGACATCTACATAGTTGTTGTCTTCCAAGCATTTATTCTGGTCACACATGAAGATGTAGTGACCTGAAGCATAGGCCAGGCAGGCTGTAGGAGCTGTGAGCTCTTAGTGTGGAGTGCTAAAACTTCAGTATCCTCCTGCCCAGTCAGCCCTCTCTGTCAAAGACTGCCCCTGACAGAAAGCCAGCTGGACCATAAAAGTAGAGGGTTGCAGAGGTCAGCATTACACCTTATTTCTGTTCTTTATTATTTGAAGGGACTGAACTGCTGTGTGATTTGTGATGATGTTAAATATGACAAAGGCATATTATTTTGTGACTTGATAGCCTGTTTTGCTGTTAAACTTTTTCTTTATTCCTCATTAGCTGAATATTTTTCACCTGTGGGACTATCTGTTGAGTTAAATATAGCACAGGAGCTTGATTAAGTACTTCCACCAAATTATCTATCTGCAGGTGGGAAGCGGAAGTTGTTAATTGGTTGATGTACATTTTGAAACAGCGGTAGGTGGTAGTCTCCTTCGAAAGCTTTCCCTAGAGAGCCTCATCAGTCAGATCAGTTTTAAGAGCCCACTGACTACAACTGACAGTGGGGGATGTGAGAAACAAGATGTGTCGAAGTAAGCAAAGCCCGAAACACTCTGCTGTCATCAGCATTGGCATTGTTTTTTGGTGCATCACAGGAGAGTCACCTGGCTCAATTTTGACCTTCTCTGCCAGAAAAAAAAAGTTCACAGTGGGCAAGTCTCACTACCATGCTTCCTAGCTAATGAAAGAAACAAACTAGCTTGCCTCTTTCAAGCAGATCAGGTTGTGGCTGGCTTCTCTGCCTGCTTCTTTTGACATACTACTCTGACCTTTATCATACCAGTTAAGAAGGAAAGAAATGTTAGAGATCTGCAAACACTGAAAATATTTTCATACTCAGATGACCTAACATATCTGTATCCTACAGCTTGTTGCTCATGGCTCAGTTGGCCGCTTGGGTTTAACCTGCCTGCCCATCTCATGCCTTTCAGTACATCTGAATATATTTTCCACCTTCTTGAAAGAAGAATCATATAATTATGTAATTTTCAGTTTCATTTTAGAGTGAGGAGTCTTATTCTGAGATGGAGATGTATTTTTTGATGGAGAGCAAGAAGCCAACTGCAGTTATACAGTGATAATGATTGCTTTCAAGTATTGTTTGGGTTAGTATAGCTCCACTGTCTGCTCTGAAGGCTCCTTGTGATTCCTCAGTTGGCTTTGCAGATTTATTCCAAAAAACTCTTTCAAACTCAAAAGCTTTGGATTCGGTAATGGGAACGCTTATCTTTTTTATATATTTTTATTTAATATTTTCCTGAGGGACAGTGAAAAAGAACATGGCATTTTAGTTGGCTGCATTTGGCAGTCACTGATGAGGGATTAATTTATTTTAATCGGAAACTGATAAACCACACAGTGAGTTTATACATCCACATTTTTGAGTGTACGGAAATAGCTATAAAGAAAATATTCATAGTAGAAAAAAATGCATCCCATATTCTTTGCTGTCCTTTTCCCTTCCAATTTAGCAGTTATGTCAAATCTTCCCTCTTTTAAGTGCCAGATTGTTTGAAAGTGATTGTTTCCTGAGACTTAACATCTGAGGAATTATGCTCATACCGTATTTAAAGCTTAACCTAATCTTCCAGTAGTGTTTAGTTGGGCTAACTGTGTATTTACTTCGAATTTTTTCTTTTAACACACTAAGAATTTCAGCAGCATGCCATTCATATTAAAACTGATCCATGTCATAATCCTCTCAAATCAAGATGATTAAATAGTTTCTTAGTGTTGAAAACTCTTTGTTCAAGACTTAAATTCACCACTGCTAAAGCAAATCCAGTAGACCGTGAGCTGGTGGTTTGGTTTTTGTAACTTATAGGGTATGCTATTAATGTTATGACTGGACTCTCATTGCACTAGTAGAACCTAATTAATATTGAATATATTATATGTAACAGTAATTGCAACTAGAAATGTGAGGTTTAGAGCTTAGACTAGTGCAGCTGGCTCGGCATAATTAGGGCTTATGAAAGTGACATCAAAGGCACATTTAATTATCAGCATCTTGGTTTAAAGTTTTGAAAAATACAAACCCCAAACCTAATTATTTTTTCATTTGCACCATATTCTGTAAAGGGTATATTGTAGAAAGTTGAACTGGAAGGCAAATTCAGACATGTAGTAGAAAATTCTTGTAAGGAAGCACCCTCACTTTAAAGCCTATTCCATTCAAGTACAGTAGTTGAATTGTGGTCTCACAGCTTGTAAAATCACCCCCTACTCCCCTCTAAAGTATATAACAAGTTCTAAAGATAATAGAATGTGATTTTTGAGTTCTCACTAAGATTTGGAAAAGTACTGTACTGGACATGGGCTAAGCTACTCCACAGTTTTTCAGATCTAGTTTTAAATATTAAAAGGTCTTAAAAGTTAGCAATCATTTGAGTTTCCTGGTTTCACTATTGGCTAAAAAAGGAACGAAAAGGCCAACCCTTAATTAAAGGAGAAGCTACACAAACCATCAGGTATGGGAGCCACTCCTGCTATCATGCTCTGAATTGCTTTCAATAAAATTACAAACTTGCCAAAGAGTATAAACCTGGACAGCTGAATATCGGCTGTGTGATGTGAGCATTGTTTGTGCTTTCCTGCTGACAACTTTTAAGATTAAAAAAACTCTCTCTATTTAAAACATAGACACATAGACCATATCACTGCTGTGTTGTCAAAGCAGGCAAAAGCTGTGCAAAGACAGATCATCTTGTTTCTTATTTGCTGAGTTTTTTCAGTACCTGTAAGTTTATTCCTCACATAAGAGATAAAATCACAATCTGTAGCAAGAAATGAGAACCCTTGTTGATGTTACTGTGTATTGTAACAGTGCTCAAGCATGGTAGCCACAATATACTAATGCCAGTGGGGAACTAAGGTGATGGTAAACCTTGCAGCCTCTTTCTTTGAGCACACGGTGAGTTGTTTATGTTTGCTTTAGTAGAATGAATACATTGCAAAGCATAAAATAGGCAAAATGAGCAAATGGTACCTGGCAGCAGGAAAGCCATGTTGCTTAACTTGTTGCAGAATGGAGTGTAGGTGTACTGATGCTCAGTTTGGGATGACTGGACCAGGACAGGCATTTCAGGGTTTTTGCATTTTCTCTGTGAGAGTTTAGCCCTTAGGACCCAGCTGTACCCATAAGGCGGCTGAGTTTTGTAGCAGGCATGGAATTAAAGAAGATGTGGCTGAATGGAAGCTGCTTTATTAATTTCAAAATGCAAATGGTCTTAATGATCTGTAATTTAAATAAATGAATAAATTAGATGCTTAGAAACATGGAGGATAAATGATGTGAATGACCAAAGTAGGGAGAAGGAAGCAAAAAACCTTGTATTGTGACATGCAGTCCTTTATTTTTGTACCTGTTTAACGATGACTGAGCTATTGCATCTGACTAAGGCAAATTTTCTTTTGCTCTAGAGTTATGACATTTCCTACCAGTAAAGGTGACAAGGTGAAGCTCTAGAAGCACCTTTGCAGTTTCTGTTGAGGTAGTCACATGTCACCAATCTATAATTGCATGAAATCTTCTTAGAAATTCAATATTTTCTAACAGAGGAACTAACTGCTTAGAAGCTTGAAGCTGCAATAGTAGGTGAAGAAAAACACATTTTTTAATATTCACAACAGTTTCATATGTATATTGCTACCAGTTTCTTTTTAATGCCATTACTTTTTGATGACAGAAGACATAGACATGCAAACACATGCAAACCTATCACCAAGGTAGTGGCTTTTTGTTGGAAATGGGTCTTGTACAACAGTGGTACTTTAAAATAAAATAAATAAAGAAAAACACAGAAAATGATGTTGGGTACAGGCATAAGCGCACCTGTCCTCCCTATTCCTCATAGCAATCTAGTCAATTTAATGAGCCACAAATTTTTTACATTTTGTTTTTAATTTGACTTCACATTTTTATGAGGCAGTCTCTGTGGTAAGTCACATTAATTTTTTTTTATAGTCAGATTAACTTCCTCTCTTTCATACAGAGCTTGCAGTTAGTAAATGCCTCTGATTTCCATAAAATATTCAGGGCAGGCTATTATTACAATGATTTTTTTTATCCCTCCTAGTAAACTTCAATCAGTTTAAAATTTGGAATGCATTAATAACTGCATAATGTTGTAATTTGTGCTGCAATAAATGTTTTACAGATAATGCTGGTTAGGAAAGGAGCTTATATAAGAGCCAGTAATTGCTATGCGCAATTATTATAAATACATAGATTTCTTATGAGCTGGTTCAATGTGTAACTCAATTACTATTTAATAAAGTCATATAACTTATCAGTATTCCAGCTGCAATACTGAATGGCATCAGACAGAAAATTATCTTAGCACTTTAGACAAGGTTTGCTTGGTTATACATGCATCAATTCATTGCTTTTTCTGTACATATCGAGTGACTGCACTATATACTGAACATCTGTGTATTGAGACAACCGGTAACATGTGTCAGGTGAAGTGTTGTTAGTCAAAATGTTTTGGATGTTTATAAATTTGCTTTTACTGGTATTTAATCTGTTCTTTTCTATACCTATAGGGAGATTAGCCAGAAGTATGAAATATGTAGAAAATTCCTCTGAATGGTCAGTGGGCTCTCTCTCACACAAAGGAATTCTCAGGAGCTGCAAATCTAACATAGCTGGCATGGGTGAGGGACAGGACAGAGCAGGTAACTCTGAGGATCCTTGGCTATTAAGAACCATTATTCAAGAAGCACAATTTGCAGCAGTCTTAACATTGTCTTAAATTGTATTGGTTTTATTTGGCCATTTGCAACAAAGTCACAGAGGTGAAGTACGGTAGGAACACAGAACCACCTTGTCTTATCTTTGGTGAAACCAGCTGAGGACCCAGCTACTTACTTTATGAAATAGACCTTGGCCGAGTACAAAATCAGAAACCCAACACCCTATTTATCAGACATCATCCTTTCTAATGCAAATGTGTCCATGCTGTTCATAGCCTCTGGACTGGATCTTCAAAAAGCTAAACCTTCTAAGAACATCCTCCCTCATGTAATGTCACCACCTTTTTCAGATGAAACTGTTCTCTTGATCTTTCTTACTATTTGTGTGGTTCCATTGCTGCTAGCTGTAGAGGTTTGCCATAAAGTAGATGCTAGTGTTTCAACAGCTGTTATCATTCCCCTTTGCTTAGGGCAGATTGAGTTGGTTCCCTGCTTTTTTGAGACACTAGCTATCTCTCTTCAGTACAGTGTATCGGGCTCCATGTGTTCCTTTTCCTGGTAACTCTTACAAGGCTTTGGGGAATTCAAAGCTTGCAGCAGTCTGTGTCCTCTTGAGATTCATCAGTCTTTCTCTCTGTGGGATTACAGAGCTGGAGAAGAGGTGAGATAGAGCATAACTCTTGAATAAGCTCCATAAGAAAGCACTTGTGGTTGCTGTTTTCATTCATCCCTTCAGCCTGAAACCAAAAAATGCTGTAAGAATTCTTTCCCCAAACTGTAGAACCACTAACTGGAGTCTTAATAAATATTGGTTTTATAGGAAATAAATAAGGAATCAAGAAAAATACTTGTCTGGCGACAGTGTGCATTTTTTCATGGTTGCTTTTTGCTGCACTTCTGTCACTAATGAGTATGTGTGGGAGCATCTGAACATAGAAATTCAATTGCAGATAGGTACTAGTAAAATGACATTCCTCTAATAAGGCTTTCGTGAAGGAAGATTCCTTTAAGAAGCTTAAATTCTGACGCTTAAATGCTGAAAGCTGGTTTTGCCATAAAATGGAGTATGGTCAAGGGACCTGCACAGGAGATTCAATTTTTGGGAAAAAAATGGCGAGATGGATGTCACCAGATCCCCACAGATGTGATCAACAAGATAACAGCGATGTTTCCACCAACACCATGGTACCGCTGGGGCGATGCCGTGACTCGGATTCGAACCGAGGTTGCTGCGGCCACAACGCAGAGTACTAACCACTATACGATCACGGCGTGCTACCAAGGCTCCATGCATCCTCAGCATAGACTACCTCAGGAGAGGGTACTTCAAAGACCCAAAAGGGTACCGATGGGCTTTTGGTATTGCTGCTTTGGAGACTGAGGAAACTGAGCAGCTGTCCACCTTGGCTGGTCTCTCAGAGGATCCTTCTGTTGTGGGGTGGCTGAAGGTGAAAGAACAAGTGCCAGTCGCGACCACAACAGTGCACGAGCAGCAATATTGCACCAACTGAGACTCCCTGATTCCCATCCATAAGCTGGTCCGTAGACTGGAGAGTCAAGGAGTGATCAGCAGGACCTGCTCACCCTGTAATAGCCTCATATGGCAAGCACGAAAGTCTAATGGAGAGTGGAGACTAACAGTAGACTATTGTGGCCTGAACGATGTCACACCGCCATTGAGTGCTGCTGTATCGGACATGCTAGAACTTCAGTATGAACTGAAGTCAAAGGCAGCCAAGTGGTATGCCACGACTGACATTGCCAATGCATTTTTCTCAATTCCGTTGGCAGCAGAGTGCAGGCCACTGTTGGCTTTTACTTGGACGGGCATCCAGTACACTTGGAACCGATTGCCCCAGGGGTGGAAACACAGCCCTACCATCTGCCATGGACTGATCCAGACTGCACTAGAACAGGGGCAAGCTCCAGAACACCTGCAATATGTTGATGACCTTATCGTGTGGGGCGATACAGTGGAAGAAGTCTTTGAGAAAGGGAGAAAAATAATCCAAATCCTGCTGAAAGCCAGGCTACCTGCTGGCTTGCTCTTCCTTCACCTCTCATTCCTTCAAGCTTCTAGTCTTCCACTGCACGTAACCTATTTCTCTGCCTTCCTGCCAGTGTGCAAGACACCATTTCTTCCCTTAGTTTCCATTTATGTTCCTCATTTTTCTGTTTACTCTTGTACAGTTTCTCATTCCACACATTCCTTCTAACATTACTGTGCATCAACTCCCTCTGTGTCTGTATCTTCCAGCCTCTGGATATCCTCTCTCTCCAGTTGACTGCTCCTCTTGAATGCCTTTTCCCTCTTGTGATCTGTTCTTTGCTCTTTTGCAGGTTCTTCTTTCTCCTTCTTGCCTGAATGACTGAACAAGACCCTGCTTTAAAATAATCAGAAATAATGGGAGATCTTTGTTTTGGTTACCTCACTTCTTTCTGTATAGGGTATAAAAAATAGTGATTTTTAGCGTAAGACAGTCCGTTTTCATACAGGGACTGGCAAAACCTGAAAAATTCCAGTCTCTTCTGGTTGTCTGGGCACTATGGAAAAATATCCTTACAGATCAAGAGACTTTAAGTAATATTGTGCTTGGCCTGTTGACAGAAATAGCACTTACTGTGGCATGGAGAACTAAAAAAACCCTAACTGAAATAAATCCTCTGAATTACACTTGTCTGCATAGCTGTAGGGAGACATTTTGGAGCTCAAAGTGCCCTTGAATTATTTACTGCCATTGTATTCTACTTGGAGCAGATGCGTAGACTGTGCCACACCTTGACTATAAGGTTTAGACCTACCTTCCTTTCTTACCCCATTTTAGAACTTTTCTGACTCAACATTGCCATATCCCTGGTTGTGGCAAATTCCCAGTTTGAGGCACAGAAAGTCAGAACTACCTTTGTATGAGGAGTATATGTAATCTAAAATATTTTATGAACCATTTGTGGTAGACATAAGTGTTCACTCTAATGGAAATGATGGGAATTCTCTTTTCAGTAAGGTACAGTACTTATTTCTAACTTCAGCAGAGATTGCAGTATAAGCCCACAACAGTATGAAAGCAAGACTGGCAACTGGGTTTTTTTTCATGTAATTTATAGGTTTTCTAAAATGCCTTCTTGTTTTCTCCTCTCTTAGAGATGTGTGTAGAAACTGATTCATGATTCACAGAGATGTGAAATATTACATCAGTAAGATATTTCTTATCCTTTTTTTTCTTTTCCTAAATCAAAAAACACTTCTGAAATATTACCTATAAAATATGAGGCAGAATTACCCAATCTAACACATTTGCTTGGGAGGTGCTGAGTAACTCACAGCACTGGTAATAATGGTTAATGTGGTCTGCGACTCCTGCTGAGAAGATCTTGGCACAGAATCACATAAACAAGTAATATATTGGCTTTTTACTCAGCTGCCCTGCTCCAGATATTTGTAAATTCACACACAAAAAGTCTAAATACTTCTGGCTTGTATAGTAACACTAGTAATGTTTATATTTTAAGCTATTTTCTTAATGCTCCATTTAATCAAGTTATTTCTTTCATAAAGTATTTATAGAATCATAGAATAGTTAGGGTTGGAAAGGACATTAAGATCATCTAGTTCCAACCCCCCTGCCATGGGCAGGGACACCTCACACTAAACCATCTCACCCAAGGCTCTGTCCAACCTGGCTTTGGACACCACCAGGGATGGAGCATTCACAGTTTCCCTGGGCAACCCATTCCAGTGCCTTACCACCCTCACAATAAGGAACTTCTTCCTTATATCCAATCTAAACTTCCCCTGTGTAAGTTTTAACCCATTACCCCTTGTCCTGTCACTACAGTCCCTGACGAAGAGTCCCTCCTAATCATTCTTAGAGCCCCCCTTCAGATACTGGAAGGCTGCTATGAGGTCTCCACACAGCCTTCTCCAGGCTGAACAGCCCCAACGTCCTCAGCCTGTCTTCATATGGGAGGTGCTCCAGTCCCCTGATCATCCTCGTGGCCCTCCTCTGGACTTGTTCCAACAGTTCCATGTCCCTTTTATATTGAGGACACCAGAACTGCACACAATACTCCAGGTGAGGTCTCAGGAGAGCAGAGTAGAGGGGTAGGATCACCTCCCTTGACCTGCTGGTCACGCTCCTTTTGATGCAGCCCAGGATACGGTTGGCTTTCTGGGCTGCGAGCGCACACTGAAGCCGGCTCATGTTCATTTTCTCATCAACCAGCACCCCCAAGTCCTTCTCCACAGGGCTGCTCTGAATCTCTTCTTTGCCCAACCTGTAGCTGTGCCTGGGATTGCTCTGACCCAGGTGTAGGACCTTCCGCTTGTCATGGTTGAACTTCATGAGGATGGCATCAGCCCACCTCACAAGCCTGTCAGGGTCCCACTGGATGGCATCCCTTCCCTCCAGTGTTATCAACCGAACCACACAGCTTGGTGTCATTGGCAAACTTGCTGAGGGCGCACTCAATCTCACTGTCCATGTCAGCGACAAAGATGTTGCACAAGACCGGTCCCAACACCGATCTCTGATGGACACTACTCGTTACTGGTTTCCAGCTGGACATTGAGCCATTGACCACAACTCTTTGTGTGTGGCCATCCAGCCAGTTCTTTATCCACCGAGTGGTCTGTCTATCAAATTGACGTCTCTCCAATTTAGAGACAAGGTTGTTGTGTGGGATAGTGTCAAATGCTTTGCACAAGTCCAGGTTGATGACATTGACTGCTTTGCCTCTGTCCATCAGTTCTGTAGCCCCATCGTAGGCCACCAAATTTGTCAGGCAAATTTGACTTCATTTTTTCATTTTTGGCACCAGAAGATCAGAGTATGTATCCTATTGCAAGATTAATTTTGTTCTTTGCTATTTTCTTGGAATTATTTATTTAAGTGTTAAACCTTACAATTTTTCAGTTAGTGTAATTTTTTTCTTCACCTGTTTTGGGACATTTCAGACCAAAGTCCTTTCTTCCCTGACTATTAATGGTACATGTGTTTTGGACATTTGTCTTCCATACTTTCATGTCTGAGCAGAGGTAAATAATTAATTTCGCTTTTGCTGTCAATTTTCTTATTTCCTTAAAGATTTTTTTCTTTTCCTTTTCTGACAACAAATCTTTTCTGCCATCCTTTCAGAAACCAAGCAATGATCTTCTGTGTTGTGCACATTTGAAATGCACTATTTTTTTAACTACTTGTTTTCTTCAAAGAATATAGTTCTGAAAATGGGATAATATACGAGTGTGAAAACACTCTCCTTGAAGTTTTTTTGGTGACTTCTGTGGTCACTATTATTTCCCCCTGCAGGCTGCCATCTGGTTTTACCTTATTCCACGCTATGGAAGAGCAGGAATGCTACTTCACTTTAAAGTGCTTTCTGTGCAAG
This sequence comes from Lathamus discolor, assembly GCF_037157495.1. Classification (NCBI taxonomy): domain Eukaryota; kingdom Metazoa; phylum Chordata; class Aves; order Psittaciformes; family Psittacidae; genus Lathamus; species Lathamus discolor. The sequence goes on from NC_088885.1 coordinate 63,185,412, forward strand.
ACAATGAATGGTCGTATTCTTTAGAGATGCGGCAAGGTTGTGCAGAACTCTTTTCGACTACTCTCTTTTCATTTATAACTAGCTTTCTGAGAAGACACGTGGTAGAAAGTGCTTAGAGGAAATCCCTTGAGGATTTCAGTTTTTGCTTATTGAAACTCCCCTGTTACCAGCTTTTTGGATACAAAGTTTTGAATGGGAAAGTTAGTTTCATGACACAGGTAGGAACTTATTGTCTTCCTCTCTCTCCCTCACTCCCTCCTGGTGTAATGCTTGAGGTTTTTGAAAATATTGCACATCTGTCTCCTTATGCTGGGTTATTCAGCGTAGCCCTGAGGCTGATTTAGTCTTCTAAGAAGTGCTTTAAAATTGAGAATCCTAAGCTCTTGAGATGAATTTTGTGGATTTGTCTTCGAGGGCCAGCACATGTTTATCTCCCTTGCACTTCTTTTGCCTGCAGGAGAAAAACCTAATTAGAGTTACCTCTGTACCAAAATCGTTTCACCTCTAGATGCCAGACAGTCTCCATTTTGGTTGAAAGACTTGGGGATCTTGGAGACAAAGTTGGTATTACAGAGTCTAAATGGAATGATGATGATACTAAATGCAGTTCTCTCAGAGCTGATTTGACTTTTTATAGTTCAGTGAGCTGAGGAATCTAGGACAAGGTTCTTTTATGTACTTCAGAGAAAGCCATGAATTAGGAAAATCGTCACGGAACGATTTTCGTCACGTCACGTCAAGGAACACATTACATTTTCCTCTCAGAATATGGTAGCGATCTATATCTCAGTTGAATTTCTATGATGAGAGGCCACAATGATAATATCAGATAAGAGAAACTGAACCTTCTGTCCCTTAGAGAGCTCAGAAAAATGGGAAATGTGAAGTGCATTGATTGAATTTGTCAAAAAAACCCCAACCCAACCCTGTCTTGCTAAAGGGGATCTGTAATGAGATATGTACACAAAGATTGTGCAAGATCTGCCATACTGCCAGCAAATATTGGATGTCCTTAGTTGGTGTCAATGGAACATGCTACAATAGATAGATTATATTTAATAATCTACAAAAGAAAGGGACTTAGGAAAAAAAAAAATTCCCTGCTAAGTATGAAGATGGGGACTTTTTCAAGATGAGTGCGATGTTTAGAATAAGAGTTCGTTCAGTAATCCTGGGAACCCTGTGGTATTTCCAACACCAATACTTTCAGTGGACAAGTAGTATAGATCTTTTGGTGGGGTGGGAAGGGGAGGTTCAGTGGGACTGATGCTCAGGTACTCAAGGTACTGTATCCATCAGAAAATCTCTCTCCTAAGATGCAACCAGCTGTACCATTCTGGAATATCATTGTGATGTTCCATAGACAGAGACTTTCTCCATCTTAATTTTAAACTATGAGAATGGCTTTCATTTCTGCTGTTTTTGTCAGTGGCCTGTCAGTAGATACTTAAAGCCATCTGGATGAGCTGGCACCTTCCTCCCAGTTAGCCATTTGCAGTGGTATGGTATGCCTCAGAATTTTGTTCCCAGGGTAAATGCTTTGCTTGGCTTTTGTGGTGATGAGAAAGTAACTGGGAAACTGTCATGGTTTAAGCTTAGTTGTAAATCAGCCACACAGTGCTCACTCACTCCCCCTCCCTTTCCTCCCCCCGCTCCTGGAGGGATGGGGACAAGAATCGAAAGAATGTAACTCCCACGGGTTGAGATAAGAGCAGTCCAGTAACTAAGGTATAACACAGACCACTACTGCTGCCACCAATGATAATAATGATAAGGGAAATAACAAGGGAAGAGAATACAATACCACCCGCCAACCGATACTCAGCCCAACCTAACAGTGAACTAGCCCTTACGGGTAACTCTCAGTTTACATACTGGGCGTGACGTGCTGTGGTATGGGATACCTCTTTGGTCAGTTTGGGTCAGGTGTCCTGTCTCTGCTTCCTCCCGGCTTCCCCTCCTCCCTGGCAGAGCATGAGGCTCAGAAAGTCCTTGGTCAGACGAAACATTTGAGCAGCAACTAAAAACACCAGTGTTATCAGCGCTGTTCCCATGCTGAAAGTCAAAAAACACTGCACTGCACCAGGTACTAAGAAGGAAAAAAAATGACTGCTACTGCTGAACTTAGGACAGAAACTAACTTCCAGAGTAGTCAATGCTGCCTTTTAATGCAGGTAGATTCCAGATTTCTCTAAGTCTTGGGGTTTTGTCCATGATTTTTCCTCCTTCTCAACGGTTCTGTGAATGGTTCAGTGCTATGCTAGGGCTGTTTATTTAATACTGTCCAGCAATGTAGATCAATTTGCATTGTCAGTTGATGTTATCAGGTTCACATCCTTTTATGGAGAATTAAGAATCAGTCTGAAGCAGCACAAATATATTTTCCTCTTCCTTACTGTCATTATTTATTATGTTGGATATGAACACATCAGCGTAGGACCATCTGCCTTTCCTAGATAGATGGAGAGGGAGAGGGGGTTACGATTTGGAGTAACCTGTGTTTTTAATTTCTGGACTGTTTTCAGTTTGGGATGAAGGAAAAGACAAATGTGTCTCACCTGAAATTGTTTGCTTTCTGTATGTACTCATCTTCACTTTCCTAGTTAACTGATACTGAAAGACCTATATTCGAAACTTTGATGACCCCTAGTTATTACTTACAACTGGGGGAAAAATTATCCAAACTTAATGGTATAAAATCTTTGCAAAATTGAATATCATTGCAACCATTAACCTTGTTAGTTAGCAGTATGCGCTTTTTTAATGTATGAAGTTTCAGCTATAGTTCCAGCATGCACCCAAGGGTGGGGAGCAGCATTAATCACAACTGTTTCTGTTAATCTTTTACTGCTGTCCTGGTTCATAATGTTTGTTGTTGACTCAGAGCCTGAGATTTTTGCTAGATGTGTGTGATAGTGCTAATTACTGGAGCATATAATTGACTACAGAAATAGAAGAATATGATTTTTATACTGTATTAAGTTCAGATTGACTCTTGACCTTTCTCGGAAGTGAAGGAACTTCAGACCTAGGATTTTTTTTTTTTTTAAAGGAAAGAGTTTCCTTTACTTTTTCCCTTTTTTTGTTTTCCCATTTCTTCTTTTCCCCTTTTCCCTTTTTTTACACTTTTCCCCTTTTCTACATATTTTCCTTTTTTACCCTTTCCCCCTTTTCCCCTTTCCTTCCTCTTCTCCAAATGGTGTAGCGTGTAAGTATTTGTTATTAAAAAGGAAAACAAATTGACAATAATGGTAGATTGAAAACTTCATTAAAAGAACTGTATAGGGAATGGTGGGTCAGCTCAGAAACCTGCTCTCAGAAACAAAATTGAATGCAGTTCAGTAGTTGTGCCACACAGTGTCACAATGGGACTTCACTTCCTTCCACTCTGTATCTTTCCCATTATAGGTGAAAATATTTTCAAAGCCAGTGGAGATGGGTCTGAAATCTGGGGAGCAGCTGAAGTGCAGGAAGATGAAGATACTCATGTAGAAGTTCCGCTGGACCAGGTTTGATCAAGCTCTTTAAATAAATGGATTTATTTGGGGTTACAGGTTGTGTGCTGGTTTTCTTTCCCATTTTCTTTCAAGTGTACAGTGTAATTATGTAGGGGTAATTGTAACAGCTCAAAGATACAGCTTCTTCTCTTGTTAATGTGTTAAGTATCAGGTACCTTTTCATCATCTTCAGAACTGCTTTGAGAGCCCTTGCTCTGAGAGCCCTTATAGTGCCTTAGAAAATCAGGACTCCTTGCTGTCACAACCTACTAAATAGATCCACCTGGATCTCAGTCCATTCATACTGGTGGAGCAGGGTAAAGGCACTGTGGTACAGAATCAGTGTCCGAATTCCTGAAGTCCTGAACTACAAACAGGTGTGGATTTATCTGATTTTTATTAAAGATGTCAGCACTTTCTTCTGTTAGAACAACATGGTACTTAGTGGGCCAAAATTTTATTCATAAGACTTACATGCGATAAATAGGTCTTTCTAACTAAACATAAGATTGTATCCTCTCTCTTTGATTTGTTTTTAAAAGAAACGCCTGTCAACTGAAATAGTACAGGAAATAGGTAAGTTGATGTTTATTTGAATGGGGAGTGAGCTGCTTAAATTATTTGCTGAAGAATTACTTTTTTTTTTCTTTTCTGTTTCCCTGCTTATGAATTGCAGACAAGACAGTCCTTTTTCATCTCATGTTTGCAGGAAGTTGCTACCTTGTTCAACTTTGTGTACAGTCCACAAGATGTTGCACTGTGCTTTTCGTGTCTGCTGATTATAGCTAAGGGCCACAAAATAGTGTTTCTGATACATGCTGCAGTGTAAGGAATTACATTTTACCCAATAGGTTTCTCAGGCTAAAAATGATTCCAGCAACGTAATTGATTCTTGGGCATTTTCCTGACTTCTGGTCAGCTCAGTGGTGAGGAACTGCTGTCAGTGTGAGATTGTAAACAAATGGGAGGGAGTTGAAAATAGTTGTTTGTAAATACACTTTAATTACTCAGGGCAACATGATGGAACACGAACAATCCAGGAGAATCCTGGACTGTGCCAGAGCCAATTTTTTATTGTAAGTAGTGGGATGCATGATTAGGAGAGGCATCATGCTGGGTTTTCTACTCATAAATAAAGAGTAACTTACCGGGGATATGATAGTGGTAGCCTTAGTTGCAGCGGCCATGCGATGACAGAGTTTAAGACCCTGAAGAAAGTGGGGATGGCAAATAACAAAATAAAAATCCTGGAATTCAGGAGATTGGACTCTGCCTTGATTGGCAAACTGGCAGGCAGGATCCTGCGTGAGGTTCCCCTGAAGTGCAGAGGAGGGTGGGAGATGTGGTTGATCTTCAAGGATATTTCCCTTCAAGCACAAGAATTATCCTCATTTGCAAGAAAAAAGGCAGGCATAGCAGGAAGATGCTTTGAACAGAGGACTCTGGACCTCATACTAAAAGAGGTGGGAAGGTGAGGAACTGCTAAGGAACAGTATGGAAACATTGACTGGCATGCAGGGATGGAACTTGGAAAGCCAAAGCTTGTTGAGAAATGGAAACTGATGCATGTGATAGTGAATAACCAACAATGGATTTGCTCTGGGCAAATCATACTTAACCAGTCTCTGCATTAGTGATGAATAACTGGCTCTGTTTATGAAGAGAGAGTAGCTATGGTCATTTATCTTGTTTTCCGTATAGACTTATGTATTCATAGGAGAAATTGGGGAAAGTGTGGTAGATATGGGGAGGAAGATATCCTTAAGGAAGGTAGGGACTGGATTTGTGGGCTACAAAGTGGATGAAAAATTGACTGGTTTGGTGGGACTTAAAAAGTCAATTAGTTGAAACTGCAATTCATATGAAATCCAAGAATCCTGGAGATGGCTTCCTTACTTCTCCATGGAGATCCTACAGTGGAGGCAACAGCTCTGCCCATTCTGCTGTGTCTCACCAGTTTGCTTCAGCCAGAGGACAGTGACCATCATCAGGGAAGGGAGAACAGTTAACTTTCAACCACCACTTCTGTACTTGGCAGTGGTAGCTGTGATTGTTGCCAGTGAACATAGATGTGCTGGCAAGCTTGCAGTGCTGGGAACTTGCTTGATACCTCTAAGCTCGTGTACAAAAACGCATGCATTGTCCTTAGATGAAGATATTTTTTTGTTTCCTATCAACTGATTTTGCTTCCTGGACAAGGAGCTGAAAGCAGGTGTGTTTGGGGGAGCAGATTTTAAGAACCAGCCATGTACACTGCTAATAGTCTGATTTAAATTTACAGAAAAGCCAAACAGAGCACCAAAATTTATTTAAACTCAAGCCATGATGTATGTATCATTTTAAAACTTCATATATCGTTTGCTAGGTAATCTGGCAAGAAGCCAGGTCCTTCTGAATAGCACTGAATAGAGTACTTTTTATTCTCAAATAACTGAGATTTCTCAGACCTTGGAAGCATTTAGCATTTTACATGTTCAGGTTCTTATTAATGACCATTTTAAATTGTTTTAAATTCTGTGATGTAAAGCTTTATAGTTTTTTCTTATCTAAGCTTCAGTTTCTGTTATTGCTAGAAATATGGAAAAGGACAGCCAATCAGGGCTTGACTATCTTACATTACGCACAAATATTTACATGCCAGGTTTCACTAGAATGCTGGCACTTCTGATATGCTATCATTTCCATCAGCCACACAAGTGAGGTGGTGAAGATAGAGCTTAGTCTTTTTTTCTTTTTATGCACCTTCCCTGTGTTGCCATTTGAAGTACGCTGTTGAACAAATGCCAGATTAGCCATTAACTAAACTTAGTGTAATACTGGCTAGACAGCTGCTTATGTCCTATTCTGTAAAATGCTGTCTGCCAGCTGAGAACACATTATAAGAACAGGATTTGCTTTACTCCAGACTAGCTGACAGTTGTAATTGAACATCAAGGAGGAAAAATCAGTGTTTTGCCTAAAACCAAACCAGACCCTTCTGTTCTATATTCTGTATCAGGATTTCAGCTTCCAAATGCAAAATGGATAGTTTCTTCTTTTGACATGCAGACTTATTCCAGGTTGGTTTACATCTCTGTGTCAACATTCATGGTAATGTATGGCAGACTATGAAATCAGCTGTGCAAATAACAGGGACAAGGTGGTTTTATTGCAGTTCTTAATAGGGGCGCAGCAAAAAAAGACAAGTTTCTTATTTGAGATAGTAATTAAGTGTGTTACTTTGAGTTTGCTGATAATAATATCAATATATTCAAAGTAACTCTGGGATAGAAAACCTAATTTTCAAAGCTTTTGGAATCAACTACTATAATTTTAAGCAAGTTGTGAAATACAAAGCCAGCAGTTGGTTGTAATAGTACTGAAATAACACTGCAAGTTTGCATTGGTTTATCCATTTCCATAAGCAGGGTTGGGGTAAGCATGAATGTTAAGAGATGCTGTTCAGTGTCTGACCCCTACAAGGAATTCATGCATGTTGTGCTAGCCTACTTTGCCAGGGGGTATATGATACTGGCTATTAAGTAATGGCGAATGAATCTGTTTGTTCGGGATTTGGTTGTGGTTTTGGTTTGTTGGGTTTTTTTATTCCTCCAGATTCATCATCTCAATCTCCCTGTCTCTGTTTTTGTTTGTAAGAATCATTAGATGCTAAATTCATCTAATGGGCACTGATGTGGGGTTTTGTAGATGTTCACACTCTTGGTTATTTCAGTGGCCATTTTCTTTCCATTACTACAGACATGTCCACTGATTAATGCAGACCTGATGCCACTCATTATTCCCTATTTCCTGGGCTGTTATGTGATGTGAGATTGTGTAGCTCCCCTAGGTGCTCTCTGCAGCTGGAGTGTATCATCAGATGCAGAAAATTTGCACCTTTCATTTGTAGTTTTCATTATTGAGTGTACATTTTGCTTTAGAAACCCAAGATTCACCTCAGTGAGCAGAACAGAATGTTTATTTTCCCTGTTGCTGAAGGCAAAATGTTAAAGCTTACAGTGATTCAACAGTAAAACAGGCTGACTGCTTGAAGAGACTTTCCTTGATTAAATAGGTTAGGACCTTTCACAAGAAAACATTTTGCATTGCATCAGTAAGTATTTCAAAATGACATTTGCAAAGAATACATGCAGAACTTCATATGCTGAAATTTTGCTACGAATGATGCAGCTGTAATTTAAGCCTTCTGGATGCTGAGTGCTGACGCGCCAGCAGAAAAGATTTTCACGGCATATTCTTCTCTCAGCTCCACTGATTTACGCTTTTTTTTGTTGTTGTTGTTTCTCTGTGTGAGATAGGGAAACTTGCTCTGGTTGGTTCATTGCAGCTCAGAACAAGAAGAGAGATCTTCCATTGGTTTCTGTATTGGATGACTGATTTCTGAAGCTACAGCAACAAGGTCTGATCTTTTCTTTAAAGGCCTGCATGACCAGCTCTTGGAGGGCCTTCACTTCTTCAGAATGAAGCCTGCAAACACAGTTCTGTTGTAAAACCAGTGTTGGTACCACTTTGACAAGTCTTGTCAAAGCCTGTCTTGAAAAGCTCTAGCGATCATAGACAATTTCTCAAATTGCTTAAGATTTAGGGCATTTTTCATTCACTGTAGAAGAGTCTTTTTCTGGAAAAAAACACCCAAAACCTAACAACAAAACAAACCCAAACCAAACACATTTCTGTATTTTTGCAACCTCCGTAGGGCTTCTTTTTAAATGCTTATCAATCTTTTAATTGTCTATAGGCATGCCCAGCAGAACATGCTGTATTGTGAAGCTTCGGCAAATTTTAATGTACGCATGGAAAATGTTGTGGAAAAACTAGACATGGTTGTCAGTGAATAGCTGAAGAAAAATATTGTTGACTTAGTTACATCTTAGGGAAGTAAAGCTCTGATCAGGTGTTTTCTTCTCTACCATGTCCATACTGTGATAGAGGAATTACACATGCTTCCAGTTACCGCAGATGAAACCGAGGAATAGTATTTGAAAAACTGTTTTTTCTACACTTCAAGTTACATAGTTTCCATTAATTCGAGTTGGATTTCTTCATGCTGTGTTCTTATGAAAAAAATTACTCTTGCTGGACTCAGGTGCTGCATTTGTTGTTAATAAAAAATTAAAATAATACATCCAACTGATAAAAAGGTTGGAGTTTAAATATTGTGGGGATAAAGACATTTTGCCCTCAGGAACAACCATTACATTTACTATGTGGGAAATGTAAGCCTGATGAACACTTAACTATTCATTTACTTGTTTTTAAGAGCCTGGGTTTTGTAAATGATGTGGAAGAGAAGAGGGCTGCTGTCACTTAGCAACCCTGCCTGGTTCGGGAACAAAATGTTTTGCTGTTGGAATCTGTGCAGTGCGGCTACAAAGCATTCCTGACTGGGTAGGAGCAGGGGCAGCTCGGTTGTGGAGAGGTTTGGTGCAGTCAAAGTTAAGTGTTCCTGATGCTGCATTTGTGAGGTGTATTCATGCCGGTATTTGTAACCATTAAGATTTTTGTTGTCTACCTCATTGTTTGTCTGTTGTGACCATTAGCCAAGTAAACATTTCCAAATGGCTTCAATAAAGCAAAATTATGTTTTACTAATGGTACAAAATAATTTCCACCTTAAATGATTTGTGATACTGCACTTTCAGTCTTCTAGTATCAGTCATGTACAGACCTGAGAGGTTACATTAGCATCCCTAGAGGAAAAGAAGCCAAATGCTTCAGTGTCAGCAAATGCTTCAGTGTCTTAAGATTTCCTGACTTTTACTGCTTTTGAATGATGATGGCATTTGTTAATGTAGCTCTTAATGAATGAGCATGATGAGTGTAATTAGAATACATCTTTCTTTTTTAAACACTCTGTTTTTGCTGAGATTAAAAATACCATCAAGCAATCATACTTCTTGAATGCAAAATGAAATTCACTCTGTTCCTTATCAACCTGCTAGTAAGTCAGGAGGTTTCCAGAAGGCAGGCTGGGTCCATGTTTACAGCATGAAGTTGAGAATGACTTCAGTTGTTGTACGTGCCTTTAGTTGAATATGCCTTCCAATATACATATATTGTATCAGCAAGTCTTTTTATTGCTTGTCCGTGACAAGCAAACAATTGCGCTGACAGTTGTGAAGGTATGGTTTGAAAACTAGTTATTTTAACTAGTGTACTTTCATCTGGGAAATTGCAAAAAGCATCATCTTCACTTAAAAGATGCAGCCAACAATACAAGAAAGGTTACTTCCTGTTTTCTTGCAACCATGCAAAACACAAAACTACAAACCTTACTAGGAGCAGTTGTCATGTTCTGATTATAGAAAGAATGAGGATAATTCATCACAGTCACTTGAAAAGTCCCTTGTCCTTGAAGGCATTTACTTCTCTGAGAAAATTACTTCAAAGAATAAGAATGTAATCACCTCATGCTTCTGCAGTTTGGTATTTATTGCTGTCATGTTGAAGTTGTGCTGTTGGCACAGGCCTAAAGTAACACATGAATGCATATTCTGCAGTTCACTACCGTGTACGTGTTTAGTTACCCTGGGCTACAACTGGGCGGGTGCTTCCAATATGAATTTTTAAAGTGCCTCTTGTTCTCTGTTATGATCCTGGAATCTCTCATGACAACATGATGATACTAATATTTGATGCTCATGTTCGTTTCATTGTGTTACAAAGTGGTGATAGATCTCAGTCACTCAGGTCTGGAGATATAGCTGGTTCTGTGGATTTGAGATGTCAGGAGCTTTTACAGGAATACAAATGTAATGTGTGACTTCCTCTGAGCCAACACACTGACTGAAAGCTGAACTCTGATTTCTTGAGTGCAAAGAGGAGTGGCAGAGTCCCACATCTGTCTTGGCTATGCAGCCATTACATTCCACATAGGAAGCTCTTACTGAGAATATTCTGTTTATTTAAAAGATGAATGATGGAAAGCTAAAAACTAAGATGTGAAATGCTTTTCCTTGCATATATTGCTGACTTCTAGAAATAAGTCTGATGATTTCTGCATGGACACATAGGTCTGAATCAGCATACCTGTTTTGTTTTCAGTATACTGTCCTGGGTTTACCAGGAGCCGTTTTGCTCCTTCTTAGTAACTGGTGCAAGCTCTGTGTTTTGACTTCCAGCCTGGGCAGAGAGCTGATAACACCGATTGGTTTTAATTGTTGTTAAGTAATGTTTATTCTGGCCAAGGACTTTGTGAGCCTCATGCTCTGCCGGGGACGAGGGCAGGCCGGGAGGAAGCAGAGACAGGACACCTGACCCAAGCTAGCCAAAGAGGTATTCCATAGCACAGCACGTCATGCCCAGGGAGGTAACTGGGAGTTACCTGGAAGGGCTGGGGCACTGCAGGGTTGGACGAGGTATCGGTTAGTGCTCGGTTGGGGGCGGGGTAGAGGGGGTGAGTTATCGGTCGGCTGGTGCTGAGGTGTTGTATTTCTCTTCCCTTGTTTTCCTTTATTATTATTATTATTATTATTATTGGTGGTAGCAGTAGTGATTTGTGTTATACCTTAGTTACTAAACTGTTCTTATCTCAACCCGTGGGAGTTGCATTCTTTTCGATTCTCCTCTCCATCTCTCCAGGAGTAGAGGGAGGGAAAGAAGTGGGGGAGTGAGTGGACGAGCTGTGTGGATCGGTTTAAACCACGACAGATCCTGATTATTGACTGAGAGAAAACAGTCTGCAGTAATTTTGTTGTATATGTAATGAGCATTTTTCACAGTTGTAGGTAGAGGGATGGCTGAAGTGTTTCAAATTCAGTGAAAAGGTTCCCATTGACTCCAGGGGACTTTGAATTGTACCCTGACCCCGCAAGCACTTTATTGTAGGCTTTAGCTCATTATTTCAGGTTCACTGAAATCACTGGAACTGTTCTAGAAAATAAAGTATGTACAACAATTAGAGGCCTTAGACCATATGCTCTGTTTTTCTGCCTTTTTCTGTTTTCCTTCCTGCCTGTATATATGCACATAAACATTCTTGTCCCCTAAATATAAAAAATCCAACTTTTGCTTCACTTTCTCAGTGAAGAAGGTGCACTGAAAATAGTGAATGCTAATTTCTGCATAGCTAGTAGATCAATAGAAAAGTAAAGTGTCATACCTTTTATGTTAAAGGTGTCCCTGCCCATAGCAGGGGGTTGGAACTGTATGATCTTTAGGGTCCCTTCCAGCCCAAATCATTCTGTGATTTTATGATTCTGTGTGGCTTTGGCCTTCATTTCCCTCCCTACAGTCCTATGTCTGCTGTGCATTCTGGAATGCATTGTCTGTGGTCCTTTTCACATTTCAAAGCCCACCTCTGACTCTGGATGCAGTGAGAACCATGCTGCATTTTAGATTACCTTGCAGAAGGTCATCTTCTCTGGGTCAGTGCTGATTTTTAACTTGTTTGAAATGTCCATTCTAATGTAGTGCAGCTTGAATGGAGATTAAATGAAAAACTCATTTTGCTTTCCAGTTATTAGCTGCATATATGCCTTTTTATTTTTTTCTGCAGTAGTAGTAACCGTTGTAGTAATGTGCTCAGCAGTCTTGAAATTTTCACCTACCAAAGAAGCATTATACTTTTACTTGCACTGATGGGATTTGGTTTACTGATCTTGTTTTGTACTATTATTTTTCAGGCAGTTTAGCTTGCCTGGCCAATTAAATTAGTTGAAATTTGAATGTTATTTCATGCCAGTTCCTTGTGAGCTTCCAGTGAGTTTCTGGGTAGAGTTCAGTAATACCACGTTTATCTTCCATATTAAAGCCTTAAAAAATTTGCATCCACACCCATTTTAGGCAGATGAGGTCTAATGATCTAGCTAGCATAGCACTTAAGGAGGTTACTGCCCCTCAAATGTCCGTTGTTCGTCTGTGCTAAAGACTACTTCCATACCAACGTAACACCAGTAAAAGCATATCTATTAGGATACATATGTTTACACCATAGTGTAAAGTCTACATACATTCTTCTGCAGTCCAAAATGAGCCAGCATACTAAAGCAGTTCAGGCAAAGGCAGATATTCTCTTCTGATTGTACCCACTACCAGGCAGTGACAAAAAGCTGGAAATAATATCTTGGATAACTACAGGAGTTAACTGAGAAAGCCTTGGTTTAATTTTCTTCTTTTCTTACCCTCTCTTCATTTAATGTTTGTAATGTCATAGCAAGCAGTGTCATTAAGCAAAACCAAAACCACTTATTATAGCTAGTGGTGTCTGGTGCATGTAATTTGTCCCGCCCTCCCCTGTTTCTGGTCAGAATCCAGAGCTGCTAATTGCCTTAGCAGACTGAAAAGAAAATTAGTAGGTCACATAAGTAAGGCTAGCAGGTAGCTTCTGAGAACTTACGGAACTACAGACTCTTTGCTATCTTCATGTGCTGGAGGTTACCAGAGTCGGCTCAAGTTTGCTTTAGATGGTGCCTTCTTTGAAGGCGTCTTAAGACTTGTCTTGTTTAATTTTTATTTTAGTGGTAATATGCCCAGCTTGATGTTACCAGATGAAAGTGAGTCAGGAAGGCTTGAATAAAATACACACAGAGACTACTGTACTTCAAGAATACAGCTGTTATTTATCTGGTCAGGTAATCATGTAATATTTCTAGTAATTTGTCATTCTGTGCATTATTACAACACAATAATTTGTCCTTTCTGAAGCTGTGTCAATGTGGTGTTGTGCACTGGCATAATAAAGTTGTCTTACGTTGCTACTTAGATATAAAAGCAAAAGCAAGGCGTTTCATCCGGAGGCTTCAGTCAATTGTTGGTATTGCTGAAATGGCTTTTACTAGTATGTTGAAGGTGATGAGGGAATTCTTTTGAAATGTTAGTGAGGGAAAGAGATTTTTAGAAGACATAATTTACAGGTCTGCAGCAGATAGCTGCCTGCATAAAGGAGTTGCTAATGATAATAAAATTCTAAACTTATGATTAAAAGAGAATCTATTGTTTTCAGCTTGTTTGCTTTAGATTTAGTCTGATGAGGCTGTGTGGGAGGCAAACACCCTGTCACTCTTGTGTGATGTTTTTTCTCTTTATTTTCATTCAAACCTTAGCACAAGTACATAAGTCATCTTGGAAGTGGGGGCATTGGTTCACTGAAGAGTCAGGCAAATCTTCAAAGCTGAAACTGGAAGTAAAATGACAGAAAGTAGATGCTATGCGCATGAGTCTTCCAGGTGATCGTGAAATGATGCTGCTAGCAGCTCCATCTATAGTGACTTTCTGCTTACTTTTCTTCAATATGGGACAAGGTCCTGTTCCTCCTCTTGGTTGGTCAATTGCTAAATATCAAACAAATTGTAACAATGCTACCCCACATAGGGGTCCTTGGGAAGGAGAGTGATGTTGTAGAAGTGACCAGTAGGTCTGCCTCATCTCTCTTGCTTCTTTTCTGTGGATGCAAAGAAGACAGGCTGCACAACAGGACCAATTGGCATGGCGTGGCCTGATCTGTAGGTAAAATGGTTCTTGGGGAACAGTGACATTGAATATTTTATTGTGGCAGGATTTTATAAACAAGTACATGCTAAATGTAGAATGTTGGAGAATCTGGAATGGCAGGAACAAAATAGCTTTTGCTGTCTTAGTTAAATCTAGCTCATTGCAGTTGTTTTGGGTATGGTCAAATGGATTAACCCAGTGTAATTCCTTTAAATCTCACTATTTTTTTTTTTTTTTATGTAGAATATGAGTGCATTATGGGATGTTAGTACAGGAGCATCATTTTCTGTCCATGTAGACAAACGTCAAATTAGCATTCTTACTCCCCGAGTAATGATGTAATTGTGATTTTGATGTCTGTCACGTTTCAGAATTTCGTGGAGCATTCTGATTAAAAATGCCTCATAATGCTTCTGCTTTTCCTTTCACCAGAGGCCAGCAGAAACTGTAGATGAAGAAGAAAATGCAGAAGAGGAAAATGACTGTGGAGAGGAGGTATATAAAGGAGAAGAAGAATATTCAGAAGTGAATGGAGAGGAAAGAGAGAAAACTGCTAAAGAAAGAAGTGAAGTGGAAGAAAACAAGAAATTAAATGAGAATTACAAAGGTGAAGCAGAAGAAACAGAAGAGGATTCTGATAGTCAGAACCAGGTGAGTGTTCATACTCTCAGTTTGTTTTTCTTAAGTTATTGATGTTCATTCATCTCAGCCTTAGGCTTCTCAGCTAGTCTCTAAATAGCTCACTCCTGATAAGTTGCTGAGCGCATTTACAAGAACTTCAGTTTGAGGAAAAGCTGTTTTCCATCTGTATAGATCAGTTACATCAGTAATTACATTAGATGCTCTCCAACTGAGAAAGCAGATGTTTCTCACTATTTGATGAATCTGCATCTCTTGCTTTCCTGAGAATGCTGAATTTAAATAAATAAATAAATAAATTCTTGCAATTTCCAGAAAATGCATGGTCATTTATATATTTCCACCCTACACTGTCCTTTAGGACAGAGCAGAACGGTGTGTTCATGAAACCACCATGCCTCGTTATTTTGATGAGTTGACGTTCACGGAAGTTTCATTTCATAAAGGCTAGTCCATTGCTTTGTGGACTTTTCATCTCCTTTTCTTAGAAATTGGAAAAGACAGTGGAGATGAACACAATCCTCAAAGCAGGGGGCTTTTGTTGGTTCAAAAGCAAATATCCTTTTAATTTAGGAGCTATGGTAGCATGTTGTTGACTTCGATGGAGGTGTACAGCCCAGAAAAATAAAGTGGACTGCCCTGATTGTCATGTGAACTGACCAGCAAACAGAATGTGGGAATGAAGTATTTTGTTTGATGGGGAGAATCCAGATCTGAAAAGTGGGATTCTTGAGCATCAGAAGCAGAGCAACTTGCTGCATATTTCATGCCTATATGCTGCTGAAACCAGACTCTTCCTCTCTTTGTGACACTGGGATTGGCTTCTTGTACCTTGCAACTAGGCTTTCTTCTGTTTCTGTATGACATACAAGAATATTTTTCAATTAAGAGAGCTATATAGCGTGACACTTTCTTGGGCCCTGAACTTATTCAATGCTCAATATACTGATCTTTCGTTTGTTTTTAGAAAAGCTGAAGTTATTTATGGGAGTGGAGAAAGCGAGCATTTACTTTAAGTGGGTATGTGGGTAACTGATGTTTGGTGAAAGAACTTGGGGGGAACCTCTAATCTGAGTAATTTATCCTTTGGAAGGTATACATGTGTAAGGTAAATAAAAATGTTAATGTGATCATTCTCAGAAAACATTTTTTTCACATTGATACCTTGTGGAAACTTTAGTATGAGGTGCTAGCACTAGACTGAAATGAAGTTATATCTTTGTTACCTCGTGAAGTTAAAAGTACCTTTCCTTTTTCTCTAGGTCTATTCCCATCTTGAAAAAACATCCACAGCTCCAAGGGTGACAATCACCAGCCCACAGGAAAGTGAAAAAAACAGACCAGAGCAATGACTACAGTTGCATAGAGAGAAAAAATGTAATGAGCAAAATTGAAAGATTATAATACTTTAAATATAAAGCATGTTATTTTTCATAATTGATAACTTGTAATGGAAAGATAGTTCCCACATACCGAGTCTTGAAATAGTGATGCCATATGGACTGATTTAGAAAACAAACATTAATAGCTACTGGAAGAACATAGAACTATTTTTATAGGGTGAGATTTTCCAAATGGAGGGGGGAAATACAAGCGTACTGTATAGTAGTGTTAGAAATTAATTAACTATTCTGTGGTATAAGATGGCTAGCAGTAATAGAATAACTGCAAAAATGACACTGTTCCAGAAAAAGGAAAAGTCCACCACCCTAATTCAATATCAGAATTTTTTTGCACATTCGTTCGGAAAAGAGAAACATTTTTTACTTTTAATGAGGACATACATAGTTTCTCCTTTAGAATTCCACAAATATATGTTTTCCAGGCATAACATTAAGATATAATTAGAATATGTTCTTCTGTTAATGGATTTATGCCCATAAAAGCTGGTGTACTATAATTAGGTGTCAGTCCTAATGTTACTAAATAGTGGATTTTTAATATATTAATTAGAATTGTTTTTACATTCTAAAATAAATAGCTCATATTTAGCACTATGAATGTATGTAGACAGCCCACAATACTGCCGCTTGTTCTCATTTACAACATGAATGTTTATTGTCCTGCATCAATTTACTAAACAGTGACTTGTTACCATAGTGGGAAAAAAAAAAGGAGAGGAAGAGTATTTAGCAGATTAGTTTAAAGTTGAGTTTCGGTAGATTTGTAATCCAGTACTATGTGAAACTTAATTTATTAATGGGAAAAAAAAAATAGGAGAATAGGCCTGAATTCAGACTGAAATTACCATGAAACCATTCCTATCAATGGAGCCATTTAAATATGAAACACATTAGGATGAGCCCTCCAGTTTTCTGTAAAAATCGGCAACAATTGCTGCATTTATGAATCCTTTATGTAGCCTTAATGGTTGGAAGTGTGTCATCATCTTTTGGAGTAAGCTGGCTCCTTATCGGCTGTGGCTTAATTTGCATTAGTAAATAAGGCATTGATCCACAGTATTAGTTCTCTTAATGACACCAATTCTGTTACTCTTATTGTTTCTCTGTTAGCAATGGGGATAATTTGTATTTCATAGAAATGCAGCCCTGAGCATAATTTCATTAATTATACAAAAGAAATAGTGAATTTCCATATCATTAATGATGATAAATTATTACTATGAGAAGCTAATGTCATTTTTGTTGATTTCATACCATTAAGACAAAAATTACGTTTATGAACAAATTGAACTTGAAGCACTTTGAGGAATGTGAAGAACCACTTTTCATAACTGAAATTCATCCACACATCTTCACTTTTTCAGTAGAAGTTGAATGTATTTCCAGTAACTATTGAATATATTTTTCCAATAACTATTGAATATATTTTTCCAATGGAATAGAAACACATAGAGGTCCTTCAGCATGTTGCTAAGTATTGGCAATATAAGTATAAAAAATATAATGTTAAAACCAATAGAAACAGGGTTAGAACATTTTGCCCTATGGCATCTCTGAACTGTCTATGAGTCGTGTCTCCTTTGTTGAGCTGTCTGAGAAAGATCTGAGGGAATATTGCGTTTATGATCAGTTCAAAATAAGCTCCTAGCTTAGCCAAAATCTTAAGCAAGTGTTTTTGCTTCTGATATTTGATACAGCAATTAAGCCTATGCTCAAATATCTTGATTTCACTGGGGTTTAAGAAGACATTTAAAGTTAAGCAGAAGTAAAAACCAATAAACCCAACCAACACCTCAGAAAAACCCCAGAAACATTATGAAGAAAATAATTGTATGTTCTAATAAGGAAAAATGACAGAAATCCCTAGGGACCTTGATAGTTAATCCTGTACTGGAATAATAATATGCAGTAGCATTAAAAGCTCTCAAACAATACTTAACCAGTCAGAAAAGGCAGCTCTGTCTCCTCAGGGAGTTTAGGAGAATTTACCTGCTGAAACTTCTGTGCAAAGCTGACCTAAGAGAATGACTAATGCTGCATCTCTGCTCACTTTAAGCTGAATAGCTCATACACTTATTAGCTATTCATGAGTAAGCATGGTCTTAAATGTGTTGCAGAATCAAGACAAACAACAGTAATCTTTTACTGACATTACTCTAAATGGGCTTTCACTAGCAGTTAATGGTGTACCAAATACAGGACTCTACTTGTTGTCATTTTATTGCAGATTAAGACATCAGCAATCTCTGAAATGTTCTTCATCCTCAGAAATTTTAAGTTAATTCAACACCCAAAAATATTTGATGGAGATACTTAATTTGGAGAACATTTGCCTCAAAATATTGTACCTAGAAACAACATTTTGAAGAAACTGATGGATTTGTATGATGATTCTTTTCTCCTTTTGGTTTCTATTTATTCTGTCTGCCAACAGTTCCTGCCATTTCTTCCCTTTTCCCCAAGTGTTCAGTGTCTTCCATGTTTAAAAGTCTTACAGATATCAGTAAGAGTAATTTAAAAGCTGAAACTAAATTCTAGGGAAGTATAATTGGATCATTTTCTTTCATGGGAACATGAAATCTCTATGAGTGTTATTCAGCTTTTAAAATGTCTTCCCCTCTTTTTTTTTATTTTTGTAAGAAAGAGAGTATATATTTTTTGGAACAGCAAATCAGACTTCTCGGAAATAGAGATATAACCGTTTTATTGTTCACCTTTACAACAATGACAACATGAATCTTGTATCAAGTTCTTTTATATAGAAAAAATAGTTTATCCATAAAAAACAATGCTGATGTTAAAAAAGAAATTAAGCAAGAAGTCTTGGAAGGCAGACGCAGGGACTATGAGAATGAAGACCTTAGGTGCACTGTAGGAGAGGATCAGGTTCGAGATCATCGTGTCCAGATCCCTCTGTGCTGCCTTCTATGATGGGGCTACAGAACTGATGGACAGGGGTAGAACAGTTGATGTCATCTACCTGGACTTGTTTGAACAAGTCCAGAGGGCCACGCGGATGATCAGGGGACTGGAGCACCTCCCGTATGAAGACAGGCTGAGAAAGTTGGGGCTGTTCAGCCTGGAGAAGAGAAGGCTGCGTGGAGACCTCATAGCAGCCTTCCAGTATCTGAAGGGGGCCTATAAGGATGCTGGGGAGGGACTCTTCATTTAGGGACTGTAGTGACAGGACAAGGGGTAATGGGTTAAAACTTAAATAGGGGAAGTTTAGATTGGATATAAGGAGGAAGTTCTTTACTGTCAGGGTGGTGAGGCACTGGAATGGGTTGCCCAGGGAAGTTGTGAATGCTCCATCCCTGGCAGTGTTCAAGGCCAGGCTGGACCGAGTCATGGATGACACGGCTTATTGTGCAGCATCCCTGCCCATGGCAGGCGGGTTGGAACTAGAAGATCTTAAGGTCCTTTCTAGCCAAAACCATTCTATGATTCTAAGATAGAGGTGGTCTTGCTAATAGTTTTTCTTTCTTCATTTGCTGTGTGTGATGCCTTAACTCAGTTTTACATGAGAAATATGTTATTTTGTTAAGCTTATATAATGTTATTTTATTAAGCTTATATGCAACATTTCTGAGGGTTTTTTAAGACTTATTTTCTTGTTTTGGTTTTATTTTTCAGAAGAATTTGCTATTAAAGAGAACTATCATACAGATATTCTTGTGTTTTGTCTCATATCAAGACCTGTTTATGCTAAGTCTATCTTTGGGTGACTGGCTTTCTAAACCTAGTGATTTTGCAGCTGATATGATTCTGTCATAACTAGAACTTTCCAAAAAAGGTCAGATTTTGTAGTTTTCATGTTGCAGCTGTGAAAGGAAATACGCTGATAATTTAGCTATTACATAGCTATAAATCTAAGTTGCAAATCCAAGAATAACAGCGCAGTTAAATTGGCCCCTGGTTTTTAATGCTATAGTTCAGGTTAGGACTGGATTACTGTCATGTGTATACTGTTGAGCTGGTACTGAGCAAGTAATGTGAGTTCATTGGCAATACTTGAGAAAACTACCGGAACTTCTAGATATCTCCCTGCTGAAATGCCTAATTTCAGTAAAGCATTTAAGCATATGCTTAAATCCTCTGGGACTGCAGTTTTCATTGAATTTTATCTAATGCTTTGGTGCTTTAATATATCAGAGTCAAAATAAAGTTAGTTTCCAGAGAGAAATGGATGAAAATAAAGAAAATATAATCCCCACTCAGTCTCATCTGGGGTAAAGAAAAATAATTATGAGCGCAGAAGAAAAAGAGTAAGTATTCCAATTACTTGAAAATACGGGGAAAGAGTTATTGCTTGAGTATTTCGATTGATTATCCAAAAGGTACATTAAAATAAACATTAGATAATAAATACAAGTATAAAATGAAGTATCTTGAGGAAGGGTGTATTTATTAAGGAGTAGCAATCAGAATTATTTAATGGGATGCAGCTCAAGGATGTGTGGTTTTGGGTGGCCGATAGCCTTCAATTTAAATTTTAATCAAAAGAAATGCTTTACAGATGGCAATAGGTAATGAAACTGTCCACTATCTTTAGATTATCGTGCATGTGCATATTTGTATGCATTAACTTACAGGCATGTGTGTGAACACTCTAACTGAATGCATTCACTGTGTGTCCACGCATGCTGCTCACATAAATAATGTGCATATGCTATAATCTAAACTTGTTATATTGTTAGTGGTGGGAGAAAATATTATTGATTGTAGCTGAATTTTGATATAATAATACAAGAAAATATAGCTAAATCTAGTCATAACTAACCTCATAAAAAGAGTGACATGTCTTTTTAAGTTATTGCGTATTTTGGTGCTTTGCTGAGCCAAGCTCAGAATTGGAGCCCTGAAGTAAAACAGAAATAGTAGCCTAGAACTGACTGTGAGCTTGGTCATAAAGAAGTGGACAGGATTTGGAAAATTCAAGAAAGAAAGTGCAAGTCTTTACTACAGCATGTGATACCAAGACTCTCAAAGGTCTTTAGTATCAGCTACAGTGCTGGGAACTTCTGATTTAAACAACGGGGTATTTGGAAACAGTAGGCAGACTTCCAATAACCTCTGTGGTTACTAAGAATGCCTTTAAATATTAATATTTTTCTTGCAGTCATCTACAGCTCTATTATTTGTGATTTTATAAATGAATCTCTCATTCAGCTATACTTTTCCCTTGTTCCAAATGGGACCAAAATTTATTCAAAATACAGGTGTTATTAGTTGAAAGCTTCTACTCTCTAATCCTAAAACGGTTTCAAAATCTCTTGTTTGGTATAATCTATAGGAATCCAATTCTCTGTAAAATGATTCACAGTTCTGTATGTCAAGAACATGTAGATTCATGATTATGGTTAATGGATTTTCAAAGGCAGAGGATGTATGTATATAATTTATGCTGCGAACTCTCTGATTATTGTCCATGCATTTTGTTGTAAAAAAACAGGCCTTTCTTCTGAAAGTATTGTTTTCCTGGATGCCCACTCTCATGTGGTGGACCCCAGCCTTTGTGCTGGCACTGACGCACGGGTGTGTGTCAAATCCAAACTGTCTCTGCAAAATCACTTTTGAAAGCATTTACTTTTTCCATACTGTTCCATACTTTGGTTGTGTCCAAAACGTTGTTCCCTATTTAATTAGCAAGTTCTTAGGGGGTGGGTACCATCCTTTTGCCTTTGTGCTTAGAGGGGTGAGTGACCTCTCCTGCTCTTGAGAAAGTAAAGTCTCTTCAGACCTTAGTGATCTGTGGATTTTTCTGTTTGTTTTAGTTGGGAAGGACTTCTGATTTGACTAGAGATTTGATTTAAGCTCCTCTACCTCAGAGATACTTTACTGTTGTGTTTCTATTAATGCACACCATCTCTGTAGCATTCTGTTTCTCTGCTGTGTTTGCTTCTTCTAGTTTAGTTGTGAGAAAAACTATTGCCAAAACTAGTGCCTATATGCCATGGTTTTTCTCCCTTATAAATTGTTGGTGGAAGGCTGATGTCCTCTGAGAAACCCAAGCTTTTCACCTTCCCCTGCCTTTCCCTTATTGCTCCCACTGCCCCCTCAGAGTTAGCACCAAACAGGAGTTTACTTAGTAAGCCAAGAGTTAGGATTTACATCCACTGTTTAAGAGTAATATCTCCCTCTGTAGAGAAAGAGAAGTGGATGAAGGCTATTTCTCTTTCTCATGCAACACAAGGCCAAGTTCAAGAAGACTGAAGGGTGCATCCTTCAAAGCATCCTGACCATGTGGTAGCATATCCCATGACAAGGAAGATAGTGTAGCTAAACTTCTTGGGTGTTTCTGGCTGGGGGCCTTGCCCTCAAACACATCTGGTGATTGCAGATGGTCCTGTGTGTGTGAAGGGAGGCAGCCATCTGCTGTGGTAGCACTGTGCCTGCTCATGGGAATTAGAGCCTTTCCCTGGCAGTGTTAGTTTCGGTGGGCAAACTGAGGCAGAGGGGGTTTTGGGGATGGATAGGTAGCTCATCTCAAAGGCCTTAATACTGGTGCCAGGCTTTTTTCACTTACTAAGATCCATGCACAGGCAGATGTACTGCTGCTGCTCTACAGCAGGGAGAGCCACGGCACTGCTAAGGGCCCCTGACTTGGCTTCTGGGGGTGTGTGGGTGCTTGGCTGGTGTGCGAGGTGTTTGCCACCGCTTTCTGATAAATGCCTGTTTCTCTGGAAGCGTGTTCCTTCCACCACAAATAAAAGGGACTGCGCATAACACCTCCCTTTTTCAGGGCTCCTGTGCCAAAAGGAGTGGTGTGTCAGGCACTCAGCAGCATGTGATTCCCTAGGTATTCAGCTCCATCCACCCATGGCTCATTTCCCTGGCACGTGATGGTCCCAGCAGCTCTACCCACTTTTCCTGCGTACCTCTGCTTATGATCAATGAGCCTGTGCCATATTAATTCCCTTACACTTGGAATGCAGATTATAGTCTTTGATGCCTTGAATGCAGGTGTGACATGCAGGAGAAGCAGCCAGCAGCCTCCTTGCAGAGCAGATCTGGAGATACCTTGGTGTATGCTTTGGGTTTCTTTCAAACCAACATCTGTGTGATTCACAGCTGAGTGTTTTGAAGGTGAGGACTCCTTGTCCTGGTCTGCACTGCTCTTGGAGAGTGGTTTGGGAACTGCCTTATGTATGCCTGCCTGCTGGGTTGCTGCACACAACCTGTATGAATAGGCTTGGCAGCATACCAATTAGGGGCCAGAGCCACCTTAACATAGATGCCATAAATGCATCTGTAGAGAGGAAACCGTCTCTATCAGCTCTGGAGCTACTTTTGAGCTGAGGCCTTTGGTTTATGCCATTGGTTCAGGCAGATGAACTGTGTGAGCTGGATGATGCTTTCCCATCATACCTTAGGCAAAGTGTGTCCTTACACTGGAGACAATGCACTTGTCCAACAGTAAGGTCATCATACTCATCCACCCATCTGTGGTGGACAGATTATTGATGTTAAAAGTTAATTTGTTTTGCTTTTGTTGGTTTTGTTTGGTTGGGGGTTTCTTGTTTGGTTGGTTGGTTGGTTGGTTTGGTTTGGTTTAAATGTCTGCTTCCACAAAGATTCCAGCCACTGTACTTGCGTTGTTCTGGTCACAGGTTTTAGACCTGCAGCAAGATTTTCTGTGCTTGCAATATTCACTCATTGTCTCATCTGATATGCATTGACAATGACCAGTACTGATGCTTGAAATGCTGTGTTTCACCAGCTCTCTCCTGGGTATTCCTTCCTGCTCGCCTCTGCCCCCCTTCATCTCTCTCCTGGCTGTGCTGCCTCCGCTGTGTCACCATCTCAGGCAGGCTCAGTTTGCACCCACTCCAAGACATGCCTGGGCCAGGGTCCCTCTCGCCTCACCCCTGCTGCTCTCCTGAAAGCAGACAGGGAGGCTTAGGAAGGAAATGTCAGGCCTCGAAGTTCCTTACGGCATCAGGGAGATGCTGAAGTCATTAGGTGAGCAGAAGCAGGGAAATGATGGCGTTCTATGTGTTCTCCTGCTGGAGAACACATCCTCCTAGCCTCAGGCTGTGGCGTGTCTCTAGCTAGGCAACAGCCTGAAGCTGTAAGGCTTGAGGCTGAAATTGCTGGAGCAGCATATCTAGTACATAGTTAAACTGACTCGCTTATTAGCAAGTGTTTAGAAACGATCTCCTGTCTTTGTTTGCAAAAGCCTGCGAGTGGTAAATTATGTAAAAAGCGGGCCTTCAAAAAACAGCTGCAAATGATTAGACAAAACAGTAAGTTACTTGATGCTGTCTCTTCTGTCTACAGGGATGTTAGAAGTATTTGCCTGACCTAGTGTTAATATGCAGAGATTATTTTCATGCTAATCCCTCTGTAAATTATCTGACAGCAAAACTGAGCTTTGCCCTGTTTAATGTATATCAAGTGAACTAATGCCGGAAATGCTCACTCTGTGGTCTGCCACTCATCCAGATAAGAGCTGAATAAAAATCAGGGAGTGGATGGATTGTTTGCCCACAGATCAGAAGGCTCCAGAAGGAGCACACACGATCTCAAAGTAATAGAAATAATAGGAGACTATGTGGGTCTCCCCGTTTGCCATGATAATTCCTCAAGGCCACAGGGATGATCTGGCAAAACTCAAACATCATTTCTGTAAGTGGCACGTAGGCATTAACCCCAAATGACCAGTGCAGGGTAATGCTCTGTGGCGATCCCAGTTCTCGGCTGTGGAAGTGGTGGGATGAGGAGGGAGAGAGGCTATGCCTCCAAAGCCTGCTTGGCAAGCATAATACTGTCTTACTGCCCCTAACATACAGTGAGCTGAGAGGGCAGCCTGCTATGTAATGGCAGGATGACTGGTCAGTGCTGAATGAGCCAAAGTGCTAATTCCTTTATTTTTCCAAATTTATTCTGCTATTAGCCCTCTGATAGAAAGCTGCTGGCAAAGCGCATCCAACTAAGGTACTTGCAGTCTTTTGCTGCCTCCCTTGGATATCATGTTCTTGGGGGCTAAACAGCCTCCCCGGTGTGCAGGTTCTGCTGCCGCTCTCCCCCTGCCAAACCTCTCTCTCTGATGGCCGCTGATGAGGATGCTGCAGCCTTCCCCACACTGCTGCTGCTTTCGTGACGAGCTGTTTCCGTGCACTTGCGCATGATTAGAACTCTCATATGTGGAAATGGCAGGCTGAGGCTGTGGCAGAAACTGGGAATTAGATCTGCTTATAGGCAGCTTGGGAGGAGGGGATGTTTCTGCATCTGTGCCTTTGCCTGTGATTCACTGTGCACTGGAAACAAATGGAAAATAAAGGCGTCAAGACAGCCTAGAGGGGGAAGGACAGAACAGATGCTGAAGAGAAGCCTTATCTGTACAGTGTGGTGGGGGAAGCAGACCTAACCTTCAGAAGAACATCTATCCATCAAAATGAACTTGGTGATTACCACTTTGACTAAAAATGTGATTTCTTTTACCACAGTTGCAGAGAAAATGGTGTTGGGCTAAGAGGGGTTGCATTGTAATTTTAAGCCAAAAAAGACTAGAAGAGTGAAAAGAAATAAGGTGAATCTGAAGAAAATTAAAGACTCTTGAGCAGGGAGGTCAGAGGGCTGGGAAAAATACAGCTTGGCTCCTTAAGCTGTATTTTGTTTTGTGCTCTTTGGAAAGGTGATGGTAGTCAGTGCTGGGAGGGGAAGTCACGGGCACTCCTAGGGTGGGACATGCACTGCAAGGAGAAAAAGATGCATGAGAGGGGAATGATATGTGCAGGGACAGATTGCCCTCAGCTTCACTAGAAAGTACCTGGGGAGCTTGACTGCCCCTCACTGCTCCCCAGCTGGAGGCTGTACCATAGGCTCTTTCAATGAGAACAGCAAAAAGCATGGCTCTGCTGCTCTTCTGCTGATGCTTCAGTTCCTGCACCAAAGGATGAAGGTGTTAAAACACTACAAGGAAATGGATCTTGAAAATGTTTCTACAATGTCTTAATCTTTCCAGCTTCTTAGTAGCAATAGAGTAATTTTCTGCTTAGTATTTCCACAAAAGCCCTGTGAGGCACTGATACTCTGCTGAGAAGGACTGTAGCTTCTGGAGGTCTCTGTTGTGGAAAAGCTCTAAGCAACTAAAACAAGATTTAGCAAGGTGAAACGTGTGGCAATGTTAGCCATGACAGCGTTACCAGCTTTGCTGCTGCTGCTAAATTCCAACATACTTCCTATCCCAGCAAGCTTCAGTAGGTTCCTCGAGGGTTTTTTTCCCCTAACACCTGGGTAATGCCATGCCATGACTCATCCTCTCTTACTGCCAAAGCATGTTCAGTTGTGCAGGAGCAATGCACAATGTGATTGAGTGCCAACTGCTTGGATTAGCTCTATTAGGCCAGCTGTCCTCTGAACAAAAATACAGCGATGCTTGCATGTGTTTATCTACCTGTGGGGTATGTTTTAAGAAGGACCGTATACCCACATAGGTACTTTGGGTAAACAAACCTAACCTCTGCTTTCTTTTCCAGCAGCATTTTCATTCAAACTTCCAGTGGTGTTAGGAAAAGGTAGGTGGAGAGAAGGGACTCAGTAATAGCTACAGGAGCCAGCACTCTCATCTCCTTCAGTGAACTTCGCTGTAGAACTGAAAATGTCACATTTCCCCCATGCACGGTTTTTAATTGAAAGCTCTCCATTGGAAAGGTCAGGGCAGCTTGACTCTGCTGCCCACACACCGATAGCCAGGCAGCCGTGAAAGCTCATCACGGTAAACACAAATCCTCTCAGCCTGGAAATCAAGTGCTGAAGTACTCTCTGCCTGGAATAACGAACGAATGGCAGCAGTGACAACCTGTCCCCGTGTCCCAGCCCTGCCACGTGCCTTGTGAGGAATCGCTACCCACCACCCCTCTTCTTGCTGGCTTGCTTTGTAAATATTGCACCGCTCCTAACTTACCCATCTCCTCATCTTTTCCTGTTTAGCACTGCTTCATCTGCTTCTCCCCTGAGATTACAGTATTATTTTTAAGCATCAGGTGCAATGTGCTTTTGCACTTCTAACATATGGGTGCCAGTGAGTTGTTGGACACCCCAAAACTCACTTTGTTTCATTCCCCGTAATCATGTGCATGTGACAAGCTCTTGATTGCCCCTCTTACCAGTGCTAACGCCTGTACGCTGCCATGGAGTTGCTAAGACAGGCACTTTCTTTGAAGAAGAAAATTTTACTTCTGCTGCTGTCAGCCCCGATAATTACTGCAGATTCAGCCGCAACTCCCAAAACATGTATGTTCTGGTCTGTTTGAGGTGTGGAAGTATGAACCAAGTCACCGCCCACAAACTGTGGGAAAGAGGAAGGGAAAGGGCACAGCTGTTACCATGTACCTGTTGTTAGTGCACTGGAATCTTTTTGATTCAGCACCAACGCAATTTCCTCACCTATGAAAGCTGAAAGCACAGACTGCATTAAGAGACTCTGAGTTCCAACTACTGATTTCTCCTTTCAAAATATCTTACTAAATTGATAGAGAAACCTGTTTGATAAGAAAGAGACTTTTCACAAAATCCATCACTGGCTCACGCCGAGAGTTTTATTCAATCCATTCAAAAAATAGACAGAACTATAAGGTGGCACATATTGTCAGAGAGTACAAATGTCACATCTTTCTTTATACGGTTTAATTTAAATCCATAGATTAAGATAGTGAAATAATTGCCCTGGGTGGGAAAATAATTGAGGGTCTTCCATGAAAGGACAAGTCTTCAAGTTAGCATTTACACAAATGTATCTGGTTAAGCATAACTTTTTCTATCCTCTATAAAAATATAAACAGCATTTCAAAATGCCTTTAGATAAGTGTGTTAAGGTCATCTAACATGGCATCAATGTACTGACAGAATATGAGGCTTGGGCATGTCAAACCACGTTTAGTAATCCATACCCATCCGAAAACATCGTATGAGCTTCAAACATAACACAATGAAACAATATCAAACCAAAGATACACAAGTACATATTCCTCCTTCCATATAAATTCCTTCTACTTCTTTTTGTTAATATGGCAATAAACAAGACAGAAGAGGCAGTTACACACAGGTGAATTGTAACTCAGGATCAAGTATAACTTGCCCTTCCCAGAAAGTAACATCACTGGGAAGCGAGATGCACCAGGATCAAATTAAGGGCACTCACTGCCATGTATGTTTTACCCGTGCAGTATTAGGCTGTAGAATGTGACAGGACAAGTGCAAATTACAAGGGCAGAATCTTTGCTTCCCAGACAGCAGAACCAGGAGTTAAAGGTAAGACTAAACAGTGTTTTACTGGCAAGAAGAAAATTAAACAAAAAGCCAGCTCATCTAAACTTGACATAGTAGGATGTGGGGTGTTCTTGGTACAGCTGTCATAAATGCACCCTATGTTTTCCAGGGATGCAATCTGATAAGCTAAACACCTAATCATTGTTGCAAGGACTTACTGGTTCAACACAGATTAAAATGTTCAAAACCACTGAATATATTGGTCACAGACCTACTCACATCACTTCCCTCTTCCCAATCCTAAATTTGTATTGGAGCAGCTTCCCTCTCAGCTGTGTGTTTGTATAGCAGAGCACTGGATGTTGTAATCGACTAGCACGTATGCCAACAACTGCTGATATTTTCCAGTTAAAGTGATCTACAGGTGAGAAACAAAACCTAAGGGAAAGGTCAGGTTTCAGACAGAGGTTGGACATTTTGAACTTTGGACAAAGTGACAGGTATCTTTGATTCTCCCGGTGCTGGAGCTTTTGTGACTGGGTTTGCATGGGCTTTTATATCAGCTATTCTCTCTTTGAATCTCTGCTGGAGGTACTTTTCTTCTTTGGAGTAACTTTTAGCAAAAGCAGACATCAGCAGACACACTGCCACGCTGGACCCTCCAAAGCAAAACAGGATTGCTCCTGCCAGCTTGCATATATCAAGTGACCCATTAAACTGAATGGCACGGGTATCTACCACAACAAAATCATCTTTCCCAAGAGCTTCGATTTTCGGTGGCACAAGAAAACCCACTACAAGAACCGTTAAACCTATGAGCATAAAAGCCGTCCCAGAGATGAGTCCGACCTGGAAAACAAAGAAACAAAACAAATTAATATGCATTCCAATTTTTTATGGGTAAGTGTTCCTAGAAGGCATCTAGCTTTCACAGTGTCTTGCAGGTAGAGTTTTCTCTTCTAGGAGAAGGACAATATTTTTCTTTCAGGTCTTTATGAGGCACTACCAGAACTGTCTTTTTACAACTTCAATTCAGCATTTACATTTCTGGAAACAATGGAACATGCATTTATACATCCAAAGAGCATTTCATGTCCAAAGGCCCTGTCACAGACAGAATCACAGATTAAGCCCAGTGCTGTGTGACAGATTTATTTCTTTAGCTTTAGGTGGTGGTTAGGAGCAACACTTCAATCCCTGCTGATAGCATATAATCATAGTGTCATATTCACCACTTGCTTTTATACCACGAAATTCCTTCGCAGGTTTTAGAAGGAAGTTGCTATTGCTATGAACAGATCACAGACTATTTCTAGCGCATTACAAGTGTAAGTGAAAATTTGGTTTGCACAGAATGCCCCTACCATCAGAGCAGAGGGGTTGAATTAGATGGCCTCATGGGCCCCTTCCAGCCTCTGATGTTCTCCAGTTCTGTCAAGTTCCCTGACCTTAACAGAGACCTTGCATTTTTCTTGATCCCGAAGTCACACAGTCCTAGAGTTACTGCTGTTAACCTACCAGTCCTACTCCCAGTAGTTTGGGAGGACTATTGTGGTTGCAGAGGAAAGGTAAACTACACTTTCAAGCTATGTGTGGAGTTTCCCAGGCAACACAGTGATGTTTCAGTGATATGGCTCCTTGTGACACAGAAATTAGAGGATCCAAAGACCCTAGAACTCCCTTGGAAATTGATTCACCTTGGTAAGAGCGCCCTGCTTTCAGACAGATTGTAACTCAATCATCTCAGGGAAAACTGAGCAACAGGCAGCCTTAGTCACTTTCCCATGTAACTTAACTCATGAGTTACAGGAGAAAGTACTGCAATGTGAGTTTCTAATGCCAGTAAACAGCAACATGCAGTACCTTCCAGAACGTAGAGCTCCACCTGCTAGGCGATCTCTGGATCTGAAAATCATCCTCATACTCCCAAATCGAAGCTGTGCAGTCCTCATAGAACTGATGCAGGTAGGACCGAACTCCATAGCGTTGGTACCCTCCCTCAGTGCCGCCCTGCGCATGCTTGGACCCACAGATGTCAGCATAGGAGCTCATCCTTCCTACCTGCAACAAGAGGTTCCATGCAAAATAGATTATTAGTGATGCGGCAGGAGAGGAAAACTAGAAACTCTCCAGCTGACACGAAGAAAAGCGTCCCAGGAGAGACATTTCCTTCATGTTTTTCCAAACAAAAAAATGAGCCCGGTAAAGTTGCATGCAGTGATCCAGCTCAAGAGAACCCAAGGCACTCAGTGTCTTGGCACAGCCCAGCCTGAAGGTGCTGAAGGGAACATTCCCTCCCGTATGCAGGGTGCCCACTCCCCATCTTTTGTACCAGCATGCTACTACATTTCGGTGCAGACCGAGAAAAGCAGAATATATCAGGTAAGGTCCTACACCTGGGTCAGAGCAATCCCAGGCACAGCTACAGGTTGGCCAGAGAAGAGATTCAGAGCAGCCCTGTGGAGAAGGATTTGGGGGTGTTGTGCTGGTCAATGAGAAAATTAAGAAAATGAAGCTTCAGTGTGCGCTTGCAGCCCAGAAAGCCAACCGTATCCTGGGCTGCATCAAAAGGAGCGTGGCCAGCAGGTCGACGGAGGTGATCCTGCCCCTCTACTCTGCTCTTGTGAGACCTCACCTGGAGCATTGTGTGCAGTTCTGGTGTCCTCAACATAAAAAGGACATGGAACTGCTGGAACAAGTCCAGAGGAGGCCCACGAGGATGATCAGGGGACTGGAGCACCTCCCGTATGAAGACAGGCTGAGAAAGTTGGGGCTGTTCAGCCTGGAGAAGAGAAGGCTGCATGGAGACCTCATAGCAGCCTTCCAGTACCTGAAGGGGGCTTATAAGGATGCTGGAGACGGACTTTTCATCAGGGACTGTAGTGACAGGACAAGGGTAACGGGTTAAAACTTAAACAGGGGAAGTTTAGATTGGATATAAGGAAGAAGTTCTTTACTGTGAGGGTGGTGAGGCACTGGAATGGGTTGCCCAGGGAAGCTGTGAATGCTCCATCCCTGGCAGTGTTCAAGGCCAGGTTGGACAGAGCCTTGAGTGACATGGTTCAGTGTGAGGTGTCCCTGCCCATGGCGGAGGGGTTGGAACTTGATGATCTTAATGTCCTTTCCAACCCTGACTATTCTATGATTCTAATAAAATCCAGCATCCCCAAAGGGCTCACACTGCTTCTCATGCAGACTGCTTCTTGCTAGGGTGTGCAACCTGAAGAACTAGGAACTGAGTAAGGTTTTTTAATATTTTTTGTACCAAGCTTTTGAAATGCAGGACTAAACGCTGATAGAACATTCATAGCCATGAGAAACAGAGGCAAAACAAGTCCCAGACAGACTGAAACGGTATATATCTTGTACTTAAATATGGATAATTAAAACCAAAAAAAGATGGAATGCCATAACAGCACCAATCTGCTCACTGGAGTGAAATTAAAATACTAAACCTGTGGCAAACCGCTGCTCCTTTAGAGAAGTCAATGCCCAACTCCTACTGACCTTAATAAAATCATAGTTTTGTCTGCTATGAAAACTGCCAACAACGTTCCCTCCTCTTTCCACTTCATGGAAGTTCTCATAACACACAAAATTTATATTTAACTATGCAGGCCCTGGATGTGAACTTGCTTCACAGGTGTGATGCTACGGAATTCATTAAAGTAATACTAGCCCCTAAAAACTTGAGCAACAGGTCCATGTTATTTAAATTGACTGATTTGTCTTTAAAGAAGTTCAGAAAGTCTTAGTCCAAAGGGGACTGTTAATCAGTACTTGCATCTGAATGTCAGAGCTCAAATTATATCAGCTTTAAGCAGCTCATCTGATTGCCACAGCAATTTTACTTAAAGAGAAGGAAGGAAGGTCTGACGTGCTCACAGCACCCAGGGCCTCCAAATTTCACAGCCCTGCAGGCCTTTGCCCTTCAGGAATGAGTGATCTTGATGCATACATTTTGAGGTACAAAACTAAAAAAAGAAGTGGTATGGATATAAGTATGTAATCTAAAGTCTTGTGTGGAAACACTTAAAGTAATTCTACTTTTGGAGCCTGTTTGAGCAAAAAGGAAGTTTTTCTCCGCCTAAGGTCAACAAAGGGGAGGACCAGACATAACATGACCAGATAGTGTGGCCTATCAAAGCTCCCTTGCATTACTCCAGCTGCCACGAGAAGATAATTTTAGAGCTTCTCTAGTTATTCCAGAAATCAGGTAAGGCACATTGCAACTGTAGTTACTGCAATAAATTTACCCCCCCCCTCGATGTTATGTGACAGAAAACTGTATAAATATGATCTTGCATTCACTGCACTGTCTGTAGGTTTAGTCAAGAGAAAGGAGGGCATTTTGTTACTAACAGTTTGACAAAGAATTGTCTATAGGAACCACAAAGCCTGGAATCACTTATATTACAGCTAGATTCTTTAGCAATCTGAAATGTTAATAGGTGGATTTGGTCAGGCATATGAGAAAAATGATAAATAAGAGCTGAGAGATGGAATAAAAACCAAAATAATGATCTTTTGCTTGTAAGATTTCTGATAGCATCAAATAGTATGACCTTCTAAAATAGAAGGAAAAAAGAGGACTGCCAACACCACTAATTCTTCTCAAGTATTGTATATTAGTCCTACTGAACATTTTCCATATTCTCAGACTCTTCCACTTATAAGTGATCTCCCATCTTTTGCACAACATCTTGTCTACTAGAGAGAAGGGAAGAAAGCTTCCCAGCCCTATATGACTCATAGAAGCAGCCTGGTAATTTGGCCTAAGATGGTCTCTCTTCTCAGCTGCAATGCAAACATAATGTTGGTGTTCTTGCTACTTACAGATGGGGCAGAGGAACTGACACAGTCAGACTATGGTGGGAGTAAACAGTTCTCCATAAATAAGAAGGAAACATGTGTCACAGCCGTCAATTTACATCAGATGAATAAATACTGCAGTAGCTATGTCCTCTTAAGTGTTGATGTATATTTGCATGTCTCACCTTTATGGCTGCAAAATTAAATGCTGAAATGTTGGACAACTTGTTAAACAGAGAGTCACGGTTACCCAATCCGTGCAACGCACAAGATCAGAACACGCATGCAGTGGTTTAATCATTAAAAGTTCTTCTGTGCCTAAACCCGAGGTGCCTAGGAACACGTGGGATGTATGATCACAGCTTCAAAGCACACCACTGCATAGTAGCAATCCATCCCCTAGCAACTTTTGTTTCCATGGCAAAAGCTTGTCCTGTTTACTTTGAGCTTTACTATTCTCCACTGATCTGGGGAGATGTGACTGGGTTTGTGAGCAGGCAGATTAAAAGATGAGCAAGCTCTAAGATAAATCACTCAATACATTTCCCAACTACTTTGCTTTCTTGTTGTAGGGTTGGACACGTTTAAAAAACCCCTAAAACATATGTAAGAAATTGACATCTGAAAGGCAGGACGAAGCAAATGAGGATGTGCCATTGATCTGTGGCACACAGCACTAGATGTAAGCCACAGACGGTGATAGGTTTGCATAAGTGAAGTCTCCCTCTCCAGATTTACACACTTGTACCCTTCTGTTCAGAGGGCCGTGTTTCCTGCCGAAAGCAAGTTCTCTGAAAGAGTGAATACTGGAATAAATAACCTCCCTTTGACCGCAGCCTCCGAGATGGCCCTTTTGATACCTCAGACCCGTGTCATACCAGCCTCCAGCACCTCCCCAGGCCAGACGCTGGCGCAGGCCGTGCTCAGCCTCACCCTGTCCATCACGGCCGACGTGAGCCTTCCTGCGGCCGCGGCTCCGGCCTCGCGGGGGCTGGGGGAGAGCGACGAGCTGCTGCCGCTGCTCCCCGAGGGCTCCCGCGGTGCACGGCTGCCTTCCGGGGCGACTCCTGCGCCGCTGCCGTGCACGGGGGAGCCAGCGGGGCCTCCCCTGTGCGGGGACAAGGCCCATGGGGGGGGCACAGGGGGCAGCGGCCGTCGCCAACGGCCGCGCAGACCGGAGCGCCGGAGGCTGCGCCGGGCGGCGCGACCCGCTCTCCATCAACCGCTTTCCGGGCGAGGCGGAAGAACCTCTCAGCGCCCGCACTGCGGCGGGTCTCCCGGTCCCGGTCCCGGTCCCCACCGGCACCCCTCACCCTGCATCCCGCCGCAGCTCCCGGGGCCCCGAGGGCAGCGGGGCCGGCCCGGCCGCGGCGCCCCCTAGCGCAGCGCATCGCGGCGCGCATACCCCCGGCGGCAGCAGCCTGCCCCGGGGATGCCCCTCACCCGGGCCGGGGGACGAAACCCGCGGGTCCCGCCGCGCACACAACTCCCCATCCCTTCTGCGGGCGACCGATGCCCCACCGCCGCTTTCCCCCCGGGAAGCTCGGTGCCGTACGCCTCCTGTGCGGAGCCCCCCTTCCCGACGCCAGACTGCGCAGCCGAAGTTTGCGGAGAGGCCCGGTGCCGCGGCCGGGGGTTACCTGTCCCTCCCGCCGCTCCCCTCAGCCGGCTGAGCAACCGCAGCGGCGCTAGCTGCGGCTCTCCCGCGCCGGTCCCATCTCCGCTCTGCGCCGCGCCGGCCCCAGACACCACGTATTATGTACGGCCCGGAGCGCCGCTCGCTCCCGCTCCGTGCCTGCGCACTGAGCCGCCGCCACCGGGAGCGGAGGGGCGAGGGGAGAGCGCGGGCCGTCGCCCCCGCCCGGGGCCGCTTGTGGTGGGGACAGAGAGGGGACGCCGGGCGCAGGGGGTGTGCGGTGAGGAGGGTCCCTCCGGCCGGGGCACCGGCGGGGCCGTTCCCCGAGCCAGGCGGGCGCACTGGGTGGCTGCCCCAGGTGCCCACCAAGGTCGCCGGGGTGTCCTCCCGAGGTGCGGGAGCAGGAGGGACCTTGGGGCAGGTCTTTAACCGCCGCCCCCATCTCCCATCCGCTGTTAATGAGCACTGAAAAATGCAGACTCAGTGTCTTGTCCGTTGGAGCCGATAGACATTGCGAAAGATACGAGCTGCAGAGAATAAGGCACTGAGATCAAAGGGCTGGAGGAATAAATCAGTTGGCAGGAGACCCAGATGGTCTTTCAGGCGAAAGAGTGACGCTGAGGGCCAAGCGTTAGTGTGTCGGATCTGTCCTGATAACAATAGGTTGGCTGTTCAGTGGGGAAAGATTTTAAGTAAGCAAATTAGGAGTTAAGGAAGCTGGTGAGGGAAGAGTTGGAAAGCATGACAAGGCAGTGAGAGCTGGAGATGCTAAAACGTGTTCTGCAAAGAGGCAATATGTAATTCCTCTGAAAACAAGAATGAGAATGTAACGGGCAAGAATGATAGTCATTTCAAGGCTCTATAATGAAGTACGCACAAAAATATTGTTGCATGCAGAAGAATGGAAGTGCATTAAAGCAAAATGGGGTAGTATTAGCCAAAGGAAAAACAAGGTCTTTCTAAAGTGCTTAAATCCTTACAGCACATGAAGAAGATGAGATTAATGGTAGTTTCATTAATAATAATAATGCCCAAACTCCTTTGAAAAAAACCCAACCTGTAATTGGTATCAACAGTGAGTTTGGGCAGTTGCAAGCTAGCAATCATAAAAACAGCTATTAAGAAAGAGCAAGTAAGGGATTACATTTAGAGTAACAAATGCTGGTTTCAGTGGATTTCATCCTGTCCTTTCAAAGCTGTTATGCTTGTTTCAAGTAATGAGTACTGCCAACGGTGGCTGGCCTGACCTGAGCAGAGGTACTTCAACAACAGTATTTGATCAGTAGCATTGGTGTATCTCAGCCCAAGGTCACTAACAAGTTAATAAACTGACAATTGTTTGTGAACAACCAGGAAAATGTAGTGAAGTGATAAATGATTGGAAAGCAGGATGGAGTATTGGTCTTAAAATGATTTCCTATTTATTGTCCTGTAAAACTAATACCAGATTTACATGTTGTTTCACAGTTTGGACCAAATGCTGCTTTATCCCAGATGAGGAAGATGTTTTCGATAGAAAAACCGATTAATCTACCTGAGCTGTCCTTCCTCTAGTCACAAAACTAGCTTCTTTTTGGTTCCTTATCTACTGACAAAGGGAGTAAGCCAAAGGAACACAAAATACCTAAGCTGGCCCAGTGCATTGTTGCTTGATAGAGAAGTGATATGCTTTGTGAACAAAGACAAATTAGTACTGTAGCAATGGGAACATTTGCACTAACACTAAAAATGATCTGTGAACTCCAAATCAACAACCCTGAAGGATAACCATTGATAATCTCAGAAGCTGCCTTTAGTGCACTTTTGGGGCATTAGGAAGACTGTAAACTCAGTCTGACATGAGGGTTGTTCCTGAAGTATAGCTGAGCTTGGTTGTGAGAGGTCTCGAACAGAAGAATGTGAATGGCCTTTTTAGCCTTGAAACGGGTAACATTAGTGCAAAGATCATTTAGACTGTTTATCCTGAAAGCTTCAGCTGGGAGTGGCGTGCAGAGCAAGTGCAGTATTCTACCTCAAGTAAGTTGTTAACTTATTGGGGTCTCTTTTTCCCTTGTGTAAAGGAAACCCAAGCCTAGTGCTTTTCTTGTCTTTCACCTGCTGTGCTAGAGGTCTGTGATGGATAGTAGTGAGCATACTGAGGAAAAATCCTCTATTATTGAGATCCTTTGTAGGCGGTGGTGTTGGTTGCAATTGAGTCTACAGGCTTCTCCCTTACTGAGAGGTGATCCGCCAGTTTGGTGAGCACAGCTTAGCTTCTGGAAGCCTGTCCTGAATAGGAGAAATTACCACTTCTGGAAAATATGCTTCTCTTGTAACAAAATGCAGCAATTGGTATGAGACTCATGTTCACCGAGTTGCAGATGTCTGTCCCTATTTGTTTGATGGTGATGGCAAGCTTCCAGAGGCTCTGCTTCTGTTTTCATGTGTTGCAGAAAGCCGTGGCCTCAATACTTCTGCTGTAGTGACGTTGATGTATTGCCTGTCCTTCCCTTCCTGGTGCCCTGCTCACCTTCACTTGGAGAACAAGGCTCATAACATACCCACTTCCCAGGAAACCTTCAGTTGACACAGAGCCTCAAGAAGCAGCTAGGGCAGATAAAGGTGATTCCACCCATATTCCACACTTTTTTGAGGGTAGCAGAAGAGAGGTGCGAGACCTCCTTCCACTGCAGAAGTGTGTGGAGGAGCCCGTGAAGAGCAGGAGCTAATTGTTGTTTTCTGCACTGCCTGTGGCTTCGATTCTCCTAGGAATTGTTAGTTCTCCCGGTCAAGAGCAGCCTTTCAAGAGTGCTCGGCTCCCAGTGGGACAGCCAGTTTCTGGGCATGCTGAGCTGTGCCTGCCGTGTGTGTGAGTTACTGTGTTTGGGTGGGTTAGGGCATCTCAGATGAGTTTGTCTTTTTGCTGTATTCCTATCCCCTGTGCCTATGAGGAAAATGTGTGAAGCACAGCACCTTTTGGGTAACCCTTGCATGTCTGTGCTTACTGTTCCATAGGTGAGGTTACTAAGATGCTCCATGTGCCATATATGAAATTTTTCTGCTTTTTGTTGCCCACATGGCAA
Source organism: Lathamus discolor (assembly GCF_037157495.1). Lineage (NCBI taxonomy): Eukaryota > Metazoa > Chordata > Aves > Psittaciformes > Psittacidae > Lathamus > Lathamus discolor. The sequence goes on from NC_088885.1 coordinate 63,223,105, forward strand.
TGGGAGTATATGAAAACTTGACCCCTACTGTGAATGCTAAGGGTCATGAGGCTGACGTTAAGAACTGCTCTCAAAATGCCCTTGAGTCTTCAGGTTTTATCTGCCTGATCATATCCCAGAAATCATTACACTGCTTCCTATCAGCTTTTGATAAACTGGAAGGATTTTATAAAACACCCATTTTAAGTTTATAACGCAATTACTCTGTGATTGGTCTCATACACCTTTATGTATAATCTGAATGTTAACCACATAACAGAGTGAAGGTAGTACACAAATACAGTGTAATCAATGTTAGTGGAGTTTTAAAAGGCACATTTTGATTATAAGGCCAGAGATTGGAAGGATGATACTGTGATGTTATTACTGCACATGTACACTGGAAGTGTCTGTGAGTGGCTGCAGTCAGGCAGCAACTGCATTGTCTGGTGGTTGCTGTACAAGCATCCATGCAAAGGCATCTTCTGGTTCAAGGAGTTATTTGTTTTTGTTGTCTTAAACAGTGTAATCACACTATATTTGTAATGTATTTGTAATGTAATTCTCCACTATATTAGGTGCCAATTGCCAGACTGTCATAGATTGTCTCTTAATCTACGTTGCTTGTTCAGAAAACACTGCTAGATTTTAGCAATGAAAGTCTCTTTCCAAAAAATTACTTCCCTGGGAGCAGTGAGAAGGAATAGATGAATGCTGTCTCAGCTTCTGCAGCCAACTATACATTGATTTTTAAGAGAACCCACATCCAATTGCAATCCAAAGACAGCGCCTGTGTTGCTACAAGGCTCTCCAGAACTTTTAACCTCTATTTAGATGGAAAACCCCCGAACTGAGGAGAGCACACACTGATTGTTCACATGATTTATAGGTGTTATGACAAGATAAATGTGTCATAGGTGTTTGAATAGAGATACCAAAGATACATTATCTTCTTTTTAGCCAGGCCAGTAAAAATTTGGTTCTGCCGTTGACCGTGATCCACTTTCAGAAGGCATGGGAAGGGTGGCATGACAGGCAGGTACCCTCAAGAGAGCAGAACACGATCTGTTATCTCTGAACTAAAAAGTAATTGACATTCTGTGATGACATTGTCCACTTAAATTAATTGATGGTGTTCAAAAGTAAATAGGCAACAATCACAGGCAGACCAGTTCCACTCTTTTTGACACCTGAGGGTGAGAAGAGTAAACATATGCTCTTTGATGTAAGGTTCCAGTGCAAGTATCATCCTTTTGACATTATCCTTGGACTTGCTTGTGGAACATTTAAAGCATTGCTGCCTTTGTGAAGAGGTCACAAGGGCAAATTGGTTGATGTAAATCTGCTTGTGCCTATAAGGATTTAAGACCCTTTTAGTTTCTATAACCATATTTCAGTGGGGGTGTTGAGCTCTGCACTTGATAGAGCTAATTCAGCAGAGGACCTTCCTGAAGTTGTTTTTTGCATTGCCACCAAAAAAATTTCATTGTTTTTTGTTGCTCCCCAAGGATGAATTTCCTGCACTTATGTTGATTAGTATTGTTTTGCTTACAAACAGAGCATGATAATCACTCAGTAGTTTGAACAGAGTAGAATGACAATTGTGTGCAGACTGCATGAGGAAATATCACACATGTTCAGATTACAGATTACAGATTACAAAATCTGTTTCCCTGTCTCCTTCCTGCTGCCTGCTTGCTTGGTGTTATATGCTAATATATTCTGGCTGTGTAAGGGTTGAAAGGGGAATAATTCCTTTTAAATCAGGGATCAGTTAAGAGTACTGAGCAGTCCTGTGTCCCTCTAGCCACCTGTGTGGCCATTTGCAGGTGTGCACGGAAAGATTGTAAAAACAGGGTAATCATATCAGTTCCTCAAAGCTCTTAGCTTCTGTCAACATGCAGCCTAGGGATGCATGCATATGGACTATAGGAACTCTTTATGTTTAATAACCATTGATGAACTTTCCCCTGTGAATTTGAAAGTCCCACTGCTTTTTGAATTCACTTGTTTTCGGCAGCTGCTGCAATGTGTTGAGGTCTCAATTCACTGTGAAAGTGAATTTTATTCCAGGTATCTCTGCAGAATGAATTTTTCACTGGGAAGTAGGTAACTTTTTCATTCTATGCTCTTAATAGTGTGCTCTAGACAGCTGCTTGTTCCATATGTTTTGTATATAAAAGATTGAAGACTAAGGCCCAAGTCTTCAAATCTGCTTTGGGCTCTACTTGTTCAGGTAGTGGTATCTCACTGAAGAGAGCTAAGCCCTTCAAAACCAACGAGATGCAGTTTTCTGAATAATACATTTGAGTGCCCCCCCCCTCCTTTTTTTTTTAAATGTGAGGAAATTAATATGTGGGGTTTTTATTTATTTATTTTTTTTTTTACCACTTCACACTCTACAGTGCATTAATGTCCTGATCATTTTTTTGCTTGGTAATAATATGATCATAGTGTTACTGCCATGGTTTGGTGGGTACTGATACAGCTTGGAACTTTCACTGGGTCACCAGCTATGCCTCTTTAGTTAGCTAGTTTTAGGGGTTTTGAATGCAATCCGAATGCTCTACGGCTAGAATTGGAAAAAATAGCATCTTTTATTCATGACTGATATACCTGGTACTCAAAGAAAATTTTTCAGTTCTCTTTGCTTATGTTACCAATTTCAAGGCTGAAAGATAAGATTATACTTTTCTATTTAGCACCTTTCATAACCAAGAACAATAATTCTGTTCTCCAATTTTTTAATTAATTTTACTTATTACATGAATGAATGGATATTTTGACAGTTTGTAAATTCACTGAAAAAAAGAGAAAGGTTTCTGGAGAGTTAGGAAAAGCAAATTTGGTTTTGGTTGGTTCAGTGGAGAAAAAAATGGAAGGAGAAAGGAAAGATTTTTAAAACATATTTTGATAAAGTGCTATTCAAAATTAAATATTTCAAGTGACATTTGAAATGTCATAATATTTCTATTTTGAAACTTAATCCCTTGAATCTTCCGTTTAAAATAGTGGTTTGGTTTGTTTAATAAATGGACCAAGACAGAGAGAGAAAAGATGAGACAAAAAAATGAAATAGTCCCAAAATGAAACAAAGCCTCTCATTTTACATCAGTCCAAAATAAGTGTTTGTGGTTTGCAACCAAAACAACCAGCTCTTTGTTTCTCCAGCTACAGTGGGTGTAATGACTTTCTTGGTTACTTATTCCAGTTGCTAAATGGTCTTGCTGTTGTAAAGGTGCCTCTTGGTCATAATCTGTTTAATGATGTGAATAGACTATGGCTGTTATAGGGGAGGTTTTGTAGCTGATTTATGGCATTTTCATTGCTGTAAACAACACTGTGGCTATTGTAGTGGAGGCAATTTCTGGTAGTTAATGACTGTAATCTAAGAGAAAATAAGGTATTGTGATAAAGGGGTTCAAAACTAATGCAGTGCCAGTGCAGGCTAGAAATGAGGAACATTATTCTAAGTGTGAGGCTAAGTAATTTTTTTAACAGTTAAATAGGAGTTTGCTAGATTCTTCTCTGTTCTATTTATTAATCAAGATTGGGGATCTTTTTGGAAGATGCACCTGTTCACAAGAAATAGCAGGCTTCATTCAGAAGTTGTCTGAAATCTTACAGCCTGAATTATGAAGACAAGAAGATACCTTTGTGCTTTTCAGTATTATCTTAAAAGAGAGTAAAAGCTTCTATTGCCTACTGGGCAACAGTGTAGCTCCATTGAAGCCAACAGCAAAATTCCCCATAATGTCAATAAAGTTCATGTGTTACCACTGACTCAGCAGTAGGTGCTTCCTCAGTTTAGGTGGCTGTGTGGAATAAAACTTGAGGCTCTCTTTGTCTGGACCTTAATTGTATGGGTGGAGTGATAAAAGTGTTTTGCCAAGATGTCTGACTTCCTGCATGACTGTTTTAGCAATGGCATCCAAATGCAATTTCGCTGCAGTTATGTGCAAGGATAGCTTTGTAGCACTCAGTCTCAGATTCCTTCAAGCCTTAGGCCAAGGACAATTTCAAATGCCTCTGGTACCTACTGTAATGAGGCAGCTTACCATAAAGCATTTAAAATTGCTACACAGAGATAAAGTGGTGTGATGAGATCTTCCAGACTTTCTTGGACAGAGAGGTTAGGTAGTTTCTTGAGACTTCTTGTGTTACCCAGAGTAGGGTTTTTATGTTGTGTTTTTTTTTTTTTTAATTTTTTTTTTTTAAATTAAGCTAATGCTAGATAATGAATTAGCATTTCAAATAAGATTATTTTGTTTCTTCATCATAAATCACAAAGGAGAAATTGCCTCAACAGAAAACCCAATTAAAACCTGCTGCCATGATGGCTCAGGGGTCTCCTCAATGCACAATTAACACTCTTACACCCTTTGACTTCCAGTTAATAGGTATTTAATCTATTACCCCATTTAAACCCAGCTTCAGGAGTGCATTATAATGAGGCTCATTCACAGGTGTTGCCAGGGTTAAAAGGGGAAGAGAAACTCTTGTTCTGGTAAGTCAACATGAAGAGCTGTAGACCTGCAAGGTGGTGAGACAGCTGGTACCATTTCTTTCTGTTCTTTGGTGTGTGTAATGGCTCCCAATTAATTTTTCAAGCTTAGCCTTAAACTGAATGTTGCAAAATAAAAGTGAAGTTACTTTCAAGAGCAAGCTTTGCCCTTGAGAGTGCTAGATGGAAAGAAGCTGGTCTACTAGTTGTGTGAGTTGGCTATGTTTTCATGTACTTCTACACTGAATTTAAGCACTTGACAATGGTACCCCTCAAGAGAGAATGCTTGCATTGTAAATTGACCATTATGTACATATGTTAAACTGGATAAATATTTCTTCAGAAATACCAGAGGAGAGAACTGGGTCTTGCCAGCATCGTTAAAGTTTACTGCTGCCTCCATCTGCTGCTGCTATGTTTTTCTCTCTTGAGATCCAGTTTGTTTTGATTCTTATTCCCCTCATATGTTAATTGTATTTATGCTCTGCTCTTATTGATGAGGAAAATGCTGATATAGGCCAGCAAGGAACTTGCCTTTTATGTATGTCTGTTTGCTTTAGAAATGTGTGGGCATGCTATTGTACTTTTTGCATATTTCTCTGATCCTGATCTTGGAAATTGTGAGGTAAATTAGGGAAAAAACCACCAAACCTGTACTGAAATCCATTAATGCCAAGACAAACTAGATTTTACTAACAGTTATTGGTTAATTTAACCAGATATTTTATAGGCTTCTGTCTGTAGAACATGTTGTCTGTTGATTTGTATCTTTTACTCAACAAGCCTTAAATGCATTTTGTGAGAGTTACTGGGTGCTGGGCTCTGTAACTGTGTGTGAGGAAATAGTCTATTGTTCCTGGCTTTTGGTCTGATGACTGTTTTGATGGCTCCATTTAGTAAGATACTTTTTTGAGGTAGTGGGTTCTCATACCCAATGGTCTTTAATGTGAGAACATCCCAAAACCTGAGTGGCACTGAGGTAATTAGTGTACTTCCCAAGAAGGAAGACATCTCGCCAACAATGTAGTCATACTTCACAGTAGACAATTAGCTCAACAAATAGCTACAATGTACTCAGTGACTTTAGAATGCAAACTGGAAAAAGGTGCAGCTATGAGGTCTTTTGGGTATTTTAGCACACATCCTTCAAAAATCAATTCCATCCTTCTGCAGCACCATTTTTTGGGTATATAAATACACTCAGTGTCTGGTATCTTTTGAATGAGATGGGACTAGAAATGAACAGAGAAGCAGTAATAGAAATAGAACTAAGTGGTTTGGTACCCATAGATTTGCAGGCCTGAATCAACCTATAATTTACTAAATTATCTGGTTGTTTGCCTTTGTATACTATAGTGATTTGTCATTATGTATTAGCAACTGTACAGCTTTATGAAAAACAATGGCCAAAACTGAAGTCTCAGATTCTTTTGAAAATTCATGGAAATATCTCGGGTTTTTCTGTTATTATACCAGGCAAGGAGTGAGGGAGTAGAATATGCCTGAAAGCTTCCTCATGATTATTTGAGGTGGTAGTTACTGTAGATGGCATAATTTATGTTCAGGATTATGTAAGGTTATTAAATTCTATTCCTAAAATCTAGTTCTTTTCTGCAGAATAAACTGAATGTTACAGGAAACTTTGTTAAGCCACCCTTCTATTCAAATTTGCTGCTGTATTCCAGTGTGGAACACAGCAGTTTACAAAGTATTTAGGGAGTACTTAGAAATGAGGTTCACTTTACACTATGACTCTACACAGTTTATCTGATATTTTTGTTCAAAAGCAGTTCTACAATACGTAATTTTAGGGTCTGATGGTTGCAGTTTTGTATTTATAAGAGTATTCCCTTTGTTAGTATGTAGACACCTTGCAAAAGAGGAAGCTGCCTACATTGTAAAACCCTTTACACAAAAATTGCTCTTGAATATTAGTGAAGGTAATTTAATCTTTGTGCTTTTAATGAGAAATACGTACAAACGCTAAACCAGTTACAAAGATAATGATGTCTCCAAAACTCTGTGAGATATGATTTCTGGGCAGATGAAGGACAAAGAAAATTTGATCTCAGAATCTTTGTAGCTAACTCTTAGAAACATTTGTGTTTTTTTTTTCATGGACATTTCACCAGAGAGGACTCCAAAAGGACTAATTTGCATCATATCCCTCTGTGGAGTAAATTTATACAGCTCTGCTTGAAGTTGATAGACCTGTGATGAATTTTATCTTCTGGGACCTGTGGCCACAAAGCCAGAAATTCTCAGAAATTTGAATTGTATTGCAACGTTACTCTTTATCTTGCAGAGAGGCTCATGTTTCATGGTGAGTGGATTCTCTGAGTACTGCTTCAGAAAAAGGTGTCAATCCAGGGACTGGCTGTTGGACTGCTATGGGGTTGTTATGTCTCACAGCACGGAAATACTGCCAACAGTTAAAACAGACCTGTAGTTTAACAATTTTCAGCTGATGCTGAGCAGTGTATATAAAGTATCTTCTCTGGAGTGTCTTTCCAAGAAGCCTTTGCCAGGGAAAGATCAAAATGATCCAAAGAAGATGCTTTTAGGAAGAGACCTACTTAAAATCAGGTACAGTGTGGCAATACAGATAGCTACCTATTTGTTCACTGATTGTTCTTGTTCCAACTAGGTATCCCAAGGCATCTTAGCCTTTATCAGAAAGTCTCCCAGCTACCTGTTTGGAGATAATCTCATATCATATCATCTCATAATCATATAGTATCACATCCTCATCTCATATCAAACAAAATACTGTTTTCTTCTGCTCGCTGTCCTTCAGGAATGTTTTATGGAAGGGCTGGCAATGGGCAATGCTGTTTGGCTGATGGGGCTCATTGCAAGCTGTGTATTGATGTGATCTACGTGAAAGGAGGAGGCCTGATCAAATTTTCTTCTTGCTGTGTTCTCTGGCGTAAGGTGCTATATTTGGGAACTGCCTTTCCTATCTGCTGACTCATCTGTGTCTTAAAATAAAAGAATGTTAGGCTTTTTTTAGATCAGGGAAACTTGTAATTTTTATAGTACTTGGCATCTCTTAGAAACAGAAGCAATTCATAGTATCACAGAATGGTTTGACTTGGAAGGGACCTTGAAGATCATCTAGTTCCAACCCCCTTGCCATGGGCAGAAACTAGACAAGGTTGTGCAAAGCCCCATCCAGCCTGGAAGGGGCAGTCACAACTTCTCTGGGGAACCTGTGCCAGTGTCTCACCACCTTCACAAGGAAGAGCCACTTCCTTATATCTAGTGTAAATCTACCCTCTTTCAGATTAAATCCATTCCCCTTTGTCCTACCACTACATGTCCTTGTAAAAAGTCCTCTTCCAGCTTTCTTGTCTGACCCTTTTTGCACTGAAAGCTGCTCTAATGTCTCCCTGGAGCCTTTTCCAGATTGAACAAGCCCAGCTCTCTCAGCCTGTCTCCATAGGAAAGGTGCTTCAGCCCTTTGATCATCCTTGTGGCCCTCCTCTGGACTCATGCCAGAGGTCCACATCCTTCTTATATTGAGGTCCACAGAGCTGAAAGCAGGACTCCAGGTGGAGTCTCACAAGAGCAGAACACAAGGGCAAAATCCCCCCTCTTAACCTGCTGGCCATATTTCTTTTGATGCAGCCCTTCATACAGCCTGTTTTCTGGGCTGCAGGTGTACACTGCTAGCTCATGTTGAGCTTTTCATCAACTAACATCCCCCAAATCCTTCTCCTCGGGGCTGCTCTCAATCCAGTCTCGTCAGCCTGTACTTGTGCTTGGGATTGTGCTGACCCGTATGCAGGACCTTGCACTTGGCCTTGTTAAGCTTCATAAGGTGCACATTGGCCCACCTCTCCAGCCTGTGCAGGTCCTTCTGGGTGGCATCCCTTCCCTCCAGTGTGTTGACTGCCCCACTCAGCTGAATGTCATTGGCAAACTTGCTGAGGGTGCACTCAATCCCACTGTCCATGTCAGCAACAAAGATGTTGAACATTGCTGGTTCCAATTCCCAGTACTTCCATAAAGTACACGTTTATCAGTAAATAAAACAGACCTTTAATGTGGTATTGAGGGCAACTTGGCCTGATATGGCTTCTGTCTGTGGGGCTACATGCATGTCTGTCCCTTCTTTTCCTCTCCATCCATACCACATATGAGAAGCGTGCTCTGTGACCATGTCCTTGTGTTGTCAGGGTGACGTGAGCCATAATGGGGTTAGGTGGCATGGTAACAAGAGGTATCATGAGACAATGCTCATACCTGCACCCTGGCTGGTTCTCTAGTATAGTCATGGCTATATCTGAAGGAACTTGACTTTCAGCTCTGTGTCTGGAAGAGCTTTTCAGGCAGCTGTGGATGGAGAGAACAGACCTTATGGTCAGGGTGTATTGGAAGAAGCCGTGAAGGACTCCAACCCCATTTTTGGCTATATGTAGCCAGAGGATGAGGTCTTTGCATGTTTGACTTTACCAGTTATACAGAGGGGGTCACCTTTCCCTCCTTAAGATACTTGCCAAGGACTTGCAAAGGTTTCCTGGCCTGACTCAGTAGAGCTAAGCACAACTTGCTGCATAAATTAATAAAATAATTAATGCCTTAATTGACACACTTTTCAGAAGCCTGCACTTTCATATTTTCTTGTGTCACCTGTGCTTGTTAAATTCATTGATGACTGAGAAAGAAATTGCTTAATTGCACCAAGTTTCTGCCTGAATCCTGGAAGTATTGAAGTTGTAAATTATCTGGTCCAAGCCGCTGTGAAGTTATAATTGCATTTTAAGAGCTGACTGGATTACCACAGAGATGTCTTCCGTTAGGCATTAACACCTTCCTCAGGTGGTAAGGTCACAATGCAGCATTTCTTATTGCTTTCCTCTGTCATTGTCTCTGTTCTTAGATCCCCTGTGTTTGAATTTTCAGTGATGTGGGCAAATACATTTACAGGCGTATCCATTTTTAAATCTTGTAATGACATGCAATAAGTGTGGGATTCTTTTGAAAACATACACACTGTTTTATGTTAATGTTTTTCTTTCCTAGACACATGCAGGAAGAATATAGAAACACTGTGAATTAGTGCCCTTCCATGTTTTGTGGTGTTCAGATATCACTACAGATCTCACATGGTAGACTCCACTTCCAGTGGCTCAGCAGATATCTGCTGGAGAATCTGGGGATAAGTATTATAGTGTGTGTACACCAGGAGGAATATGTAGCCATGGTAACCTAGGACCTAGTTTCAAAGCCATGAAGCAGGTGCCTTGTTAAGAACATGGTGGCTTCTTAGGACCATGGAAACTGAGACAGATAACCAGGGTTAAGTCTGTCTTGAGCACATCTATAAATTGCAATCACATATTGAGATTGCAATGGGGCATCTGCGATTGAATAACTGTCCTAAACAGTGTTTATTGTAATGATGTTTTTTAAAAGGCTAAATCAAATTCCTTCAAACTGGCACATGTTGATTTTTTGGGGTGGTCAAAAAGCTAGCAAATCTGGTACCATTAGCAGCTACCTCATAAGGACTATTAGAGGATAGGTGTCATCTTGGAGAAGAGGGAAAAAGGATAAGTGTGAGGCCTAATTTTGAGGCCTAATTTTTAAAATGGTTGAAGAAAACTGAAGGGGAAATAGAAGTAGAGGATCTGGAAAAGAGCCAACAGATGCTAGAAACATAACTAATCATCAATATGTTGCTCTTGCATGGGAGAGATACCATTCTAAACAGGACAGTTGTGTACAAGGTGATGTTCCTCTAGGCAATGTTGAGGCATTCCTGAGCTCTTGTTTAGTCTTGAAATGTCCAGGAAGAGTGTGTTGGAGTTTCAGAGGTAGTAAAACTAAAGCTTTCAGAAATATGCTCTTCTTGTGGTTTAAGCACAGCCAGTAACTCAGCATCACAGCTAGTCACTCACTCCTCTCTTCCTTTACCCTCTGGATGGGATGGGGTGGAGTATCAAAAGAATATAAACCCCACAGATTGAGATAAGAACAGTTAAAAAGAAAAGTACAGTATACTACTACTACTGCTAATGATAAAGAAAATAACAAGAGGAGAGAATATAAAACTGAAACAGGAAAGACAAAAAAACAGTACACAGCAGTGATGCACAATACAATTGCTCACCACATGCCGACCAATACCCATCCCAATCTGAGCTGCTATCTGGACCTTCTGGGTGACCCCCCAGTTTGTATCCTGGGCATGACATGCTGTGGTATGGAATACCCCTTTGACTAGTTTGAGTCAGGTGTCCTGTCTCTGCTTCTTCCCGGCTTCTTATGCCTCTCCTCATTGGCAGAGCATGAGAGACTGAAAAGTCCTTGATTTGGGTAAGTGCTACTGAGCAACAACCAAAACATCAGTGTGTTATCAGCACTGTTCGCAGACTAAAGCCAAAGCACAGCACTGCACCAGCTACTAGGAAGAAAATTAACTCCATCCCAGCTGGAGCCAGGACAGTCCTTCAAAGGAAGTATGCAGGAGTTTAAAAAGTAACTGAAGTTGAGGCATAGTATTTCAAGACTGCTACAAAAATGGTGATAATCCATTGCCTGTTCACACTGCAGAGAACAAGACATACTGAACAACAAGAGTTTGTCTTAAACAATAGGGACTATTTTTTTCAACTGTGAATTTAGCTATATCGCTACATATAATGTTCTTAAAATTGCGATTAAAAAAAAAAATCCTTAAGATAGACCACATCTGTCAGGTTGTGTTCTATACATAGTCTTGTCTTATGTGTGGTTTTGTTTTTTTTTTTTTTTTCCCTTGACTAACTCCCGAAGAGCCAATGGGAGAAAGACATGCTTGAAAATCCCCCAAATTACATGCTGAGGTGCTGATCTGTGAAAGCCCAGTACAGGATAATGGGATTTAAATAACTAAATTACCCCTGAGAATCATGGGTATGAGGCCTTTCAAGGTTTTCAAACAATGATCGACTAGCCCTGGATTAGAGCATGGATTGTCTCTATGTTTTGTGAAAATGGAATTCATAGAATGCTGAATATCTCAATGAGCTGCTCCAGCTCCTTTAGATTCACCTCTGCCTCCTCAAGCACTTCTGCAGCATAAACTATGCTGTCTTCATCCCTGGCAGTTTGCAGCATGGCTCACCTGCACTGTTTAAAAGTGTGCACATCCTCCACTGGAGTCATTTGTGCTGGTAGCCTCTGTGTTCTTGGTGATTAATCGGTCTTATGTGTACCTGAGTCAGCCTCAGCTCCTGATTGTTTCTCTCAGATACTTTTAAGGGAAAAGGGCAGAAACATGAAAGGTGTAAACTGGGAATTCTGTATTTGGAAAGTCAAAGGGGCACATGCTTCTGCGGTATTCACTGGCAAGAAAATTAAGCAAGCAAGCAAAATCAATTACCCATGTGATAGCTGCTCCTTGGGTTCAAGGGTAAGTCGACAACTTTCTAAAATTGAAACAAATTAAATGCATGCAGTCTAAGTCTGAAAGGACAGGTTGCAGGCTACACACGTATATCAAGGACATGTAATTTATTTGGTTTACTTAACCTAAGGAATATAAAGAAGGAATCTCCATAAACCATGGAATCTCATTCCAGTTATGCTATTTTTACAGAAACCCAGTGCTGCTTATATGTATAATTTTGAGATATTTAAATCTTAGGATGCTTTTCAATTCCATTGCAAGTTTTGAAAAATATAATCATAAGGCCTTCTCTCTCAGGCCCTACAATGATATTCTCAGTTTCCCTTTATTGCTACTTTCTGTTCTTGGGGATGGTTGCATACAGAATTAATATCTGTCTTGGTGTTCTGGCTCTGTTACTTAGTGAAAATCTTTCTCATCTGCCTGGCTAGGTTTTGTTCTTCAAGATCCTAAGAGACCAGTTTCTTAGGAAAGCATGAAAGTGAGATTTTAATTATATCCTTTAAATTGTACCTGGCTATTAATGCCCTTTTAACTTGTAAAGAAATAACATGTTCTTGGAGTCTTTAGACTACATCAGGCAAATTGCTGCAGTAACATTAAGCTGTTTGAAAGGTCCAGCTCTATTACCCAGACAATAATTAGTGAAGTGCCAGAAACTACAGATGTACCACCTTTTGCAGTCCGCTTGATACTGCTAATTATACAACTATGTCTGGGATGGTGGTGCCAAACTAATGGGCTTTTAGAGGAAACCAGTGTGGCTTAAGTTTCGAGTTGAGTAGGGTGGTATAGTTAGGACCCCTGTGCTCAGGCTCTGCTTGCTTTCCTCCCATAGTTGAAGCAACAATGAACGAAGTAGATATTGTGTTTAGTCCTCCTTAGTGAATCACAGGCTATTAGGAATGACTTGGAAGAAAAACAACCAACCAGAAATAACTGGATTACCGACCAAGCTCAAAAGTCCTGTGAGTATAAAGGCTGACTGACTGTCACAGGGCTAATATTACAAATGAAACTACTACTCTGCTATTGCAGTCCTGTCCATCAGTTCACTTTCATGATAAACTCTGCTTGTACGTTGGTCTGGAAAGGAGCAGACCACCTTTCTGAGGTGATGGGTTAGAGCTTGCAATGCACAAATTAGAAGTTACATGTGCTGCAAAAAACACAGTGGGAGAGCAAGTTTCTCTTTTTGAAGTGAGACAAGTGGATTGGCTAAATGGTGGCACCTCACTTTTGTGATGGAAAGTCATCTGATTGCTGCTGCAGCAGGAGTGGGGACTTGCTGCTTCTCACAACACTTTTTTAGACACTACGGTCCCCATCTTTGTGTGTTCATTCAGTTCTGCCTATGGACCTTTTTCTTGGACCCTTGAACCTGAAGGAGAGGTCATGAGGCTGATGTGACAGCAGTGTTGAAGCTTGCAGCACTACCTGCTACCCTGGCTTAGACAAGCTAAGGCTATAAGCCTCTTGGCTGGATATGTGAGAGAAGGAATAAGCAACTTCGGGAGTTTAAAGTAGGATTTAGAAAGAAGGTAGTCTTAATTTGGGATTTTGGAGGTGAAAGACTGAATCCTTCTCTAAAAGAAGTACAGCTGTTTGTCATATAATTAAGTAGATGTAGGTAGATCCATACAAGCCTGTGTGAGGATGCTCTGATGGGAAAGTGTTGGCTTAGGTGTGTATGCATGTGCATCTGTTAAACTGCTGTAGTATATCAGTTTAAATTCATACCTTGGGTTAAACAGAACACATTAGGTCTTGCACATTTTGGTGAGCTTATAATGAAGCCTCATAATTGTCAATGGTAGTCATCAGTATCAGTTATGGTAATCATCTTGTTCTGGTAAGCAGTAGTGTATACAGAAATGCTAAAATACAGTGATCAGCAAGCCTCCATGTTAGAAACTTCTGTGCAAGGCTTGGTGCATCCACAGGCTTATACCCTGTAAATTGGGGAGGATTTTGAAAGGAGAAGCATTTTTATAGGTGACCAAGCATTTCACGTAATAGTGAAAAACATTCAGATGAAAATATGTAACTTAAAGGCAAGGGCTGTTAAACAACTGCTGAGGATCTGAACTTGATTGTTAAACAGGGTATGTGAACCTCTGTGCTCTGGGGCATAAGCTATTTCAAACTGATTGAGGGAGAGAAAAAAACTCAGTAGCTGAGCATCATGTGGCAGCCAAGTATGGACTTTATTGAACCTTTCTCTGGAGTGCTTATAGACTGGGACTTGCTTCCCATGCAGGTCTAGATGGACCACTTCTCTGCTGCATGCTGGACATTTCACTGTCCCTGTGTGGAACTTCTAACAACATGCATATCTGTATTTTATTGCATTCAACATCTTCCAGTCTATATATAGCTTGTTTGTCTTCCAAATAAGCCTGGGCTTGCTGCTCATTCTGATTCACCATTATAAACCTAATCATTGGATGCTCTTACTAAACAGACACTGTAGGAGGCAATTGGTGAATATTTTAAAGGAAATCACTGCAGGATTCCAGGCTATTATCATTAATTCTTAGGGATATGATTATGCCACTCTCTCCCTTCCCCACTCCCCCATCACAATCTCATAACAAAAGTTACTTAAAATGAAACCAACACCCCATACCCAAAAGTCATATCCTCAATTGCTGAGAATTTTGAATACTTGGTGTCTTTAAAATTTTCCAGTGTAAAAATGTCAGTGTTTTTTCAGCATGAGGAAGACCATGTATTATACATCTTTATCACAATAGCATCTTTGACAGCATGGTGACTCAAGAATTATTTGATGGCTAATGTGAAGGTATCTATTTAGTTGAGCTTATAGTCCTAAAATCTTTGAACATGCCATTAAGGCGCATCCATATGCTTACAAGTGTAAAAAGGCCAGACAGGCTTTTCATAGATTGCTCTGGCTACCACAGTGTGTCAAGAATGTGCAAGAGAGTACAAGAAATGCAGTTATGCTTTTTGCTTCTGTGGCACATCTTATTATATTCGTGATAAATGTTGGCAGGTTTCCACGGTTAGGGAGCTGTTCATGACCACTGTCTAGCCTGTTGCTATTTCTATGGATGTTACCATGGGCACTGATGGAAGGAAATTCATATTGAACGGAAAACAGTCATGGAGAAAAGTCAGGAGGCAGAAAGCAGGGGACAGTGATAATTGTGTTAGGCATCAGGACAGTCTTGTAGCTGTGGAAGAGCTGTGAAGCTGTAATGGTGTTGCATGGTGCAGAAATATTCAATGTATATATGCTGCAATTATGAAGGGTATAGAGAAATAATAGTCCCAGCCCAAGAGCAAATCTGTCTGTCATCCTAATCATCTGGGAGCTCTGACTCTTAAGCTCACAGTGCTATAATTAAAAAACCAGAACTCCACAGACAATACTCACAGCATGAGTGCATGTCCATAATTCACTCCTTTAGGAGCAGGATGTCTATATGAAAATACAAATATAAAATATTTAATAATTAAATATAAATAATATAAAATTACATTTGTGTGCTGCATTGAGCATGTCATCTTGCAAGTACTACAGCACTCAGACAGCTTCACTGATGTGAGCAGCTGTTTTGTCCTCATCTCTGCTAGCACGTTTGGGAAGGCTAAAAAAGCCCCCAGATGTTCCCATTCTTCCTCCCCCCAGGACAAAAAAGTAACCCATGAAAAGCATCAAGCTTCTTGTGCGTTCCTTTGATCCTAGTGCTGCTGTGCAGTGTTGATTTCCCATTCTACAAAGTTCTGCTGGTATTTGAGATATAGGGCGTAGAAACCTTATGGCCATGGGCCTTGGCAATTCCCACAGGCACAAGTGATTCTCGTGATTTGGTGTATTGAAAATCTCAAGGCCACAGTCTAGGATTCCTGGTGAGCTCATTTTCTAGGGTAAAAGTTCATGTTACCAAGTTTCAGTTCTGAACTGCCCCTGTATTTCATAGCCAGCGTCTCTTCTGCCTTCGGCTTTTCCACTGATGTCATCTTTGTTTCCTGACTCAAAAGCAGACCGCCCTTTTGTATTGTGCCAGGAATGAGAGCATGTCCTTCTGAACACTTCTGGTTTGAGCTGCTGTGAAGAATACGAACCATCCAGCGGATATATACAATTTGTTTTATTACTTTCATGTTTCTGTGCTTCCCTTTTTAGGGAAGGAGAAGTAGTGTAAGTTTGAGGTTTTAATGTGAAATCTTGGAACAACATTTGCACTCTTCAGTGTAGCATCTTTTTGTTTGTTTTTTTTTTTTTTTCCTCTGTGAACAAGAAGTATTTGTGACGTACTGCCCTTCTTGTTAAAATTTCCTATAACAGGAGCTAGTCAGTATGGACCAGTGCAATGCTGTCCTGATGAAATCAAGTCAGTACTTCCTTTGATGGCTTTTTCTCTAATTTATTTTTAGGAAATGGAGGAGAGAAGATTGCTTTTCTAGTTTTTCTATGGTGGCATCTTAATAGGCCAAAGGACATAAAAATATTCACGTTTACTTTTCCTGTCTGGGTTTTTGCGAGAAATAAGATTTAGTGCTTCCTTCTGTTAAACATGTAAGCGTAGTTCTGTCTGTACATTGAGGGGAAAATAAGGCATTTTTGCTATGTTTCAGTCTAAGGGCAATCGGGGGAAGTAAATAATTTTGCCTTGAGAGGTAAGTACCACTGTAGCAAGCTTCATACTTGCTGGTATAAGATGGAGTAGGTGCTCTCAAGATTATTTTCAGGAGTACTGTAGACTTCTCATGTGAAATGTTTCTCTTTGGTTTCCTGCTTTTGCTTCACATTTACTTACTTTATTGCTACTTGTTTTTCCTATTATATTTGCTCATCATCCCATGTATAAAAATGACTCTTGAGATCAAGTCGCAATCCTCAATGGTCATAAAAATGTGTGGAAAGAGAGAAGAACCCAGGCGTGTCTGAGTGCACAAGTGAGGAGTGAGAAAGTGACTTTTTTATGATTCCTTTTCAGACCAAAACACTTTCATATCAGTCAGTAAGAGCAGGGACCCTAAATCTTTTTCTTCACACTGGGAAACCAGCAGATGGAGAATGGAGGCCCAGTGCTCCATGTGCGCTGGGAGTTCATGACTCCTCATTCTCTGTGGCACTTGCTCAATTAGCCTTTGCCACAGTAGAAATAATGCTATGGAAGGGGCATGTAAAGGGGCAAGAAAATAAAAGAGAAACTGAAGAGAGACAAAACACTGTGGAATGTAAAGAACTGGACTTTGCATTGGACAGGTTATTTCTGACCATAGCAAAGCGAGGAGATTAGTCCTGGTGTTTTGCAAATTATTATAGGAAGAAATATCAGTAAACCTATAATACACTTTTATAGTTTCAAAAGAAGTAGGCTGCCTGGGAAGGGCCTGTTCCATCCTTCCAGCTCCCACAAGGACACTTTCCTCCCTGTGGGGCGAGGCTCTGCCTCTTGCCATAATGGAAGGACTTGCTAGGATGATTTTGGGGTAGGAGAAGTTTTATTGTATAAGCATATTTCTTCTTATGCATCTTTCAGAAACACTTTTAATAGTATGGGACTCTGACAACGAGGAAATTGAAGAACCTTCTTAAATGGTATGGTTTTAAGCTAATGTAGCTTCCACTTGGTTTGACCATCGGGTTGTGCCATGCCCCTAGTGTCTCTCTCCTGTTTGGTAGGTCCAAAGCACTTCTGCAATATGCACTGGCTCTTGTCACATGGCAGAGTAGGGGAACCTGTGTTTGCCCAACACCGAGGGGCCGTGGTGAATGTCCCGCAGAGCAGTTATCCAGAGTCTATACAGACTTTCTGATTCCTGGTTTCCCCATACAGGCAGAACTGTAGAGGTTTAAAAACTCCACTTTCGAAACTTAACCCAGAGCACAGCTTCTTCAAAAGTACTTTTTGGTCTTTGTTTATTTATGTATTTAAATGAGGCTTAAGATTTAACATGAGGTAGGACTCATTGATCCAAAAAATAGTTTTCAGACCTGTCTTGCTAGAGACATTAATTATCTTCTGTTTTGGGTTTGTTTGGGGTTTTTTTTCTTGGTTTGTTTTTATGAAGGACAAATGTGCTGGAATGTTACTGAATCTTTGCATTGTATTTGGCTAATAAAATGACTCCTGGTGCTGTAATCACTATAGTGCTGAACTAGAAACCTATATTCTGAATTATTTTTTATTTTTTTTTCTCTTTGGATTTATAATGACCACAGCTGTAACTAGCAATGAATCACACGTGTGGTCTCCCTCTGGGTCTGAGGTGTCATCACTTTCAATGTCAGGTTGAACTGTGCTTGTAAAATATGATCTCTGTGCCTCTAGGAGAGATGGTAAATGCTTAGCAGTTGTGTGGAGGGGTTCTCTTGGTAGTGGAAACACAAGCAAATATGTTGGGTTTTTTTTTTTTGTCTTCTCTTAACCGATTATGTAATAGTAGAGCCATATGTTATCCATTTTCTGCCTCTTTTGAATTAATTAGAGCATGACAGTGTTTCCTGACTAATGAGGCAGACACATTTAGGTTCATATGTGGAAAGGTTTCCATCAATGTACGGATTTTTACACAGCAGCAATAGCAGTTGCTGTCGTGTGATCAATAGAAGAAACTCACATTAAGATCAGCAGTTATGCAGGGTGATGAACAGACCTAATTGAACATTAGAGGTTTTATAAACACAGACCTGCAAATGGTCATAAATGCTGGTGGTGCGTTTCTGCTACTAGAATGGTTTTTTATGATTATTTTAATGAGAGACCTTAATGTGTGTGTCTCTCTACTACTTGATGTCCAGGATCTTCTAAATAGAGATGCTCCTCAGAGTAATCCTGATATACAGACATACTTAAGACCTATTGGATTCAGAATATGGATTAAAGGGCTTGCAGAATTACTTCCTTTGCCATGTGCCTCTCCAGCAGCCATATTCAGCTTGTTGGGAAGGGTGGATGTGTTCTCATGTCATAGTCTGAGGTGAGGTGCAGCAGCCCTAGAGCTAGCAGCACAGGGCTCTTAATTTGTGATAGACTAATGCTATTTGGTTTGCAAAGGCCACAGTGCAGAAACTGCTTCATGTTATGCTTAAGGGAGGCAGTGACTTGTGCTGCGTTTTCACTGGGAAAACCTGTGGTGTATACCCCTTCTGCCTAGGACAATAGCCTTGGGAAAACAATTTTTGTGTCTTTCAAATTGGCAAAGTTTTATTTATAGACTGCCTCTGTGGGAGGCAATACACTAGTGCTTTCTGGTTTGTGGGCCAAGAGAGGTGCTCAATTTCAGTCCCAAAGCACACTGTTGCATGACCATCAGTCTGTACCCATGTTAAGAAATGTGTTTTCTCAACTTCCTGTCCTTTCTGGCTCAAAGAGTGACTACAGCTGTGAAGACAGGCATCTTGAAGAAGAAAACATGAATATTAAAGGATTTATTTTCTTGGACAGGTTTTCAAGATATCATTATTTATTCTAGGTAATTTACATTATTATCTATTCTTGGTTGCATGTGGTTGTCCTGTTCCTGGCAGAGTTTGTACAAAGGGAAAGCTTAGCAGAGTTTAACCCTTGTAGCAAAAGGTTTGAAATTAAGAGAAGGGCCAGAGAGAGGTGGAAAAGAGGAATGTAGAAGTGACTGCAGAGCTAACATTTGTAACATAGGGCACTTTGCCTGTGAGCCCTGTTTGTGGTACCACGACCCTGAACTTAAAATGACCACAATGAAGGCAAACCCCTCGGTGAAAAGGTGTGGTGACCATCGGGTCTCTGGGGCCGAGTGTGCACAGTACTGTGAGATACTGTCACCTCTGCAAGATGTGTGCTGTTGTGACATTGTTGTGCTTGATGTGCTGTTGTGGTTGTACTGTGCTGACCCTAGGGAATTTGTGTGAGTGACACTGGGTATTGGTGTTGGGAAGTGGATGTCTATACTATGTTGGAATACACAGTGTGTGTATATACATGCTGTCATCTTGATTTCATCATGATAGTGTTACCTTCTGTGTCTCTCTTGCTGCATGCTTGTGTGCTGTTGCTCTAAATACATGATGTTTCTGTCCTGTTCTATCTGCCTCGGTGGTTAATCCCTTGCCCTGGATGACTGTTGCGTGTGTGTGTGTGTGGGTATCGGGGAGCAGTTGTCTGCCTCAGTGCAAAGATCAGATTAAATAGGTGACAAAGTGAATTACAGCCATAAACAGCAGGACTTTACAGATACATGTGTTTGTATATGATGAGGAGCCTCTCTAAGGTTGTCTTATACTTGAGGGGTGAGCCTCATGAGCAGGTTGTCCAAATGTTAGTCAATTGCTTGAGCTTTGGTAGTGGAAGAACGTTGGCTCTTTGCCCCTCTGTGTGGTAACAGAAATCCAAACACAAAACAGAAAGTGAAGCTCACAGTGTCAGACAAAATAATAGGGCATGAGGCTCATGGCTTGCCAGGAGATGCTGCAACTTGCAGCAGAATGTATGAATATACAGGAGAGTGTTCAAAGCATTCCTGGGTATAAGGCAAAGGTTGTCAGTACAACTTCCTCCTCACTCCTGTTGGAGGCAAAGGTTTGAACCTCATACTGATCTTTCCTAACAGTAGTTTATTGGATGAATTGTTTTATTTCAGAATCCCTCTCCCCCTAAAACCCAAATCCAAAACCCCACCTCAAAAACACAGAGGAAACAACCAAACAAAAAGCCCAAAACAAACCAACAAAGAAAAGGTGCTGGTGGGGAACATCATTGCTCATTTCTTCCAAAGGAGGAGCATAACAAGCCACGCTGTGGCAGAGGAACATTCTGCCATTTCTGTGCTAACAGGCTACACAGCTACCAGGGAGCTGTGTGACACTTTTCGTTTTATACCTGACAAATTCCAGGACGCATTGTTGTGCCCTAGAGTAATAACCACATCTTAACACTGCTTTGCCTTATGACACTCCCTTAGCCAAAGGAGTGTTTCAGCTGGCTGTGTTTTTACAGAGTGTCAGGCAGTACCCCTGCTTGCCTCATCCAATTTGGGATGATAGCTTTTGGCATCCTTCTTTCAAAAAAGGCTGGGAACTCTTCATATAGTCTGTTATTATTTTCTGCCTCCTTTTGGCTTGTGTTCTTCGCTGTTTATTGCTATTTTAGACGTCTCCTTTCCAGCTTCTACTTAGCTGTTCTTTTCAGCTACCCTCTTGACATGTTAAAAAGGAGTAAACCCATCTATATTACAGAGAGAAAAGTTTAATTTAATATTGCAGGCAGATCTGCTTATATGAGCCTTATCTTCTGGCCTACCTCACCTATCACCACCAAGCACCGTTGTATGACACTGCTTCTTAGGACAGCCCCAACCGGTGTTCCCTGAAAGCTCCAATTAGAAAAAGAATAATCCATGGAGGAGAAGCGTGCAAAATGCTCCTGTGAGATAGTCATCTGAGGCTGCGTTTCTAGAGGTGCTGACAGAGTTTCTTTATGGAGAGTGAAAAATGTGTCACGGGGGCTATTGGCTGGCTAAATACTTAGCCTGACAGCAGTGAAAATGCCTGGGCTTTGTGGTGCTGTTTGGCTCAGATGCGTCAGATAAAAATATGCCCAGTGAGGGTGTCTGTAACCACTTCTGCTGGAAGAAATGGAAAGCAGGTTCCACATCCTTCCCGGCACCCCTTGGGAGATTAGGATTGTCAAATTGAACAGAAGACTTATAAACTAGTGAAGAGTACAGTTAATTGGGAAGATTTATAGGCTTGTTAGCAGGAATGTTTCTTAATTTAAAGTGTCAATGTATTCCCCGAAGGGAGTCATCACTTCTTGTTGAAGCTTCTTAATTGGAGTGGGCTAATTTTCAGTGTTGGAAGTAATAGTAGTAGTAATAATAATATTAATAATAATAAAACAGCCTTCAGCCTTAACTGGGAAGAGAGCTATTTGAATTTCACCAGCTGTAAAAGTGTCAGGAACACTGTTTTTAGCTTTCTTTCCTGAGGCTACAGAGGAGACTAAAAGGTAAACAGTGGCACTAGGCAATAGTGGGAAGGTGTTTTCTTTAAATCTTTTGCCTATAGCTGACTTAGAAATGTCATAACTTTTACTGTCCCTCCCCCCCTTCATTTAAACTGTGAAATGGTCTCATACTGAAATACCTTCAAATATGTATACTTTGACAGGGTACAGTTCTAATGCTCATAAGCTGGGTAAAATTTAGGTATCTTTCTTGAAATGGAATTATGTGCTTGCATGGAGAGCAATCAATAAGATTATTCAGCTATTTTTTTAATGCTTTGAAATATCACTAAGGGTCAATTTCTGCAACCAGGTCATGCCAATGGAAGTATTCTATATGTGATTTTAGTGTCCTGTATCTGTTTGAGTGGCATAATGGACTATTGTCCCATATTTCTTCTAATAAGCTTGCTGACTCCTTAGTTTTCTAACTGTTACTGTAGGCCCTTGTTCTTATCGGCTATATTAGAATCATAGAATCATAGAATAGTTAGGGTTGGAAAGAACCTTAAGATCATCAAGTTCCAACCCCCCTGCCATGGGCAGGGACACCTCACAGTAAACCATGTCACCTAAGGCTCTGTCCAACCTGGCCTTGAACACCACCAGGGATGGAGCATTCACAACTTCTTTGGGCAACCCATTCCAGTGCCTCAGCACCCTCAAAGTAAAAAACTTCCCCCTTATATCCAATCTAAACTTCCCCTGTTTAAGTTTGAACCTGTTACCCCTTGTCCTGTCACTACAATCCTGAAGGAAGAGTCCCTCTCCAGCATCCTTGTAGGCCCCCTTCAGGTACTGGAAGGCTGCTATGAGGTCTCCATGCAGCCTTCTCTTCTCCAGGCTGAACAGCCCCAACTTTCTCAGCCTGTCTTCATATGGGAAGTGCTCCAGTCCCCTGATCATCCTCGTGGGCCTCCTCTGGACTTGTTCCAGCAGTTCCATGTCCTTTTTATGTTGAGGACACCAGAACTGCACACAATACTCCAGGTGAGGTCTCAGGAGAGCAGAGTAGAGGGGCAGGATCACCTCCTTCGACCTGCTGGTCACGCTCCTTTTGATGCAGCCCAGGATACGGTTGGCTTTCTGGGCTGCGAGCGCACACTGAAGCCGGCTCATGTTCATTTTCTCATCGACCAACACCCCCAAGTCGTTCTCTGCAGGTCCGCTCTGAATCTCTTCTCTGGCCAACCTGTAGCTGTGCCTGTGATTGCTCTGACCCAGGTGTAGGACCTTGCACTTGGCATGGTTAAACCTCATATATTGGGAAAGAGCAACATTCTTTGTGGAAGATCAACAGACAGCACACTGATTAATGTAATCAGAAACTGACGTTTATTCACTTCAGAGCACTGCCTTTTATAGCTTCTAAGCTTGGTCCTGCGCTTAAGCTTTATAATGATAGGTTTCTACACATAATGCAAAGGCAGCTGATTGGTTCCTTCTTCAGCATCCGGGGGTTGTTTCCCTCCTGCAGAACTTCTGCATACGTGGCCACAACTTTGCTCTGAAGTAATCTGTGAACTGGGCTGTTAATCCTTACTGCAAACTAACCAATGGCAAGAGTCCTGGATCACTCACATGCCCATTGTTTGTTAAAAAGCTCTCAACAATTCTTCATGCATGAACAGACTTGATTCTGGCGTAGAGTCATCTAAAGTCCTTCTGATGCTTTAGACTGGGATAGTGTTTAGAAGTACTTAACTGGCCATCAATAACAGTGTATAGAATAGCCTTTCTGACAGAAAGCAGTATTAGGCTGCTCTGTGCTACTTGAGTACTTGACTGTTGGTGCTGCAGAGCTTCCTGGTGAGCATGTTCAGGCTCTGTAAGCTGTGGACACCACTGGAAAAAGCTCTACATGATTCCCAATATCAGGAAAATGGGAATATAGCAAACTGTCCCTCCTACTGGAGGCCTTTGTGAACCTTATGAGGTTCAACAAGGCCAAGTGCAGGGTCCTGCCCCTGGGTTGGGGCACTCCCTGCTATTATTACAGCCTGGGAATGAACAAATTGAGAGTGCCACTGAGAAGGGGATACTCATAAATGAAAAGCTCAACATGTGTTGACAATGTGTGCTTGCAGCCCACCCAGAAAGCCAACTGTTTTGGGCCACACAAAAGGAGTGTGATCAGCAGGTTAAGAAAGGTGATTCCATCCCTCTATTCTGGTGAGACCCCATCTGGACTCCTCAGCACAGGAAAGACATGGAACTGTTGGAGCAGGTGCTAAGGAGGGCCATGAAGATGATCGGGAGGATGGAATCCCTCTCCTGAATTGGGGTTATTCAGCCTAAAGAAGAGAAGGCTTCAGGACAACCTTGTTGTGGCTTTTCAAGACTTAAAGGGGGCTTATGAGAAAGATGAGGACAGACTTTTTAATAGGTCCGATAGGACAATAGTTTTATACTAAAAGAGGGTAGATTCAGAGTAGACATAACGAAGCAGGGCAGTGAAACATTGGAACAGGTTACTCAGAATGGTGGTAGATGCCCCGTCCCTGGAAACATTCTTGATTAGGTTGCAGAGGGCTTTGAGCAGCCTGATCTAGTAGAAAATGTCGCTGCTTGTTACAGGGGGGTTGGACTAGATGACCGTTAAGGGTTCCTTCCAATACAAACCAGAAATTTTAATTTTTTTTTTTAGGTGTGCTTTGTTTTGCCTTTTTGTTTTGGTGTTTTTTTTGTTTGTTTGTTTGGAGGTTGTTTTGGTCTGGATGCACCTTATGAGCTCTGTTACTCAATTGCCTCTATGACTGAATCTTCCATGACAACAAGCAGCCATAGGATACTGTTTCTTTTTCCTTCCCCTGGGAACAAATTCTTGATAATTGGCTAGGGTTTCCTACTATCTTGCCAGCCCCCATATCTCGCGCAGGAGGACACTACTTTCTGCAATTACTTCTCTGCAACACTCTGATTAAGCAATAAGACACAACTTCAGAGACTTCTGTGTGCATGAGAATGTGAGTTGTCAAATATCCTAAGCCTAAAGATTCACTTTCTG